>NC_073695.1:639152-958729 GCF_029784165.1 Wyeomyia smithii | reverse complement strand
TCATTTCTTTTCTGGCCTTTTCTGGCCTTTTAGAAAGCGATTTCGGCATTCTGAGCTTAATTTGGGATCATTTTCTTTTTTGGCCTTTTCTGGCCTTTAGAAAGCGATTTCGGCTATTTTGAGCTGAATTTGGGATCATTTTCTTTTTTGCCTTTTCTTGCCTTTAGAAAGCGATTTCGGCCATTCTGAGCTTAATTTGGGATCATTTTCTTTTTGGCCTTTTCTGGCCTTTAGAAAGCGATTTCGGCCTATTCTGAGCTTAATTTGGGATCATTTTCTTTTTTGGCCTTTTCTGGCCTTTAGAAAGCGATTTCGGCCATTCTGAGCTTAATTTGGGATCATTTTCTTTTTGGCCTTTTCTGGCCTTTAGAAGGCGATTTCGGCCATTCTGAGCTTAATTTGGGATCATTTTCTTTTTGGCTTTCTGGCCTTTAGAAGGCGATTTCGGCCATTCTGAGCTAATTTGGGATCATTTCTTTTTTGGCCTTTCTGGCCTTTAGAAAGCGATTTCGGCTATTTTGAGCTGAATTTGGGATCATTTCTTTTTTGGCCTTTTCTGGCCTTTAGAAAGCGATTTCGGCCATTCTGAGCTTAATTTGGGATCATATTCTTTTTGGCCTTTTCTGGCCTTTAGAAGGCGATTTCGGCCATTCTGAGCTTGATTTGGGATCATTTTCTTTTTTGGCCTTTTCTGGCCTTTAGAAGGCGATTTCGGCATTCTGAGCTTAATTTGGGATCATTTTCTTATTTGGCCTTTTCTGGCCTTTAGAAGGCGATTTCGGCCATTCTGAGCTTAATTTGGGATCATTTTCTTTTTGGCCTTTTCTGGCCTTTAGAAGGCGATTTCGGCCATTCTGAGCTTGATTTGGGATCATTTTCTTTTTTGGCCTTTTCTGGCCTTTAGAAGGCGATTTCGGCCATTCTGAGCTGATTTGGGATCATTTTCTTTTTTGGCCTTTTCTGGCCTTTAGAAGGCGATTTCGGCCATTCTGAGCTTAATTTGGGATCAGTTTTCTTTTTGGCCTTTTCTGGCCTTTTGAAGGCGATTTCGGCCATTCTGAGCTTAATTTGGGATCATTTTCTTTTTTGGCCTTTTCTGGCCTTAAGAAGCGATTTCGGCCATTCTGAGCTTAATTTGGATCATTTCTTTTTTGGCCTTTTCTGGCCTTTAGAAGGCGATTTCGGCCATACTGAGCTTAATTTGGGATCATTTTCTTATTTGGCCTTTTCTGGCCTTTAGAAGGCGATTTCGGCCATTCTGAGCTTAATTTGGGATCATTTTCTTTTTTGGCCTTTTCTGGCCTTTAGAAGGCGATTTCGGCCATTCTGAGCTTAATTTGGGATCATTTTCTTTTTTGCCTTTTCTGGCCTTTAGAAGGCGATTTCGGCCATTCTGAGCTTAATTTGGGATCATTTTCTTTTTTGGCCTTTTCTGGCCTTTAGAAAGCGATTTCGCCATTCTGAGCTTAATTTGGGATCATTTTCTTTTTTGGCCTTTAGAAGGCGATTTCGGCCATTCTGAGCTTAATTTGGGATCATTTCCTTTTTGGCCTTTTCTGGCCTTAAGAAGGCGATTTCGGCCATACTGAGCTTAATTTGGGATCATTTTCTTAATTGGCCTTTTCTGGCCTTTAGAAGGCGATTTCGGCCATTCTGAGCTTAATTTGGGATCATTTTCTTTTTGGCCTTTTCTGGCCTTTAGAAGATGATTTTGGCCATTCTGAGCTTAATTTGGGATCATTTTCTTTTTTGGCCTTTTCTGGCCTTTAGAAGGCGATTTCGGCCATTTTGAGCTTAATTTGGGATCATTTTCTTTTTTGGCCTTTTCTGGCCTTTAGAAGGCGATTTCGGCCATTCTGAGCTTAATTTGGGGTCATTTTTTTTGGCCTTTTCTGGCCTTTAGAAGGCGATTTCGGCCATTCTGAGCTTAATTTGGGATCGTTTTCTTTTTTGGCCTTTTCTGGCCTTTAGAAAGCCATTTCGGCCATTCTGAGCTTAATTTGGGATCATGTTCTTTTTTGGCCTTTTCTGGCCTTAAGAAAGCGATTTCGGCCATTCTGAGCTTAATTTGGGATCATTTCCTTTTTTGGCCTTTTCTGGCCTTTAGAAGGCGATTTCGGCCATACTGAGCTTAATTTGGGATCATTTTCTTATTTGGCCTTTTCTGGCCTTTAGAAGGCGATTTCGGCCATTCTGAGCTTAATTTGGGATCATTTTCTTTTTTGGCCTTTTCTGGCCTTTAGAAGGCGATTTCGACCATTCTGAGCTTGATTTGGGATCATTTTCTTTTTTGGCCTTTTCTGGCCTTTAGAAGGCGATTTCGGCCATTCTTAGCTTGATTTGGGATCATTTTCTTTTTTGGCCTTTTCTGGCCTTTAGAAGGCGATTTCGGCCATTCTGAGCTTAATTTGGGATCATTTTCTTTTTTGGCCTTTTCTGGCCTTTAGAAAGCGATTTCGGCCATTCTGAGCTTAATTTGGGATCATTTTCTTTTTTGGCCTTTTCTGGCCTTTAGAAAGCGATTTCGGCTATTTTGTGCTGAATTTGGGATCATTTTCTTTTTTGGCCTTTTCTGGCCTTTAGAAAGCGATTTCGGCCATTCTGAGCTTAATTTGGGATAATTTTCTTTTTTGGCCTTTTCTGCCTTTAGAAGGCGATTTCGGCCATTCTGAGCTTAATTTGGGATCATTTTCTTTTTTGGCCTTTTCTGGCCTTTAGAAAGCGATTTCGGCCATTCTGAGCTTAATTTGGGATCATTTTCTTGTTTGGCCTTTTTTGGCCTTTTTTGGCCTTTTCTGGCCTTTAGAAGGCAATTTCGGCCATTCTGAGCTTAATTTGGGATCATTTTCTTTTTTGGCCTTTAGAAAGCGATTTCGGCCATTCTGAGCTTAATTTGGATCATTTTCTTTTTTGGCCTTTAGAAGGCGATTTCGGGCATTCTGAGCTTAATTTGGGATCATTTTCTTTTTCGGCCTTTCTGGCCTTTAGAAGGCGATTTCGGCCATTCTGAGCTTAATTTGGGATCATTTTCTTTTTTGGCCTTTAGAAAGCGATTTCGGCCATTCTGAGCTTAATTTGGGATCATTTTCTTTTTGGCCTTTTCTGGGCTTTAGAAGACGATTTCGGCCATTCTGAGCTTAATTTGGGATCATTTTCTTTTTTGGCCTTTTCTGGCCTTTAGAAGGCGATTTCGGCCATTCTGAGCTTAATATGGGATCATTTATTTTTAGGCCTTTTCTGGCCTTTAGAAAGCGATTTCGGCCATTCTGAGCTTAATTTGGGATCATTTTCTTTTTTGGCCTTTTCTGGCCTTTAGAAGGCGATTTCGGCCATTCTGAGCTTAATTTGGGATCATTTTCTTATTTGGCCTTTTCTGGCCTTTAGAAAGCGATTTCGGCCATTCTGAGCTTAATTTGGGATCATTTTCTTTTCTGGCCTTTAGAAGGCGATTTCGGCCATTCTGAGCTTAATTTGGGATCATTTTCTTTTTTGGCCTTTTCTGGCCTTTAGAAAGCGATTTCGGCCATTCTGAGCTTAATTTGGGATCATTTTCTTTTTTGGCCTTTAGAAGGCGATTTTGGCCATTCTGAGCTTAATTTGGGATAATTTTCTTTTTTTGCCTTTTCTGGCCTTTAGAAGGCGATTTTGGCCATTCTGAGCTTAATTTGGGATCATTTTCTCTTTTCGCCTTTTCTGGCCTTTAGAAGGCGATTTCGGCCATTCTGAGCTTAATTTGGGATCATTTTCTTTTTCCGCCTTTTCTGGCCTTTAGAAGGCGTATTCGGCCATTCTGAGCTTAATTTGGGATCATTTTCTTTTTCCGCCTTTTCTGGCCTTTAGAAGGCGTATTCGGCCATTCTGAGCTTAATTTGGGATCATTTTCTTTTTTGGCCTTT
The DNA here is from genome assembly GCF_029784165.1 of Wyeomyia smithii. Lineage (NCBI taxonomy): Eukaryota > Metazoa > Arthropoda > Insecta > Diptera > Culicidae > Wyeomyia > Wyeomyia smithii. The sequence continues at coordinate 954,833 of NC_073695.1, read as the reverse complement.
TCTGGCCTTTAGAAGGCGATTTTGGCCATTCTGAGCTTAATTTGGGATCATTTTCTCTTTTCGCCTTTTCTGGCCTTTAGAAGACGATTTCGGCCATTCTGAGCTTAATTTGGGATCATTTTCTTTTTTCGCCTTTTCTGGCCTTTAGAAGGCGATTTTAGCCATTCTGAGCTTAATTTGGGATTCTGATTTTGGCCATTCTGAGCTTAATTTGGGATCATTTTCTTTTTTGGCCTTTTCTGGCCTTTAGAAAGCGATTTCGGCCATTCTGAGCTTAATTTGGGATCATTTTCTTTTTTGGCCTTTCCTGGCCTTTAGAAAGCGATTTCGGCCATTCTGAGCTTAATTTGGGATCATTTTCTTTTTTGGCCTTTTCTGGCCTTTAGAAAGCGATTTCGGCCATTCTGAGCTTAATTTGGGATCTTTTTCTTTTTTGGCCTTTTCTGGCCTTTAGAAAGCGATTTCGGCCATTCTGAGCTTAATTTGGGATCATTTTCTTTTTTGGCCTTTCCTGGCCTTTAGAAAGCGATTTCGGCCATTCTGAACTTAATTTGGGATCATTTTCTTTTTTGGCCTTTTCTGGCCTTTAGAAAGCGATTTCGGCCATTCTGAGCTTAATTTGGGATCATTTTCTTTTTTGGCCTTTTCTGGCCTTTAGAAAGCGATTTCGGCCATTCTGAGCTTAATTTGGGATCATTTTCTTTTTTGGCCTTTTCTGGCCTTTAGAAAGCGATTTCGGCCATTCTGAGCTTAATTTGGGATCATTTTCTTTTTTGGCCTTTTCTGGCCTTTAGAAAGCGATTTCGGCCATTCTGAGCTTAATTTGGGATCATTTTCTTTTTTGGCCTTTCCTGGCCTTTAGAAAGCGATTTCGGCCATTCTGAACTTAATTTGGGATCATTTTCTTTTTTGGCCTTTTCTGGCCTTTAGAAAGCGATTTCGGCCATTCTGAGCTTAATTTGGGATCATTTTCTTTTTTGGCCTTTCCTGGCCTTTAGAAAGCGATTTCGGCCATTCTGAGCTTAATTTGGGATCATTTTCTTTTTTGGCCTTTTCTGGCCTTTAGAAAGCGATTTCGGCCATTCTGAGCTTAATTTGGGATCATTTTCTTTTTTGGCCTTTTCTGGCCTTTAGAAAGCGATTTCGGCCATTCTGAGCTTAATTTGGGATCATTTTCTTTTTTGGCCTTTTCTGGCCTTTAGAAAGCGATTTCGGCCATTCTGAGCTTAATTTGGGATCATTTTCTTTTTTGGCCTTTTCTGGCCTTTAGAAAGCGATTTCGGCCATTCTGAGCTTAATTTGGGATCATTTTCTTTTTTGGCTTTTCCTGGCCTTTAGAAAGCGATTTCGGCCGTTCTGAGCTTAATTTGGGATCATTTTCTTTTTTGGCCTTTTCTGGCCTTTAGAAAGCGATTTCGGCCATTCTGAGCTTAATTTGGGATCATTTTCTTTTTTGGCCTTTTCTGCCTTTAGAAGGCGATTTCGGCCATTCTAAGCTTAATTTGGGATCATTTTCTTTTTTGGCCTTTTCTGGCCTTTAGAAGGCGATTTCGGCCATTCTGAGCTTAATTTGGGATCATTTTCTTTTTTGGCCTTCTCTGGCCTTTAGAAGGCGATTTCGGCCATTCTGAGCTTCATTTGGGATCATTTTCTTTTTTGGCCTTTTCTGGCCTTTAGAAGGCGATTTCGGCCATTCTGAGCTTAATTTGGGATCATTTTCTTTTTTGGCCTTTTCTGGCCTTTAGAAAGCGATTTCGGCCATTCTGAGCTTAATTTGGGATCATTTTCTTTTTTGGCCTTTTCTGGCCTTTAGAAAGCGATTTCGGCCATTCTGAGCTTAATTTGGGATCATTTTCTTTTTTGGCCTTTTCTGGCCTTTAGAAGGCGATTTCGGCCATTCTGAGCTTCATTTGGGATCATTTTCTTTTTTGGCCTTTTCTGGCCTTTAGAAGGCGATTTCGGCCATTCTGAGCTTAATTTGGGATCATTTTCTTTTTTGGCCTTTTCTGGCCTTTTCTGGCCTTTAGAAAGCGATTTCGGCCATTCTGAGCTTAATTTGGGATCATTTTCTTTTTTGGCCTTTTCTGGCCTTTAGAAAGCGATTTCGGCCATTCTGAGCTTAATTTGGGATCATTTTCTTTTTTGGCCTTTTCTGGCCTTTAGAAGGCGATTTCGGCCATTCTGAGCTTCATTTGGGATCATTTTCTTTTTTGGCCTTTTCTGGCCTTTAGAAGGCGATTTCGGCCATTCTGAGCTTCATTTGGGATCATTTTCTTTTTTGGCCTTTTCTGGCCTTTAGAAAGCGATTTCGGCCATTCTGAGCTTAATTTGGGATCATTTTCTTTTTTGGCCTTTTCTGGCCTTTAGAAAGCGATTTCGGCCATTCTGAGCTTAATTTGGGATAATTTTCTTTTTTGGCCTTTAGAAGGCGATTTCGGCCATTCTGAGCTTAATTTGGGATCATTTTCTTTTTTGGCCTTTTCTGGCCTTTAGAAAGCGATTTCGGCCATTCTGAGCTTAATTTGGGATCATTTCTTTTTTGGCCTTTTCTGGCCTTTAGAAAGCGATTTCGGCCATTCTGAGCTTAATTTGGGATCATTTTCTTTTTTGGCCTTTTCTGGCCTTTAGAAAGCGATTTCGGCCATTCTGAGCTTAATTTGGGATCATTTTCTTGTTTGGCCTTTTTTGGCCTTTTCTGGCCTTTAGAAGGCAATTTCGGCCATTCTGAGCTTAATTTGGGATCATTTTCTTTTTTGGCCTTTAGAAAGCGATTTCGGCCATTCTGAGCTTAATTTGGGATCATTTTCTTTTTTGGCCTTTAGAAGGCGATTTCGGGCATTCTGAGCTTAATTTGGGATCATTTTCTTTTTCGGCCTTTTCTGGCCTTTAGAAGGCGATTTCGGCCATTCTGAGCTTAATTTGGGATCGTTTTCTTTTTTGGCCTTTAGAAGGCGATTTCGGCCATTCTGAGCTTAATTTGGGATCATTTTCTTTTTTGGCCTTTTCTGGCCTTTAGAAGGCGATTTCGGCCATTCTGAGCTTAATTTGGGATCATTTTCTTTTTTGGCCTTTTCTGGCCTTTAGAAAGCGATTTCGGCCATTCTGAGCTTAATTTGGGATCATTTTCTTTTTTGGCCTTTTCTGGCCTTTAGAAAGCGATTTCGGCCATTCTGAGCTTAATTTGGGATCATTTTCTATTTTGGCCTTTTCTGGCCTTTAGAAGGCGATTTCGGCCATTCTGAGCTTAATTTGGGATCATTTTCTCTTTTCGCCTTTTCTGGCCTTTAGAAGGCGGTTTTGGCCATTCTGAGCTTAATTTGGGATCATTTTCTATTTTGGCCTTTTCTGGCCTTTAGAAGACAATTTCGGCCATTCTGAGCTTAATTTGGGATTATTTTCTTTTTTGGCCTTTTCTGGCCTTTAGAAGGCGATTTCGGCCATTCTGAGCTTAATTTGGGATCATTTTCTTTTTCCGCCTTTTCTGGCCTTTGGAAGGCGATTTCGGCCATTCTGAGCTTAATTTGGGATCATTTTCTTTTTTCGCCTTTTCTGGCCTTTAGAAGGCGATTTCGGCCATTCTGAGCTTAATTTGGGATTATTTTCTATTTTGGCCTTTTCTGGCCTTTAGAAGGCGATTTCGGCCATTCTGAGCTTAATTTGGGATCATTTTCTTTTTCCGCCTTTTCTGGCCTTTGGAAGGCGATTTTGGCCATTCTGAGCTTAATTTGGGATCATTTTCTTTTTCCGCCTTTTCTGGCCTTTAGAAGACGATTTCGGCCATTCTGAGCTTAATTTGGGATCATTTTCTTTTTCCGCCTTTTCTGGCCTTTAGAAGGCGATTTTGGCCATTCTGAGCTTAATTTGGGATTATTTTCTTTTTCCGCCTTTTCTGGCCTTTAGAAGGTGATTTCGGCCATTCTGAGCTTAATTTGGGATCATTTTCTTTTTCCGCCTTTTCTGGCCTTTGGAAGGCGATTTTGGCCATTCTGAGCTTAATTTGGGATCATTTTCTTTTTCCGCCTTTTCTGGCCTTAAGAAGACGATTTCGGCCATTCAGAGCTTAATTTGGGATCATTTTCTTTTTCCGCCTTTTCTGGCCTTTAGAAGGCGATTTTGGCCATTCTGAGCTTAATTTGGGATTATTTTCTTTTTCCGCCTTTTCTGGCCTTTAGAAGGCGATTTCGGCCATTCTGAGCTTAATTTGGGATCATTTTCTTTTTCCGCCTTCTCTGGCCTTTGGAAGGCGATTTCGGCCATTCTGAGCTTAATTTGGGATCATTTTCTATTTCCGCCTTTTCTGGCCTTTAGAAGGCGATTACGGCCATTCTGAGCTTAATTTGGGATCATTTTCTATTTTGGCCTTTTCTGGCCTTTAGAAGGCGATTACGGCCATTCTGAGCTTAATTTGGGATCATTTTCTTTATGTGCCTTTTCTGGCCTTTAAAAGACGATTTCGGCCATTCTGAGCTTTATTTGGGATCATTTTCTTTTTCCGCCTTTTCTGGCCTTTGGAAGGCGATTTCGGCCATTCTGAGCTTAATTTGGGATTATTTTCTTTTTCCGCCTTTTCTGGCCTTTAGAAAGCGATTTCGGCCATTCTGAGCTTAATTTGGGATCATTTTCTATTTTGGCCTTTTCTGGCCTTTAGAAGACGATTTCGGCCATTCTGAGCTTAATTTGGGATCATTTTCTTTTTTCGCCTTTTCTGGCCTTTAGAAGACGATTTCGGCCATTCTGAGCTTAATTTGGGATCATTTTCTTTTTCCGCCTTTTCTGGCCTTTGGAAGGCGATTTTGGCCATTCTGAGCTTAATTTGGGATCATTTTCTCTTTTCGCCTTTTCTGGCCTTTAGAAGGCGATTTTGGCCATTCTGAGCTTAATTTGGGATCATTTTCTATTTTGGCCTTTTCTGGCCTTTAGAAGACAATTTCGGCCATTCTGAGCTTAATTTGGGATTATTTTCTTTTTTGGCCTTTTCTGGCCTTAAGAAGGCGATTTCGGCCATTCTGAGCTTAATTTGGGATCATTTTCTTTTTCCGCCTTTTCTGGCCTTTGGAAGGCGATTTCGGCCATTCTGAGCTTAATTTGGGATCATTTTCTTTTTTCGCCTTTTCTGGCCTTTGGAAGGCGATTTCGGCCATTCTGAGCTTAATTTGGGATCATTTTCTATTTTGGCCTTTTCTGGCCTTTAGAAGGCGATTACGGCCATTCTGAGCTTAATTTGGGATCATTTTCTTTATGTGCCTTTTCTGGCCTTTAAAAGACGATTTCGGCCATTCTGAGCTTTATTTGGGATCATTTTCTTTTTCCGCCTTTTCTGGCCTTTGGAAGGCGATTTCGGCCATTCTGAGCTTAATTTGGGATTATTTTCTTTTTCCGCCTTTTCTGGCCTTTAGAAAGCGATTTCGGCCATTCTGAGCTTAATTTGGGATCATTTTCTATTTTGGCCTTTTCTGGCCTTTAGAAGACGATTTCGGCCATTCTGAGCTTAATTTGGGATCATTTTCTTTTTTCGCTTTTTCTGGCCTTTAGAAGACGATTTCGGCCATTCTGAGCTTAATTTGGGATCATTTTCTTTTTCCGCCTTTTCTGGCCTTTGGAAGGCGATTACGGCCATTCTGAGCTTAATTTGGGATCATTTTCTTTATGTGCCTTTTCTGGCCTTTAAAAGCGATTTCGGCCATTCTGAGCTTTATTTGGGATCATTTTCTTTTTCCGCCTTTTCTGGCCTTTGGAAGGCGATTTCGGCCATTCTGAGCTTAATTTGGGATTATTTTCTTTTTCCGCCTTTTCTGGCCTTTAGAAAGCGATTTCGGCCATTCTGAGCTTAATTTGGGATCATTTTCTATTTTGGCCTTTTCTGGCCTTTAGAAGACGATTTCGGCCATTGTGAGCTTAATTTGGGATCATTTTCTTTTTTCGCCTTTTCTGGCCTTTAGAAGACGATTTCGGCCATTCTGAGCTTAATTTGGGATCATTTTCTTTTTCCGCCTTTTCTGGCCTTTGGAAGGCGATTTCGGCCATTCTGAGCTTAATTTGGGATCATTTTCTCTTTTCGCCTTTTCTGGCCTTTAGAAGGCGATTTTGGCCATTCTGAGCTTAATTTGGGATCATTTTCTATTTTGGCCTTTTCTGGCCTTTAGAAGGCGATTTCGGCCATTCTGAGCTTAATTTGGGATCATGTTCTTTATCCGCCTTTTCTGGCCTTTGGAAGGCGATTTCGGCCATTCTGAGCTTAATTTGGGATCATTTTCTTTTTTCGCCTTTTCTGGCCTTTGGAAGGCGATTTCGGCCATTCTGAGCTTAATTTGGGATCATTTTCTCTTTTCGCCTTTTCTGGCCTTTAGAAGGCGATTTTGGCCATTCTGAGCTTAATTTGGGATCATTTTCTATTTTGGCCTTTTCTGGCCTTTAGAAGGCGATTTCGGCCATTCTGAGCTTAATTTGGGATCATGTTCTTTTTCCGCCTTTTCTGGCCTTTGGAAGGCGATTTCGGCCATTCTGAGCTTAATTTGGGATCATTTTCTTTTTCCGCCTTTTCTGGCCTTTGGAAGGCGATTTCGGCCATTGTGAGCTTAATTTGGGATCATTTTCTTTTTTCGCCTTTTCTGGCCTTTAGAAGACGATTTCGGCCATTCTGAGCTTAATTTGGGATCATTTTCTTTTTCCGCCTTTTCTGGCCTTTGGAAGGCGATTTCGGCCATTCTGAGCTTAATTTGGGATCATTTTCTCTTTTCGCCTTTTCTGGCCTTTAGAAGGCGATTTTGGCCATTCTGAGCTTAATTTGGGATCATTTTCTATTTTGGCCTTTTCTGGCCTTTAGAAGGCGATTTCGGCCATTCTGAGCTTAATTTGGGATCATGTTCTTTTTCCGCCTTTTCTGGCCTTTGGAAGGCGATTTCGGCCATTCTGAGCTTAATTTGGGATCATTTTCTTTTTCCGCCTTTTCTGGCCTTTGGAAGGCGATTTCGGCCATTCTGAGCTTAATTTGGGATCATTTTCTCTTTTCGCCTTTTCTGGCCTTTAGAAGGCGATTTTGGCCATTCTGAGCTTAATTTGGGATCATTTTCTATTTTGGCCTTTTCTGGCCTTTAGAAGGCGATTTCGGCCATTCTGAGCTTAATTTGGGATCATGTTCTTTTTCCGCCTTTTCTGGCCTTTGGAAGGCGATTTCGGCCATTCTGAGCTTAATTTGGGATCATGTTCTTTTTCCGCCTTTTCTGGCCTTTGGAAGGCGATTTCGGCCATTGTGAGCTTAATTTGGGATCATTTTCTTTTTTCGCCTTTTCTGGCCTTTAGAAGACGATTTCGGCCATTCTGAGCTTAATTTGGGATCATTTTCTTTTTCCGCCTTTTCTGGCCTTTGGAAGGCGATTTCGGCCATTCTGAGCTTAATTTGGGATCATTTTCTCTTTTCGCCTTTTCTGGCCTTTAGAAGGCGATTTTGGCCATTCTGAGCTTAATTTGGGATCATTTTCTATTTTGGCCTTTTCTGGCCTTTAGAAGGCGATTTCGGCCATTCTGAGCTTAATTTGGGATCATGTTCTTTTTCCGCCTTTTCTGGCCTTTGGAAGGCGATTTCGGCCATTCTGAGCTTAATTTGGGATCATTTTCTTTTTCCGCCTTTTCTGGCCTTTGGAAGGCGATTTCGGCCATTCTGAGCTTAATTTGGGATCATTTTCTCTTTTCGCCTTTTCTGGCCTTTAGAAGGCGATTTTGGCCATTCTGAGCTTAATTTGGGATCATATTCTATTTTGGCCTTTTCTGGCCTTTAGAAGGCGATTTCGGCCATTCTGAGCTTAATTTGGGATCATGTTCTTTTTCCGCCTTTTCTGGCCTTTGGAAGGCGATTTTGGCCATTCTGAGCTTAATTTGGGATTATTTTCTTTTTTGGCCTTTTCTGGCCTTTAGAAGGCGATTTCGGCCATTCTGAGCTTAATTTGGGATCATGTTCTTTTTCCGCCTTTTCTGGCCTTTGGAAGGCGATTTCGGCCATTCTGAGCTTAATTTGGGATCATTTTCTTTTTTCGCCTTTTCTGGCCTTTAGAAGGCGATTTCGGCCATTCTGAGCTTAATTTGGGATTATTTTCTTTTTTGGCCTTTTCTGGCCTTTAGAAGGCGATTTCGGCCATTCTGAGCTTAATTTGGGATCATTTTCTTTTTCCGCCTTTTCTGGCCTTTGGAAGGCGATTTCGGCCATTCTGAGCTTAATTTGGGATCATTTGTTTTTTCCGCCTTTTCTGGCCTTTAGAAGACGATTTCGGCCATTCTGAGCTTAATTTGGGATCATTTTCTTTTTCCGCCTTTTCTGGCCTTTGGAAGGCGATTTCGGCCATTCTGAGCTTAATTTGGGATCATTTTCTCTTTTCGCCTTTTCTGGCCTTTAGAAGGCGGTTTTGGCCATTCTGAGCTTAATTTGGGATCATTTTCTATTTTGGCCTTTTCTGGCCTTTAGAAGACAATTTCGGCCATTCTGAGCTTAATTTGGGATTATTTTCTTTTTTGGCCTTTTCTGGCCTTTAGAAGGCGATTTCGGCCATTCTGAGCTTAATTTGGGATCATTTTCTTTTTCCGCCTTTTCTGGCCTTTGGAAGGCGATTTCGGCCATTCTGAGCTTAATTTGGGATCATTTTCTTTTTTCGCCTTTTCTGGCCTTTAGAAGGCGATTTCGGCCATTCTGAGCTTAATTTGGGATTATTTTCTATTTTGGCCTTTTCTGGCCTTTAGAAGGCGATTTTGGCCATTCTGAGCTTAATTTGGGATTGCGTCGTTTGGTAGGTTTCTGATTGCGGTTTCTGTTTGCAAGTTGGAATTATTAGTGGATTGCGAAAGCCTGTATCATGGGCGGAACAGCTTACTTTTAAGACACCATCGCTTTGCTATGTCTGTGCTTGATGTAGAGATTTCACGTTGGTAGTTTCAATAAATGGAAAAGCTTTTTTTTTTAGATATTTTTTGCCTGCAGAGTACCAATTTTCAAATGTTAAAATTGTTTTGGGCATGTAAATTATTTACCCAAAAATACTGGAATTACGATGAATCTGAACTAAAATGCCCGGTCCGATTATGATACATTTTTTGATCCGATCATGATTCACTCTTTTCCAATCATGATAATAACTCTATGATCAGATTGAACGATATGTTCGAAAAAATACACGTTGGATTTGCTACAAATTACTGTTTCTGTAAACAAGAAAGAAAGATTGTTTCGATAAACGTTGTTTGTTTGTGATTTAATTCAAAATTAAAAGTGAAAATGTGATATGAAACTCTATGTACCATGAAAATGCTCTAAATAGTTCCGAATAATATACATTACCATATAAGGATTTTAAAATCCTTTTCCCCGGCTAAAATTTTCGTGAAATTACCATCGTTTTTTGTTAACCGAAGCTCTTTCAGACTTCTTTTAATCTGTAGAGCGGCTAGACTGGACTAGAGCTCACGCGCGTCAGACGCCACAAATATAAAGTTGTTATAATAAGCTCACGCCACTGACAGAGAATCAATGTCTTGCTTCTATTCCATTTCCAAATGACGGCCTTGTGCTTTAAAATTCCTCGCCACTCTTGAACTTGGAATCCGTTTGCATGCGTAATCGCTGGAATTACAATAATTACCCTGTCCGTTTAGTCAAAGCCCTCGCCAGCGGTAATTTTTCTAGACCACCAGAGCCGGGCTTGCATCGCTAATGCCAATAATCAATCGTATCTTTGGCGTTCATATACACACGATAAAGGTATATAGGTACGTTGAGAGGCTCGTATTACTGTTGGAAAACCGAATGAACGCACGCAGCTAACAGTGCAATCTACGCCTATCTAACCGCTCTAGACTGCTGCACTGAACATAGGCTAAACAAATCATCCAAACTGACTTTCTTAGCGCTACTTTAAGGCAAAGCAAGAACTCCGCAAGATCAGACTCAGGTCTACTGGATTGGCGCGTGTGTCAAACCGCTTGTACCTACCAGACTTGATACCGTTCGATTACCGTACTTAATTTAAATAATTTCTATGCCAGCTAGTAATTTAAAACCAGCAGGGTCTCCTGTCCTGACTTGACCGCCATCGGCTGGGGCGCCAATTTTGTGCCAGGCTGGCTGTGCTGGTTGGAAAAATTAACACCAGCCAATGAATATGCGACAGGGGTCGGCTCATGTGCCGTTGAACGTGATTAGAGCGCTCGTGCCGCAAATTTGTAATTCAAATCGGTTCAATTTTCCCAAATCGGTAAAGCTCAAGGGCAACCGGAAGACCGGGAAACCAAGGGGTGTGCAATAGATGGCAACACAATCGTTCCCTATAGGTAGATTAAGAATAGTTTGATCTCCCCTTGCTGGCAGCTGAGAGAAAAAACGCAATTCACTTCAACTGCGTCTCTGTGACACGATTTTCTAACCTGTGATGATCTCATCCAACCGCGGTTCCAACAATGCTGACTGCCCCGTAAACTATCCGGTAGATAATGAATCTGGGCCGAGCCATGAAATACTGACACACACACTCGGGAACGGAGCAAATTTGGGCAACTTTTGGAGTCGGTAGGGTAAACTGGTTTGAATTGTTTTGGCTAAGAATGGAGCCGATACCAGCTCAGCGTTTGTCTACATTGGACTCATCCACCTGCTGCATCGCCGCACCGCCGTGTGATGGCAGGACGAATCACCATCGCCAATCGGAGGAAAAATAAAAACGCCCAATAACGATGCACTCAAATTTCATCTGCCTTGATGCCCCAGACTGGCAGCAGAGAGAATGCTTTTTACGTGCAAAAAATGCGCACGCCTTTCAGCAGCTTCGGTGATTATTTTGGAAAGGCTCGCACACGGGATGACTCTGGCGAAGATAATCGGCGATGGAATGTGAACGAACGTCTGGGTGAAGATTGAATGGTCTGATGACAGCTAATTAGACTTAGCGCACGGTCGGGTAATGGGAACTCGGAGCGAATTTACCATTTTACGAGGACCGTGGAAAAGGATGGAATTTCCTGGGATCTGTAGAAAAAAATGGTGTGTGCATTTTGATGCATGGCAGAATATTTCGGCGACTTCGTGTTCTGATTTATTATCAGATGTCATCGAATTATGATCATAATTAGCATTCTGCACGGTAATTTGCTTCGATGGAAGGCGTAAGCAATGCAGATTTTTTGTATTTTTTATGCTGTGCCTAAGTGAGAACTAATCTTACTCCCACGTGCATGTTCTAAACATTGGAATACTCTGCGATCCATCATATCCATTCCACAAAACAATCGATCAGTTTAGAATAAACACACTATCAAAGTTTGTCATTTTCCCTACCTGTATATGTGGGCAAGTCAGCGTCAACAGTGAAATGAAGAATATTTCACATGACTATACGAGTAAATCTCGGTTAAGAACCCACGACTGAAGGTAGACCTCCTGCGACTAGAACCTACGCATTTGATGCAGTTTCCCACAGGTAATTTAGTTTTGTAAGCCTTTACCTCTAGAGAGCCTATTGTTGTGCCACGTCTCATCACTCCCGAGGTCTGGAGAGTTTTTTTACGACCCCGCTGGAGTGAAAACACCTTCGTTTGGGTATCAATCTTATGCTAATGAGGGCATTTTAAACATTTTCGAAGGTCATAAGTCGTGTTTTATACACGTGCAACGTTTTTTTTCAATTCAGGAAACATTATCTGGTTAACATAACGTAGGATGGAGTTCCAGCCGGAAAAAATGCAGCAAATTGGATTTGAGTTCCGCCATGATCAAAGAAAAAATAAAAACAGTGGATGGCCATAACGGTCAGGCTTGGCTTTACTATTCGAAAAAAAAAACAGCTTTCATCGCAAAACTTTAAGGCAACTTCTTTTACACGAAATTCTGATTACCGAAATGCTGGCAGTCTTGATTGAAAACAAAGTGCTGTCATTGTGAATGCTTTTTGTTCTCCTTTGAGACTTGGCTGACTTCTATAAAAGTCTCCGTTATATTTTTTATTTTATATTTTTTTTCACGGTACAAATTTAGTATATTATCTGATCTACTTGTTTATTGTTAGAATTAAACTGTCTGGTAAAACTACATAAGTACTGCTTACGTGCCATGTTTTTAGTTTGAATGTTGTTACAAATACAATACATACAAAGATTGTTGTAAAATATTACCACTTTCATTTATGGTTCATTTTAACAATGTATATTTTTTTCAAATTAATGTTTTTCTACAATAAATACTTAAATTTTTCGTTTTATATTTTTTATATTTCTTTTTATTTCTATAGTTTTCGGAGAGAGGCTGGCATCACGGCTAACTAATAATACGTGCCCCGAAAGCTATCCGTTTAAGTTATTTATTTATAAGTGAATTAAGTGGCCAAACTTGTTAAAAAGTGTCAAGTTGTGATCTGTGATGCTTTGTCTAAGTGAGAAAAGTGAAGGTTTTGTGAAAAACACAGTGTTCTTTGCGTGTAAATAGTATTTTTTCCTCGAATTGCAATTGAAAATTGTAAGGCCAGCTAAGTTGCGTGAGTGTGAGTGCCTACTTTGTGCGTCGCGCTAACTAGCGGTTCGTTATTAACATGCGAAAATGGAATGCATGGCGGTGTGAGCGAAGAGAACAATAATATCTGGCGAGAGAGCGAAGAGATAAGTGTTGCGCTGTGCTTGTCGGCGTTTGTTTCGCTGGCATAGGCATAACCAAAATAAAACAGATGAGTATAAGTTTTTGTATCAAACATTTTAAGAATGCATAGGCTCTGTGTGTAGTGGTTTTTAGCGGGTTTAGGACTTTGCCAGAAGTGTAAGGCTACTGACATACTGAGGCGTCAATTGAAGCGAAGCGTTGAGCGTTTGAGAAGCGGAATAAACAGAAGCGTTGGGTGAAGCTTCCTATGACATACTGGAGCGAGCGTCGCAAATGCGTTGTGTTGTCATATTCCTAGATTCCAATAGCGGTTTTGTTTAAAGGAAATATGAATTCGTCCAATGAAGATTTTTTTGCTTCTTCAAGCACGGTAAATTACGTTTTTAGTAAACAGAGATTTTTTTATGAAATAAAATAATATTATTGAAGTGAGTTGCGCTACCGACGTAGTAAAAAAAATAAGAAATTCTTCTAAATTTTAAACCCGTTGACCCCGAGCAACGTTCAACTAGTTTATAATATCTGTTAGGATTTGAATAACCAATGAGAGCACAGCTAGTTACTCAGCGGCTTGCATTTTCGCGACCAAAAAAGTTCAGCATGCTAGATTTCTGGCCATTCAAATCAAAACTCAACAATATCAATCAATAATATCAGTGCTATTTTCCCGACGACCTGAAAAATTTTCCCGATAGTATTTTCTATCCTACTTTGTTTCTTTTTTAAGATTTAAGACCAAAGCAAATATTAAGTACCTGGCGATATCAGGTTTAGTCTGAACATGGATTTACTGCACAACCCTCTTCTAAACATTTTAACATTTTCTAAACGGAAATGTATTTATTTGCTTTTTTCAATTACCAAACCAAAACAAAGCAAATATAAAGCACCTGGCGATAAAAGATTTAGTCTGGATATGGTATTACCGCGTACATATACGCGCGTCAAAACACTACTCGTTCTGTTTCGCCGCCTCTATCGACGCGTCTTTGCCGCTCCAGTATGACCGGTTCGAGCGTTTCATATAGACGTTCGAAGAAGTAGCTCTGACGCTTTTGCGACGCTTTTTGCTTCGCTTCATTTGACGCCTCAGTATGTCATTATCCTAAATGTGTCATCTGTTGGGTGCACAAAGTGTGGTAGCTTTTCGGTTGCGGGTGGAGTTTTTTTTATATTTACAAACCAGCTTGTACGGTGCACTCTCACAGGTCAAAATTGGCAGTTTTACAATATAATTTCAAAATTTATCATTCGAGCATGACAATGCGGCATGCGATTGATGCATCGTCTACAATTGTGAGTCCTGGCAGGGCGGTGACATTTGATTCAGTTCTATGTTCGTGTTTTATGATTTTCCTAGCTTTTGGACAAATGTTGATATACATAAGTAACTTTTATTTAATTATGTTGAAATCGTTTTGGGCGTGAAAATAGTTCACGACAACTGAACTTTGATTGCAATTATTTTGGCATTTTTATAATAAACTTGGAACTCTGTTTTGTTTAATATGCTTATTTGCATTTTTTAAGTTTTTGGGCTATGAATGCATGGAACTTTGTCAGTTTTTATATTCAGTAGGTGTCTTTTGTGCGAAACGTCGTGTCGCGTATGCGTCGGTAGGAGAAAATGGAGCGGTCGTCCATAATGCCTCGGTGAAACGCATCATCGGCCCGGGTGAGTTTTGTTTATCTAGAGGTTTCCGGAGTGCAGTGGGCACGCTATTGTTTACTTCTGGGAGGTCAGCTTAGTTTCGCGCACGTTATTTTGACAGCGCTCAGTGTAACTATCTTAATACAGCGGTTTCGGAGCTCAATGACCATTACATCGTATAATGCTCGGGTGTGCCTTGTGGGTTTTTTTACTCGCTCTAACGGTTCTTTGAGCTGGTACCAGTAGTTTGCGTTCGGCGTGCGGTGCGTTTTACGAAATTCATTCGTTTCGAGGTAAATTTTAATAGTTCACGGGATGAAACGCGAAGTTTGGTGTGATACAGACTGTTAACGATTGGTTGCCGATGATACCTAGAAACTTCGATTCTCCTATATGCCGATACAGCGATCGTGATGCGGTTCTATTTATATCGTCTTCTGATGGCCGGTTGCGCAGAGACCGAGAAATATCCATATCGGGCGCGAATTTGTGTAGAAAAGATCGCACCATCAACCTCGATGGATCCAGATCAATTCCTTTCCACTAACACTAATTCCTTCCTTTGATACTTGTGGATGATGCAGAGGATTCCTCGGTCTCTAGTAGCAACAAGTATAAAACTAACACTCCCGATATCCCTTCCTCTATTGATCTGCATTGGGCGTGGCCAGCTACGTTATTGACCAGTGGAAAGAAAAATCACCAGGAATTGTACACTGAAAATGGCTTGCTACTCCTAGGCACCATTTTGACGGTTCTTTGTGCAATTTCAGCTGGTTCTGGTCAATCGCGGGCAACACACGGGCGATCAAATATGCTATGCTATGCTATGCTATGCTATGCTTCTTTTTATTTCTATAGTTTTCGTGATTTGCAGTGAATTTTTTTTGTCACGAATGAAAGTCTGTTTATCAACACCAACTCCTGGTTTCTGTAAAATAGCTTAAAGTGCTCAAATACCATTGAAAAGGAGTATTTCTGGAAAACGATACTGTCCTAAGGTCGAAAATAAGCCATCGGAAATCGACTCCGAACGGTATTTTGAAATCCAATATTGTTTAATGAGTAGTGAAATGTTATAAATGATTATACATTTCGAAATCGTTTACCTAGAACAACGCCTAATGCATTAAACTAGTGAGTGCCCACTCTACGTGAACGTGATTCTCCCACCCCGGTTTGGCGAATGTGGCGAATGTTCATACAATCCAATTTTTTTTTATGTAGGTATGAATGACCATCCACGGAGCGAGAAGGATTTTGGAATTCACGCGTTTTTCACGTCGTTTTATAGGCGGCATGGTTTTAATGGTTTTTTATTTGGTTATTTAAAGTGTTCGATAAGTTTATTTAATACAATACTATATACACTTCATATTCGGCCTGACTTTTTTAGATTTTTTCTTGATTTTTAGCTCGATTCGCAGGTAGAAATAATACTGCTATTGATTCTTTTTCGAAAATATTTTACAGAAATGATTAAAAACCTTTTTCGAATAAATATTTTTTGCACGGATTGCAGAATTCACGCGTTTTTTAAACAGATTTTTGAATTTACACAGTTTTTCTACGTGTAAAAATAGATTTTAGTGTATCAACCGGTGTTGGCATCGCATCGTCATGATGATGTGTACTGGTAGTGTAATGTTTTTCAGAGGGCTGCTAGCGTTGAAGCAGTGCAACTAGCAATAAATACTAGTGATTTTGGTACTGACTAGATCAATGAAACTTTTAACTGATTGAATCAATAACTATTAACAAGACGTAAGGTTTGTTGTTTAGTTGCTTTCAAATATGACTCTGGTTTTATTCATGTGTATTGGGTTCCATGCTACTGGCACCAGTGTCCATCATTTCTGTGGCAACAAGGCTTGCTTTTGACTGTTTCGGTTGCTAACGGTTTCAAGGGATGCGGTTTTTGAGCGCCCGTTCGCGATCGATCGTTGAGCGAAAAATTTGACGCGTGATGGTTTTTGAAGACAAGATACCCCACCCCCAGTTTCTTGACAGGGAGGGCTCCCATACAAATGATATTTCAGCCTAACTCAAGAACTAATCAAACAAATTTGACTTAGGAATGAATAGTCGATCATCGAATGAGGTTCAAAGAGTAATTGCGAATATGGAGAAGCAACTTACGGAAATGTCGAAGACGCAGGATCAACAGACGAGGACTCTAGAGGAACGGATTCGGGCGATGGAATTTTACAGAAGTCAATTGCATCAACCCGATTCGGATCCCAACGAAGTAAGCCAAACTCATCTGGCCGCGCGACACCCAGTGACAAAGGAACTGCCTATATTCTCGGGCAATCCGGGAGAGTGGCCTTTTTCAACTCGACGTACGAGACCACTACTAGGAAGGAAGTGTGGAGAAGATTTTCAGACTTCAGCGTAGAAACCGTCCGAAGTAAATTGCTGTATCCCGCGGGACTCGTAGGTGTCATCAAAACGTTGCGAGCGTTGTACGGTCGACCAGAAGTCATCGTCCACTCGCTAGTCTGTAAGATTCGCGAAATGCCAGCGCCAAAGACAGAGAAGTCCCAGTCCAGAACATGTGTGCGATGATCGTAGCCTGTGGACTGAAAGAACATCTTAACAACGTGGCACTTTTTCAAGAACTCGTCGAGAGACTGCCCCTGCCGTGAAGCTGAACTGGGCCAAATATCGTCAAACATTGATGGCGGTTAATATGGAGGACTTCAGCAAATGGATAGAGACGCTCGAGGAACCCGCTTGTATAGTAACGATTCCGTCAACGGTCAGGTCGTATGCTGGCATATCTGAGAGACGCGTACGGAAGGAGGAAGTTCACGTTCACCAGGTTGTGACAGAATTGTCGACCTCTACAGTGTTTCCCAAGAATGCGTCGAAGCCAGCAGCGTCAAAGCAATGGGCGGTTTGCCAAGGAGGGTGAGGCAGTGTGGAATTCAGAACTCGTCTAGGGTGGATAGTATTCGGGTTATGCTCAAAGACATCTCACCCAGCGACGAATTTCACAGTGCACCACAGCCTTCACGTGTGCCCATGATGCGAGCGAAGCGACGTCGATCTCCATAACATAGTGAAGGCGTACATGTTTTTGGACAGCATCGGAGTAACGAGTCCCGTCAAACCATTGTTATCCAAGGACGATGTGCTAGCGGAACAGCTACTGAAATCATGAACACATGAGAAAGGAAAACGGATGATCTGCTCTGGCGATGTGACGATGTTCGACTGCCTGATAGCAAACCAATGACAATGAAGCGACCAATCTGTTTGGAGGTGCGTAAGCAACGGGATCTTCTGTTGGCTGAGGCGTTTCAAAATCTGTTTCCGAGGACAGCGGAAGCGATAGTGATAGAGCATTACGTCGACGCTCTCGAGTGTAGAGGCGCAAGAAAAGGCGATACAGGTGGTGAAAGATGTCCGACACGTCTACGCGGAAGCAAGGTTCGAAATACGGAACTGGCTGTCGAATTCGAGTCGAGTAGTACAGGAGTTGAAAGCGACTCCCGGTGAAAAGAGTTTGAACCTTTCGAGTGTGATTGCGATGGAGAAAGTTTTCGTCTTGTGGTGGTGTACAGCGACCGATATGTTTACTTCAAAGTTATCCCTAAGAATCAACGAAGAACTACTGCGAGGTGACATCGTCCCAACAAAAAGGCAGATTTTTAACAGGCTGATGACCATTTACGATGCGCTGGGATTACTAGCGCACTTCCTTATGTTACTGATGATATTTCAGCAAGAAATTTGGCCTGAAGATACAGAAACCAGGGAATGTAGGTTGGAACAAGTCTATCTAGAGCGGGCAGCTAGAGAAACAGCAGGTTACGTGGCCTCCCACAAGTGGAATCGGTCAGCGTACCAAGGTGTTACCGAGTGACGACTAGCATAGGAGAGCAAAATGTCATTCACCTGCACGTGTTCGTAGATGCGTCGGAGAACGGCTTCGCTGCAGCCGCCTATCTGCGGTTCGAAGAAGAGGGTAAAGTGAAATGTGCGCTCATTCGCGCGAAGACAATAGTAGCCCCGTTACAATTCGTGCCGATTCCCAGACTAGAGCTACAAGCCACCTAGCAAACGACGCCATGGAGACTCACAAGATGAGGCCTACGCAGAGAGTTTTCTGGACGGACTTCCGATCACCGGAAATACAACCAGTTCGTAACAGTGCGAAACAGCGAGATGCTTGAGTTGACGGAGACAACGGAGGGGAACTGGGTCCTGGCGAAACTGAACGTCGCTGACGATGCGACGCAATGACAGAAATCGCCGGATCTTCCTCCTACCAGCCGCTGGTTCCGTGGCTCCGAGTTTCTGTGGGGGCCGAAGGAAGGATGGCCTGTCGTCGAGTCAAGGTTCGAACACACCGCAGAGAAGGAACGGTCTCATTTCGCCGAACGTGCTTTATTCCAAATGGGAAGACTTCTCTAACTGGAAGCGGCTTTTGCGACAAGTAGCCTTCGTTTAGCGATTTCCGTTGAGTTTCCGCCGGCAGCGGTCGAAGGAGCCCATGGCACCTGATCACTAACGCAAGAAGAACTGAAGAACGTGGAGTTATTCATCTTAAAATCGGTGCAAAACACTGAGTTCGCCTTAAAGAAAGCTCTGCTGCAGAAGTCGAAGCCGATACCGATGAGGAACGCTTTACCGAAGCATTGTGTCTGTCTGTCTGTCTGTCTGTCTGTCTGTCTGTCTGTCTGTCTGTCTGTCTGTCTGTCTGTCTGTCTGTCTGTCTGTCTGTCTGTCTGTCTGTCTGTCTGTCTGTCTGTCTGTCTGTCTGTCTGTCTGTCTGTCTGTCTGTCTGTCTGTCTGTCTGTCTGTCTGTCTGTCTGTCTGTCTGTCTGTCTGTCTGTCTGTCTGTCTGTCTGTCTGTCTGTCTGTCTGTCTGTCTGTCTGTCTGTCTGTCTGTCTGTCTGTCTGTCTGTCTGTCTGTCTGTCTGTCTGTCTGTCTGTCTGTCTGTCTGTCTGTCTGTCTGTCTGTCTGTCTGTCTGTCTGTCTGTCTGTCTGTCTGTCTGTCTGTCTGTCTGTCTGTCTGTCTGTCTGTCTGTCTGTCTGTCTGTCTGTCTGTCTGTCTGTCTGTCTGTCTGTCTGTCTGTCTGTCTGTCTGTCTGTCTGTCTGTCTGTCTGTCTGTCTGTCTGTCTGTCTGTCTGTCTGTCTGTCTGTCTGTCTGTCTGTCTGTCTGTCTGTCTGTCTGTCTGTCTGTCTGTCTGTCTGTCTGTCTGTCTGTCTGTCTGTCTGTCTGTCTTAATGTGTTTAATCCTTGGATCCTTGGAAAATTTGAATTTGTAATTTAGTAGGAGAACTTTCAGCTGGGTCGAGCTAAAAGAGTAATGATACTCATTTTATCTCGGCACTTCCTATTTATAGTACACACCAAGTACTGTTCATTCTATGAGACAGGTGAGGTGAGCATCAATGAATGCAATTCGTAAACATTGGGTTTTTGTGCTAGTTAAAAAAATAAGCTCAGCGGCCGGCATGGATTTCGCTGAGTGAGGTAAATGTGGTGAGGAATAGAGAAATCAAAAATAGTGATACAGAAGGTGTGCTTCTTCAGGCGTGATTATAGTTGGCTGCCTGTAAATTAGTTTACTGATGACTTTTCTCATGCTGCCCGTATTTTATGTTACTATGGGTTTTTCTCATGCTACACCATCCCCCTTAGAGAGAATTTTGTAACTGGGTGGAATTATTTTAAATAGTCCTTCCCCACCTGTCTCGCACAATACGTTTTCTTTTGTTTGCAATTTTTTTCCTCTCTTCGTTTTGTTCTGTGTTTTTTTTTGTATATTTGTTTGCTTAACAACATCGAATTTTCAGTTATGAAATTTGCTTAGTTTTTGATCAATCTTTTGTACTGTATTTTTAAGTCCGCATTTTGGTTCACATACTGATACAAACTTACATGGTCCGAAATTAAACGGATTTAATTTTTTTTATTTTCATTTTTCAAAAATACTATATCTTGTGGTTTGATGTATACATATTGGGTTTACGGTTTGTTCATGCTCCTTTTGTTTTCTTTGCTTTTGTTCTATCAGCTTGGCTTTTGTTATCTCGTGAGCTATTTGTAATTTATAATGTGGTTCGTTCCTGAACGTATCCAAATTATTAATTGGTCCATTATATTCCGTTCCTTGATCAGATCGTGATTCCATAAAATATCCATATATAAGTATAAAATGTTTCACTGGTGCTTTAGCTATAGTGTTGGTTTCGTTGTTCTGAATTGAAATAACAACTATATATTTGGTTAGATCGCACTGGGAAGCGATTGTTATTAATGGTTCTCGGAAGTGGTCCTATCGTATCTATTAATGTGATTTGGAATGATCGTGACGGTGCGGTAGTGATGACCATAGGTTCTCCCGTGTGCTTGATAATTTCGTTTCTATTGTATCATGTACGAACAAGATTGGTCAAGATCGATCATAAAGCATCTAAAAACCAACGAATTACAACTATCGACACTTTAAGGCAAATTCATGGGCTAGGATGCTCTCATTCTGATAAAACCATTTATTTTAATCGATATGCTTTTTAGATTTGAGCGTATCAAATATCCGATTCGCCATGCATTTACAAACTTTAAACAAATCGCACGGTCGATTTTTGGTGGTATGTGGAATTAATTTAGAATTGTCATGCATTTATTGTTGCAAAATTAACTAAAAAGAAAGAGAAGGCCGGGTCAGCTAGTATTTATTATTACTCATTACTAAAAACATTTGACATTAGAAAAAAATCCTAGATACTACCTAAATGAAACTTCATTTTCGGGAACCTTAGCAAATCACCCTGTGACGCGATTAAACTACAACTTTTCCATTTCAATTAAAATCCCTTGTGAGGCGTTTATCTCGCCCCTTCTCTTGGTGACCTCATACCACGTCCTCCAGCCACACCTGCTGATCTCATATCGTCCGCAGATCGCATCCTTGGCGATAGAAAAACAATCTATCAGAACGATCTCGCCTCACTCGGTAGCATCATCATCAGCGCAAACGTTTTTTTTTTCGTTTTAATAGACGATCGCACCCCAAGTTCTCTTGGCCCCTAGCAGCACTGACCGTAGCAAATCGTGATGAATAGCAATGAAGACGAAATTAATGTGCTGCTTTAAGGTAGGTATCCTCTTCCGACCACCAGCACTGGGGGCTGTGTATGGCTCTGGCACTGATGTTGATTGTTATAACTGGACTGACGACGGTACAATAAAAGCAATAAAAAAGTTCAAATGAATCTTCTGGATTTTTTCATCGTTTCCCGGCCGCTTTCGAGATGAGTAAGACGCTGCCTGGGACGGTTGGTTTCGCCTAATTGGCTGCGATTTGAAGTTCATTGCTAAATATCTCTACTGGGATGACGTTATCCATCATTTGACCATGAAATCTAAACCCTCGCAGCACCGTGCACTGACTACGCGTTCGTACAATAGTTGATGCTAAGAACAACAACAAAAAACGATGATACTCATAATGGCACAAAACAACACAATAAACGTGAGGACGTCCGAGGCGTTGCACAACAGGAAGATCCTTTATTATCGAACAAAAAGATGAAATCATGTGCGAGTAATAAACTTGACCTCCGATGAGTAACAAGTGTGCAGATCACTTCGTGACGGTTCGGAGGATTTGGTTATCGATCGAATGATCCCGGATTTCTTAACGAATATGACATCATTGCTAGAATGTAATTTGTAACTTCGTTTGCTTGCTAGTTTACTAAGAGTTCTTTCGTGGTAGACGATAATGAGTCAATCCATGGAAAATCTCGTGCAAGCGTTTCCTGATCCTGATCTCTCGATCGCACCGAACAAGATAATCTTATATCTTCTCTCAAGAGTGTTCAAACACTTGCAATTCCTGCCACATTCGAGACACATGTGAATCGCCGCATTATTGGACACGAAAGCGACGACGACGGTGAGAAAATCTGTACCACCAGTGCCATATATTGGCGAGTAGTTTTGATAAAGAGTAAACATTATTCCCTCGGACGGTGATGGCGGTGGAATGGATCCTAAACGACTCGATCGACCATGTCTCGAATGAAGCAACAACGAGGCGATAAAACAAGAAGAAGTAAAAGAATAAAATCGAATAGAAACCCAACCCAACTCTCTCGGGCCAGGCGCAACAAGGGCTAGGAATGACCAGATCCAAGTTTGGTTCAGTGTCATTTACGGTGCATCCATTATGCGGGGAGGAATATTTTGATGAGGTGCGCACCAGCAAGGAGAAGGAGAAAAAAAAGGATTAAGGCGTTTTACGCGCATATGTAGGAAATACCTGCGATCTACGGTCCGGGAATAAATGTACCCCCGAAGGAAATAAATCTTCACGTTTGGTGGGGCGAGAAACCGGGAAATTTATTAGTCTTCCGCGAAGTATGTGCCGATTCGTGGAACGGATTCGAATCGCTCGGTTTGTGGGTAGTAATTATGTAGTTTTCGACGTTTTGTTGGAACTGTGCCCAAAGCAGGAAGCCCGTGTAATTATAACGTTCCGCTAAGCTGACGATCCCGGTGAAGTGTGCAGTTCGGTTTTGCGATGCTGCGCGTGGTGTAAGCGATATGATGATGATGATGATGCAATCGTCCTTGCGTGTTTAAGACCGTAGAAAGGATGCTGTTTATTGAACACTTTTCATTGGCTGCATAACGAGATTCAATCCAACTTCACATTGAAAGTAGTGTTTGGATATAACTAGTTAACCTCGGGATATTGCTATTTATGGCAAATGAAGGATCCGTTTTTAAAAATGTCGGAAATGTCAAAAATACCAAAAATGTCATAAATATCAATACAGTGATCATCCGATTATATCACCCCCTGATGATTTTTGGCGAGATAAAATAGGGAAAGTGATAAAATCGGGAAATTTTTACAAGTTTATTTTTTTTATTGAAGATGTTAAATCAATAACTAAATACGTAAAATCAGTGATTTTAATTTTTTTTTTTGGAAAATTTATTTGTTCAAACATATAAAAAAAGCTGCAGTTGTTTTTTTATAAATCGATATATCTGAATAATGACAAAAGATAGAGAAAAGTTGTGAAGGGATGAATTTGAGAAAACTGTCTGAGCTTTTTAAAAAAAATATTTAAAAAATTTAATTTGAGATCCTGTACTGAAAAAAAAAATCAAAAACAAAAAGTGACTATAAAAAATCAATCATCACTATTTTTTTAAATATTTATTTAGATAGATAATTCAATTGCCTAAAACTTTTTTGAGCAAACCTAAAAAATGAAAAACCTAAAAAAAATCGATGTAAAGTTGCAAATAAATTACAATTAAGTTTTTTAATAGTTCATGTTTTTGTTTGAATTGGTGAAATGAATTACTTGCTTTTTTGTAGCGCAGTACAATCAGCAAAATATTAGATGTTCTCACAACACTAAATTTTGTCGAAAACAGCATGTTGATATCTCTCACATATTGCATCCAGAAAAATCTTAAAATATAAATAACGATTTTGAATGCCTTCTCATAGAATGCTTTATGTTGCTTGCAATATGTAAGAGATAGAAACATGATGTCTTCTGTAAAAATTCTTGTTTTGAGATCACCTTATACTTTGCCTAAGACACCAAGCGTCTATCTTTATCTAATGAAAAAGTAAATACTCTATCTCACTTTTAGGAGGATTGATCCGCCAGCATTCTACATCAAAAAATGCGTTTTCAGATATTTTGAAACCTTTCCGAACATATTATACGGTTATAATAAACATTTGTATCACTATTCAATTATTCGCACGAAAACAGCAAAATGTAACATTGTGCATCGGTTGAATTTTTAATGTAAACTACAATCAGAATGATGTTATTCTTCACAGAATTATGAAAAAAAATCTAAAACATTGAAGCCTAATAGAAAATCAGTTCACCCTGACATTTTTTAAACGAAATGTTTTATGATGATAAAATCGGGTGAAAAATGTGATAAAATCGGGGGCAGATAAAATCGGGTACTGATATAATCGGGTGATTACTGTATTATAAAAAGCGTCAAAAATGCCAAAACTGTCGAAATTCCCAAATTTGTCAATTTTGTCATAGTTTTCTATTAAACATAAAAATATGGGTGGATATAACTCAGTGCAGACATTTAGTATTTTTGAAACAGTTTTCTATTCATACGCAATTTTTCCAAGTGAATTGACCTCAGATCGATTCATTAATTTATAAAGTTATTTAACTATAGCAATTCTTTAGTGGGTAAAGAAACTCGAAAGTGTAAATTTGGAAATCAGATTACCTCAGAATAGTTGATTATTTTTCCCAGTTTCAAAAAATAAATAATTTATAGCAAGTCTTTAATCCTCCTCCAGCTCACCCGCTGGAAGTCCGAGCGTCTCAAAGCTGCATCATTATGATACGAGATTAGTAAACGTTTGTGTGTAATCCAAACTCTCAGTTATTTATTTTATATCGCTGTTCTTTTCTGCCCTCCCTTTTGACCGATGGATTCCCACCAGAACAGACGACAATGTCGAAGAACAAACAAAAGAGAGCAAGAGTTGAAGCACAAGCCTAAAAATTTTCTGAACATACTCCACCCGATCATGCACTACTCGAACGTGTGATGCACCGGCGGCGGCTAGCCAACCGCTGCTTGATAAGCGAAGCCGGAGAAGGAGTCGGGAGGGGGGTAGAGTGTGAGAAGAGATGAAACAAAAAGGAGTGGACGGAGGTCGCGGTACCGATCTAGCGGAAAACCAGTTTGGTCTGATGTTTCTGTTTTCATTCCAGGGAAGAGGTGCTTCTTTTTTTTCTTTCTCAGATTTTCCTTCTCTTTCGTTGGGGGGAACCATGCATCGATATCTTCCCGTGTTTCACGTATTTAACTTGAAGAAAAGTTCTTTTTGCCCTTCTTACCGCGCTGTGGTAAGTGACTCTTTCCCCATTGCAACATGGGTTTGGTGGGTGGGGGATCGGAGAATCGGGGACTTCTAACCGCCGTTGGACCGACGACGACGACTGCACCACACCATCGTCATCCGGTTGCTTGGTGGCGTGAATGTGGCGGTGGTGCAACGAAGAACGGAAGGGACAAACGTGGAATGGAACATGATGCTGCTTTTGGACGTCTTCTTACCACTCTGTCCTTTGGCTTCTATGCTTCGTTGGAGCTGGTTCCTTTTACGGGATCGTATGCTGGCTCGGCTGCCTATGTTTTCGAGTGCCTGCGCACTGAGGTTGACATTCACGTGAAATGGAAACTTTTTTAATATCGAAGTGCACTGAATACCGTGATCAGCAAAAGGGGCGAAGAATCGAAGAATTATATGTGTACGTTGAAATGAGATTCATTTTCATCTCATTGCCTTAGAAATGTTCGTCCCGTCATCGTTTAGCTGATCTTGTGTTGCGAAGTAATTTAAGGTGTGCCTTTCGCACCTTGTCAACTGAAAACGCCTTCGGCAGATACATGCACCTATGCTTTGGTGAAATTGAAGAGAAGTTAAACGAATGTTCCGTCGTCGTGGTCGCGTCTCGTAAGCATTCTTCTATTCCAATCCAGCTCTTGAATCATTGTGAACCGTACCTAATGAAGTATCAACCGATCTCTTTGAAAAGTGGGTGCTCAGAATAGCCGCCCATGCTTGCTTGCTAGCCTTCGTCTCATCGGCTTACGTGCATCGTCGTCATACCCTCTTTGATGCGGTCATATTTCATTCGTATTTATTTTCCTTTCTCTCGAATTCGATTTCTATGCTGTACTGGCCTGGCTGGCTGTCAGATGCACGCACCACCAACTCTGTCTCATTCCGCCAAATGGAAACGGGCTGTGCACTGAGCAGGGGGGGTTGTATGCTGTTATAGCGAGATAGTTTTATGGTAAATTATAGCAGCATACAGAACTTCAACTGAGCAGCTGCTAGGCGCGAGTGTGGCCGCATAGTGGCTGAGAGCGTAAAGCTTCAATTATGCTCTAGAGAGGAAGAGAGGCGAACCATGTAGGCAGCGGTAATCAGCAAAACAGAGAGTTGATTTGATAACATTGGATATGTTTATGTTTCTTGCCCGAAAAGTGCAAATTGGATAATCTGGGGTGCAAAGTTTTTAAGGAATATGGTTTAAAAATGGGTTTTACTTTACATTTACACAGATCTGAAATTTGGATATGAATATGAAAATACGGTTATCAGAGAAAAAAATATTATTTATCAATCCTTTGTCGCACATTTCGGAATTGAGTGACCCAATAAGAATACACTGGTCGACCAAAGCGGAAAAAGTTGTCTCAAAGCTCCAGCTGAAAAAAAAATGAAAGATTATAGTGTTTTAACCATTCCTTTGAGTTTCGGTGCCCCTAGAGAGCTCGGAAAGGTGTCAAAAGGCTGCAACGTATTTGCTCGTCATACGTCGTCGTCATTACGGGAAAATCCATTTAAGTCATTAAAGACTTTAAGCACTTCCGAGCAGGCTAAGGGCATCCAAATTCAGAGGAACGGGAAAAAAGCTATGACGCATTCTCTGCGGTTCTACAGCATGAGGTCAGTTTAAAATTTTGTTACTTATTTTGTATGATACTATACACGTTGAAAAATTAAAAATGATGAAGCCATTTTTGTAACCAATAAATAGGGATGTGACTGACGGTTTTTAGTTAATACTGGAAATCAATGGAAAAAGTTGTTTATTAGAACCATATGTTTTCGACGTTGCCAACATGGAAAAAAAGAATAAATATTCTAAACCTTAACACTATTTTTTGTCAAAGATAATGCAGGTTAAAATTACATAACCATTTTTCAATGTTGTTGCCAAATTTAATATTCATTAAAAACAAGCATTTTTCCGTTCATCAAGTTCAGCAAAGAGCTGTTTCAAACACTTTTAATGAAGTCATTTGGTTCGGTCGATCGACCGACCACTGCCTTGAAGTCCACGAAGATGTAAGGGCACGTTGTACTCCCGGTATTTCTGAAGGATGTGCTTGAGAGTGAAGATTTGATCTGTAATAACGCGTGCTAGTGTGAAGCCTGGTTGGTACTGCCCTACGAATCCTTTTGCTAGAGGAGAAAGACGGCGGAGCAGAATTTGGTAGAGGACTTTGTAGCGGGCGTTGATAAGATAGGTCATAAAACTCCTTCCAACCATCTCTTTGGTGGTCTCCCTTTCTCCCAGATCCTGGAAATTGCACAAAGGAGTGCCTTTTTGCCGTGTTTATAGAGTCTTGCCGGTAGTATGTCCTTTAATGCCGCTGGATCGTTCTTTAGTGATCCAATTGCCCGTTTGATCTCCAGGAAATTGGGACACTGTGATTGTTTGTAGGCACAGCAAGGTTAACTTTTCTTCCGCCTCCGTCGGTTGCTCCGCTATTAGGATGCACATCGAAAAACTGCTTCCACCTGTCGGACACTTCGCTCTCGCTTGTGACCAGGCTTCTCTTTTCGTCCCTACACATATCTGGACTCGGTGTGTAGCCCTTAAGGGCCATCCACATACCACGTGGACAGATTTGTAACGATTTTGACCCCCTCCCCTCCCCCTCCGTGAACAATTGTCCATACAAATTCTAAAAAAATTGTATGGACCGTGGACATTAGCCAAACCCCCCCACCCAAAGCTGTCCACGTGGTATGTGGATGACCCCTAACAAGATTTGTATACCTTTTCGTACAACTTGCGCGTGTCATTAACCCGAGAAAGTTGCTCCAGCGATCACTGTCCTCCGTTGGTTTCTTTCTCCTCAGAATCGTGGTCAACTCATTTCGAACTCGACTTGTACTGCTACTAGGTGGTGGGCCTATCCTATATCCGCACCCCGAAGGGAGCGTTTGTTTGTGATGTTCGAGAAAGGCCGGCCATCAGGGAAAACGTGGTCAATTTATCCGTTGTTCGATGGTTAGGTGATCTCCAGGTGGCTTTGTGGATATCTTTGCGTAGATTTCCTACCACCAGGGCTCGGTAAGCTACGAACCTGATACATCATTGGCTGTTGTCCTTTGTGTCGGTGTGTAGGGTGTGTAAGGCCTTATCTATACACCACTTCCCTACCAACCTGGGCGTTCATATCCCCGACAACGATCTTGATGTCCCGTGGCGAGCAGCTGTCGTATATTACCCCAGTTGCGCGTAGAACGATTCCTTCCCGTCGTCAGATCTACCTTCGTGCGGGCATCGCACGTTCATAATGCTGCTGTTGAAGAAACGACCTTGACCAAAGTTAATCACGCGATCCTGCATTCTGCCCAGCACACAAAAACCCATTCCCAGTTCGTTGGTCGCCTTGCCGTCACGGACTCTCCACACCTTCTCTCCTTTACAACAAATCTTCTGCGGAGCCACGATGCCAAGCTTGCATAGTTCTAACTGCTCGAGCAGCACCCTGTCTCCGCCAACAAAATTTAGCGACTTGTGATTCCAGGTACCTAGTTTCCATTCGTGGTCCGTTTTTTGTTGCCCAGGTCCGTGTCGAATGTTCCGGGCTATATTTCCTTGTATGTTCGTGGTGTATTATTTAGGTAGATTGCCTTACTATGGCCACGCTACTAAGTCTCGTGATGGGGCTGCCATCTTGGCTAGAGCGTTCGAGACGACATGTTTCTTATCTTCGCCCACTCCGGGTGAGACGCTGTTGTGAGCCGCCCTTAACGTGGGAAGCAGATGCTCAGAAATTTATTGCTTGCATGTGCACGGTACACGGTACACACTCTCTAGCCATTTAGGCGTCGTACACAAATTACGTAACCAATGAAGGGGGGGGGGGGGGGAAGATGGGGTTGAGTCTGCGTTACGTATTGTTACATAGGGGGGGAGGAGGGTAGTTGAGACAGTTACGTAACTGTGATGTTTGCTCAAATTGAAAATTTGTGAGAGGGGTAGTTTATTAACTGTTACGTAGTTTTGAGGGGGGAATCATATCGAACGTTACTCATTGTTACATAGGGGGGGTGGGAGAATGTCAAAATGTAGATTTTTAGCGCTACGAAATTTGTGTACGACGCCTAAATGGCTGGAAGTGCGTCAAAAGGCCGTACAGTAATTGCTCACCTGGTTCGTTGTATCTACGTTTGTTTACGGTTAAACTTCTTTTTTCCGGAAGTCTGTGTAGACTTTACGTACATCCGACTTGGCCAGGAGATAAATGAAAATAAACGAATGATTACACTGGTCGACAAAATGAAAAAAGTGCATTCCAAAAGTTCAAACCGGAACAAGTTGAATGAGCCCCTAGCCATTACCAAAACGCGTCAGCTTACGTGAGAGTTCGCATAGTAATTGCTCGCAGAGTTCGTCGCTTCAACGTCATGTTTACGTGAAAACTCATTTAAGTCGCTGAAAAAAGTTAGTGGCCAGGGACATCAAAATTCACAGGAATGGTTGAATAGCTTTAGGTCTTTTGAAGTGCACCACTGTTGACCACTGTTATTGACACATTCTCGCGTGACGGGACAACGTTTTGACTCGACTTTCAGGAACATTTTCACCTATAGCTTTAAAACTAAACCAAAAATCCTCAATTTTTCTTCATATTCTGAAAGGGCATTCAATTTCCTATAAAATATCTCTCTACCCTAATTTTCAAAGTCTTCTACGGTTTTGTTCTTGTATGAAAAGTTTACAAATTGGTTGAATAGTATACTCAAAAACTTGTTTATTTGGTTTTTAATCGAGGTTCACAAAACGTGACGTATCTACGCTAGCTAATTAAAAAAAAAGTGGTTTTGCTTGCGTAGTTCCGTCACGAAATTGAATAATCGTAAAAAATGTTTTTGAAATGTTTTGATGGTCAAAACTTGTGATGTTTTGGTTATTTTACATACCATTGAGGATTTAAAAAACATATATGGTGCACATAAGATGCTCAAAAGTTACATTCCGCAAGCAGGAATATTTTTTCTGTTTAAATTGCCCGACGTTTCGGCCGTTTTTGGTGGCCAAATTATGCACGACTATGGTTTTCCGGATAAACTGTCACGACTTATAGCTTTGATCGAGTGATGTGTTACGTGTGCGTATCGCGGACACTCTCGAATCTCTTCGAAGTGCGCAGAGAGTTTAGGAAGCCTGCAATGGGCTAGACATATGACGAGGATGCCGGACGACAGTGCAGTAAAATTGGTTCTCTTCAAGGAAGCCACCGGCACCAGAACCACAGGAGCCCAGCGTGTTAGGTGGCTTGACCAGGTTATAGCGAATCTGCGAGTGTCGAGTCGCCTTGGAAATTTGCAACGAGTAGCTCAGGACCGAGGAAAATGGAGGAATATTCTTGATACGGTACAAGCCACCCCAATTCTATGCTGCTGAGTAACTGCATTATTCGAATGTCAATACTCGTGCCTACTGTTTAACATTGCCCTGGAAGGTGTCATTAGAAGAGCGGGGATTAACACGATAT
This sequence comes from Wyeomyia smithii, assembly GCF_029784165.1. Classification (NCBI taxonomy): domain Eukaryota; kingdom Metazoa; phylum Arthropoda; class Insecta; order Diptera; family Culicidae; genus Wyeomyia; species Wyeomyia smithii. The sequence continues at coordinate 924,204 of NC_073695.1, read as the reverse complement.
TCCAAAAGTCGGTTCAACTGTTTGGTTTCGCCGACGATATTGACATTGTGGCTCGGACCTTTGTGAAGATGGCGGATACGTACATCGGACTAAAGGCTGAAGCCAAACGGATTGGACTGGTCATCAATGCATCGAAGACGAAGTACATGAAAGGAAGGGGTTCACGAGAGGACAGTGCTAACCTCCCACCTCGAGTCCAAATTGGTGGTGATGAAATCGAGGTGGTTGATGAGTTCGTGTATCTGGGCTCACTGGTAACTGCCGACAACGATACCAGCAGAGAAATTCAACGGCGCATTATGGCAGGAAATCGTGCATACTTTGGTCTCCGGAGGACGCTCCGATCGAGTAGAATTCGTTGCCGCACCAAGTTAACCATCTACAAGACGCTGATCAGACCGGTTGTCCTCTACGGGCATGAGACATGGACTATGCTTGTAGAGGACCAACGCGCCCTTGCGGTCTTCGAGCGGAAGGTGTTGCGTACCATCTTCGGTGGACTGCAGATGGAAAACGGAGTGTGGAGAAGGCGAATGAACCACGAACTGCAGGAGCTGCTTGGGGACCCATCTATCGTTCACACCGCTAAGATAGGCAGGTTGCGGTGGGCTGGGCATGTTGTCCGTCAGGGACGAGAGGACGTCAGGGACGAGACGGAGAGGTGCACAGCGGGCAAGGTGGATCGATCAGGTGGAAGACGACCTGCGGACCCTACGCAGACTGCAGAGCTGGCGAACTGGAGCCATGGACCGAGTGGAATGGAGACGACTCTTACGTACAGCAAAGGCCACACCACGGCTTGGGACTGTTTGATCATCGAATGTCAATAACCGAAACAGTTTTAGAGATATTAGCAAAATAGGAATAAAAAATGTAAGCAAACCCGAGTAAAATAAACCTTATTTCTTTTTCCATGTACAATTTTCTCAGGAATACGATAAACTTGTCAAAATTTAAGGTAACATATTTCAATTTACCCAAAAACATAACCAAACATTTCAAATTCCTAAACAACATATCTGGCACTGCCGCCTAAAATTTATTTTTCTAGTTTCCTTGATAAATGTTCTTTGAAATGCAATTTAAAGAATGTTTATTGATATAAAATATCCGGAAATATGAAAAAAAAACATTAAAAGAAGCTTGCCTAAAACCAGAGAAAATTTGACATTGTTACTTCAAAATGCTGTATCTTGAGTTTCGCTCATAATACTTCGGGGTGATAAACGTTTGCGAGTAGAATTTTCCCAGAAATATGATGAAATTATCGAATTTAAAATCAAATTATAGCAAAAAAAAAAGTTGGATAAGGACAATTTCGTGATACGATAGTTCCCATTATTATTTCATTGCTCAGCGTTGAAATTAAAAAAAAAACAGGTTGATATTCTTTATATCATAATCAAATAGTCTAGCTGAGTATTAGCTTAATTGTTAGGCTTTTTGTACAATGTAAAATTTCACTAAAACTTGTACAATGAGAATGGTCGGTCACTCCCAACCCCATTCAGTTGATTCACTGTGCAATTTTACTGATTCGGATCAATCACGGAGTGCAACCATTGATATGTGCAGTCAGTCAAGCTAAGCTAGGCTTCTTGTACAATGTCAAATTAATTTAAAATTAAAAAGTGTAAGTGACGATGATGAATTATTTTACCGAGATATTTATGGACCGAATTGGAATAATTTTAACCGATTTTATTAGTTATTTTAACACTCTTCCTGCTACCAAAGGATCAGTTTTTCAATCATGTTCGACAAACATGGACGACACTATAAACAGGACGATTGGTTCCTTGTTGGGAGTAATTCAGTGGCTGTTCCAACTTTAATCTATTCCAAGTTTTTAGTTTCAGAGTTCTTTTGTACACTTCCCTCAAGTGACTCTAACTATAACTGTATACCTCTCTGGGCAATTATAGTAGTTTAATTTGAAAGCTGAGCATTTTTCCCACTAAATACAGTCTTTCTTGTCTAAATAAATGTAGAAAAAATCGAACCAAACATGTTCATGTTCAAAAATAGTACTGTTTTTGATGTTTTCTCACAAAAAAACCTAAATTAATCCACCTAGCGGTCAGACTCAGCCTTTCTCATTCAAACTTATTATTTGTAAAAATAGATTTACATGAATGCTTAAATCCAACAAATGTTTATCCACTCTTTGGGTTCTAAAATATTGATGTTGTAATTAAAGTATAAAATATCAAATTTGACGTAATGTTAGTACTTGAGAAATAGCGAAATAAAAGCAATGACTCTTAATTTCGAACAATTTAATCACGAGTGATGCCGGGAGCGTTCAGATAGTACGATACCACATTTAAATCATGTTGAGGCCATATATATTGATCGAAGCAGGTAAAGTGTTGAATAGTCTTTGAATTTCTTTTCTTTCTAAAACTTTTCAACAGCATATCAAATTGTTATGAAGTTTGTTATTTGTAAGTTTGAGAGATGACTCATTTGTATGACACTAGTTATGTTCAAATAAGTCGTGTACTAATACTTGAGATAATAGACTTTCGTTGTTTTACAAATTAAAACATAACGCTTGCTTAAGTTTGATTACAATCAAATGAAAAGGTAACGTATGGGGCAGCCAAACTTTGAAATCACGTGTTCAATCATAATTCATCAGTTAACCCTTAACTAGCCCGTTCATCCCGTTTCGTGATTTTCACATTTCGATACATTACAGACGAAGTTACAGTCCGATTACTTTCATATGACACTAATTTTATAAAAATCGGGCCAGCCATCTCTGAGAAACATGAGTGAGAATAAATAGTCTCCAGAACACGTTTCTTTCCATAACTTCTGAACCACATGTTCAATCTTCATAAAATTCAAAAGTTGAGGGTTTTTGAGGTAGCCCGTACATTTGAAACTAATTTTAATCAAATTAGATGTGTGGTTTCTGAGATATTGATGTTTCGTGTTTTTTACACTTTGATACATAACCTCTAAACTAGAAATCAGATTACAATAAAATTCAACAGGGGCTTATAGGGCAACTAGACCTTTCATTTGCAATTAATTTCATTGAAATCTGTTCGGTCAGACCGTCTCTGAGAATAGTGAGTGCGAAAAAAGGTGCACATACACACATACACACCCACACACAAACATATACACCTATACATGCTTATATGCAGAAAATGCTCGATTCGTCTAACTGAGTCGAGTAGTATATGACATTCGGCCATTTGGATCACTTTTCTACCTTTTAATTAGTCAGTGATCGTTAGGAGGAAGTCAATATGTTTACTTTCATTATGTGATTTCACATTTTCATGAACAACGGACAAAGTTACAATCCGATTGCAATGAAATTCAATAGCAACCTATGGGGCAACTAGACCTTTCATTTGACACTAATTTTGTGAAAATCGGTTCAGCCATCTCTGAGAAAAATGAGTGAGTTTAAACAACCTCAGGATAACTTTTCTTTACATAACTTTTGAACCATATGTTCAATCATTACGAAATTCAAAAGTTAAGGGTTCTGGAGACAGCCCGATCATTTGAAACCAATTTTATTAAAATCGGTTGTGTGGTTTCTGAGATACTGATGTTTCGTGATTTTTACATTTTGATACATAACCTCTAAACTAAAAATCCGATTACAATGAAATTCAATAGCAACCTATGGCGCAACTAGACCTTTCATTTGCAATTAATTTTATGAAAATCGGTACAGCCATCTCTGAGAAAAGTGAGTGAGAAAAAAAAGTTGCACATACATACACACACACACACACACACACATACACATATACATACATACATACAGAAAATGCTCAGTTCGTCGAAAGGGGTCGAGTGGTATATGACATTCGGCCATTGGGACCACTTTTATACCTTTGGTTTTTCCAGTGATTGCTATACCTTTCTAGGAGAAAGGCAAAACGTGATTATGATTATTGTTTTTTCAGCTCAAATTTAACTTTCAAACCCGCTCTACAGCTCATTCTTTGACATCAACTTTAGTTTTCGAGAAATTACAATATTAATGCTGCAAAACTTGTTATTCGATTACCAGTTTTATACTGATGCAGGTTCGTTACCAAACTTCCACTCGTGATTTCTCGAAAACTATAGCAGATAGAAATTATATAGTAGTACTGTAGAGCGGTTGAAACTTTCTATTTAAGCTAAAAAACAACATCTTAATCAAGTTCATTTGTGAGAAACCATCAAAATTATTCAAAACTGTGCCATTTTTTTAAAACTGTGCCATTTTTAACGTTTTTGCTTCCAAAATTTTATTTTTTCACATTTATTGTAAGGTTGTATCTAGCAGAGATTTATTTCAGCGAATATCGAAAAAAAATTCCTCTAAATGGTGTACACTCGAAGTTAGAGCCTCTTGAAGGAAAAGTATCCAAGAAACTTAGAAGTTGATTACCTTCGAGTAGATTTACGTTAGGGCATATTAGAAGAATTTTCTTCATCAAATCTGACCCTCTATTAGCCTCTGAAATACTCCCAACAAGGAATCAATCACCCAGTATGTTACTTTTGGTGTAAAAATCAGTCACATTTGTCTACGTAAACTACGACTTATTTTATTTTATTATACTAGATTTCTTTCAATCGTCTCTTTAGGCACTGATAAAATCTTGCTGTTGATCAAAGTATTTGTTATTACGAGCTTGGATCTGTTTATAAGAAAGCTCTTGTAGATAAATTATATTTTCGAATTAAACCACTGGATGTCAAAAAATAGCAGAAAAGCTAATTTCGAAGTTGAACAAAAATTGCTCACCCGCATGGTTCAACCCTTTCGCAGAAACCTAACACCGAGAAGCTCTCAATCTCTCCTAGACTTGACTCTGGAAAAGCTCTCTCTCGCTGATTGCGCTCTGTTGTCGTTTTGATACACGGCTGTGGTGGTGCGAACCGCGACACCGAGCGGCTCTCCGTCTGCCTGGTGCTGGTGGTGGTTGTGGTGGTTGCGAACAGGAGACAGCGCACAGCATAGCCAGGCCAGCAGCAGCAGCAGCACAAAACAAGTCAGGCTAAAATGATCCAAGTTACCGCGGAGTAGTCGCGTTTTACCGCTATGTGCCAGTCGAGTTTCGAACTTCTACCTGTGCGCAGCAAGTCTTTGGCCGTCGACGACGCCAACTGGCAGAGACCGGACCGGAGCAGACCGAGTCATCAGCCGACCAGCATCGTGTGCATGTTGTAACAATCGGGGAGTAGACAGAAAAGTCAGTTAGTTTGTGTCAGCCGCGGTACGGTAAAAAGACTTGAACGCGAGTTTTGTTGTTTTCTATTCATCATTATATTTTGGGGAAGTGGCTTTTCGGTCTTTAGTCGCGGTAGAAAGTCCAATTTTCGGTGCTTTTGTATGAATCAACGGAAGTACGTTTCGTAAGCGAGGAAAGTTGGAGTTTGGTTGCCGATTGTTGGAGAGCTGAAGAGCAATTCTTGGTTCAGTGAGGATCGTTGGCGGCGATTTTCGCGTGCGCTACCACTGTAGCAACAACGTCCTACTGCAAGCGCAACGCAACGGAAGAGCGTGGAGAGGATCAGTACATTGCGCCTTGTCGAGTTTGATTGCGTGGAAACTGGAAATGAGCCGCAGAAACGGTCTAATAAGAAAAGAGTAGTAGCGAAGCAAAACGAAGGATTTAAGTCAAGTTCTAAAGTGTGTCGTTACATCTCGAAAACAGAGAAAGTGATGTTTAAAGAGTTAGCCTAATAACGGAAATTGTTTCGCAAATGAGTGTATTCAATTAGTTGTATAGGATTATTGAGTCTGCAAGAAAAAATAGTTCACAGCTTTGTGTTGAGTATTTCAGAAGAAAAAAAAATCAATTCAATACTTTTTCAGACGACTAGCCCGGAAACCCTTCAATTACCTCTGAATGTAAGAAAAAAGTGTGACTACGAGGCCCTGAAATACATTTTGTTTTCCTCTGCACTCTGGTGAATATTCAGCAGCTGAGACGACGACAACTTTCGAAGCTCATTGGGTGTAAAATCATCACACGCTCGGCCTTTGGAACATATCATTTCACCGAGGAAAGTCTCTGTATCTCTGTTTTTCTTTTTTTCTGTGACGAGTGTGCTGCCATAGTAACAACGCAGAAAGCGGCGCCGGTAAACACGAAGAAAAAGCAGAAGCGCTTTTACAATCGTTGTTCTCGCGATCGCTCCGGTGTCAAAGTTGGGAGAAAAACGTACATACGGCTCCAAAGGTAGCAAACAGTGACCGACCTAACTAACGAACGAATGAACGGGTGGTGAATAACAATCGAACGACAAACGACGGGGTGGACAAAAGGGGGAGAAAACGAGAAGGTGAATCGAAAAGCAAACCAGACGCGAAAAGGAGCAGAAACCGTGGCAGCAGGAAGAGAAAATTAAAAGCGGAGAAAATAAAAAGTAAGTTAAGCAAATAACCGCTTCCATTTTTTTTGTCTCCATCTTATTTTCTTTACTTTTTTTCGCTCTGTTTTCCGCGGCTTAATTCAAATCAAGCACAAATGTGTGATGATTGAATGTGTTATGGGGTTTCGAGGGCCATTTGTTGGATCACACCGTCCGACTCGGGCGGGTGACCCTTCTTAGCAACGCTGACTGACTGACGATGTTGATCTGAATAATCAGAAGGTAATGAGCCTTGAGATCCATTGTGGGGTTGAATGGGTTTGAACTTGCGATTCGAATGCATACGAAAGTAGACACATAAGTCCGTAAATAAATGCATCGAACAGTGAATGTAATGAACTTGAGTTTCGTTAGACCCGCGACTGAGCTGTGACCTTTAACCAGAATCTATCGTTTGAGGTATTTTTGTCTAAATACTTTATTTGCGCATTTTATTGCAGACATAATTACTCAATGTTGTAGTCCAGGGCTTTGAAACTTCCTTGTAACTCGGTGAATGTCTGTTCAAGATATTTGTTCTTCACTAGCAGTACCTTTTTTTTTCTGAAAAATAATAGTAGAAATAGACACTAACTTTGTTTTGCCCTTCTTAATAATTAGAAGTGATTGTACTAAGACGCTCGAAAATATATTTTCTAATTTATTAAAGTAATTTTAACTTTGTTCGTCTTATTTCTCCTGAGGTTTTACTGAAACAGTTTTCCAAAATTATCAATTGTTATATATATTAATATTTTCATTTCAACAGCGGACTTAAATTCATGAACCATATTACAGGCGCTCAAGCCTGCATGGAATACATTACAATGACGCTATTCGCCTTGATTCGCCAAAAAGACGCACCTGTCTTTTTCTTATTTTGTCGGCCGTAGATACTAATTGGGCGGAGTTGATTAAAGGGTTATACAAACACGATACAGGAGAGATTATATCTTTATTATCGGCTATGAATTTATCCTACGCAGAAAAGTCATTCTATATTTGTTGCAATGTATTACAATAATAGGATCAAGCAAATTATAAAAATGACAACTGACGGAGGTATTTTTGATGGATATCCGATAACAGATTCTATTCGAAGGCGAAAATTCCAGTAACGAGGATCTCCTCATGATCATATACTTTTCTGGGCTAAGAATGCACCAAAAATCGACACTGGAAACCCATCAGCTTTGACAAACTCGTAGAATCCATAGATATGTTTGTCACATGTGAATACGTGATAAAAATCATTATTGCAAATACTTAAGACATAAGCAAAAGGCCACTTGTACTAGAGGAAAGCGCAATAAGTATTTATGCAGGTTTAATTTTACTAAATTCATCATGCCTGAAACAATGATTCTTCAACTATCAGAATCGGAAAGAAAAACAGTTGACCTTGAAATGGATACAGACGTCCACTTAACTGCTCTAAGATGCTCTGTGAAGAAGGTAATAATTTTCCTAAAACGGAGAAGCTGATAGGTAGGCATAAAACCATTCCCGGTGGGTGATGCCATATGGCGTCACCTGACATTTAAACTTTGATTTAAGTTTAACAACTATACTTGAAAATTTGCGCGATGGAACTATTTAGTATGGCTAAAGAACAAATTGTTCTTTACTCTGCAATACAGTTTGTGTCAATCGTGCATATAGTTGATGAGTAATAAGAGTTTGAAGCTCATTTTTTGAGGTAAAAACTGATTTCTCTCCGCCGGGAATGGGTTAATACCTATAATACAATAATTTTGAACATGATGGAAGCTAACGTGAATCTACAATATGTTTTGGATGAATATGCTGCAGCTCAATATATCGTTGACGCAATTGTGCTAACCTATTTTTACAAATAGGTATGTTCGTATGAGAAAGGCCAGATCACACTCCTGGTGTATTAATTTAGGTTTTATTTTGAAACATAGCGAGGTAAACTATTTAGCAATAATATGTATTTTTACATGGCTAATAGTTTTGTAGAAGATATAAAATATATAGAATATCTTAAAAAAAAATTATACTGAAAATTTATGATTAGAGTAATTTGTCATTTTGAACAAAATTGCTAGAAGAAGCATCTGCTATAACTTTGTCGAAGACACTGGCTGTCTATCTCACTGTCCTAAAATAAAAATATCTTCATACCTCTTATAGGTGGATTAATCACTGAATTGTCCATTTAAAAATAAGCACAATAAAAACCATAGAAACTTTTCTGAATAAAATATGTCACTAAAGTCAAATGTGAGGACGCTATTAATTTAGAGCACGAAATTTGCAAGAAAAAACACTGTACGGTGCTTCCCACACAGAAGGGAGATCAAAAATCTAGCGCTGTGGAAGGTGCCAGATATTCGATATCGCGTCTTGCAGGTCTGCTTGCTGCTGGTCGATTTAGTTTACAGTAAATCAACCTCTTACAATAGTGATCGGATTTACCGCTGGTGCTATCCGCTATCGCTATCCACTGTCACTACTACTACTACCCGCTGCTATTTAGTTAGAACCGTCGTAGTGGCCTTCCACTAGTGAACTGATTGGTTTGAACAGAAGCAGGCTCTTATATATAAAGAGTGCGTCGTCGGTTAATATTCTGTGTTAGATAAAGTGAGCGTTAACCGACTAATTAGAGGTCGAAATTAGCGTTTCAACAAGGCTTGACGATTTTTATTAGAACAACAGTTCGAATAGTCAATCTACAAATTTCTGCATTTGGGCGAGTGCATAGACGGTTTTTCAATCGATTGCTATATAAATGAAAAAAATCGGTAGGAAACTGACTGAGTTTTAAACGTTTAAAAGTGGGTAATTTTCGTGACGCTCTCGATTTTTTAGTTTTTCAGTTCAGTTTTTCAATTTGTCATAAGTTACAACTCTACGTAAAAAAATTGGGGAAATACAAAAAAATGGAAGTTTTGGGAAGAGAAATTTTTGGTAAAAACTTGCCTCGAGATTTTTTCACAAATTTTTGTACCACCTTTTAAAAAAATAATGAAATTACGAGAATGACTGTTACTTTATGAGATCTTTTTTTCCCAAAAATGACAAAAAAGTAACAAAAGATATTTTGAATAATAAAATATAAATTACATTCTTCGCACGCAATTGGAGTTAATTCGGTTTCGAAATCGTTGAAAGTTGAAAGACAAATCTAAACACAGTCTTATAGGAAGACTTTTGCAGGCTCCGATTACTGAAACCGGCGATGAAACCAGTAGTATAATTAAAAATATCAACCACAACAACAAAAAACTGTGTAAAACGACCGCAACCACTGTTAAACCTGACAATCTCAGATGTTTTCATCTCTCTGCAAAACTCAATCATGAAAACCCACCAGCATCCAGCACACGGGGAAGCCATTATTAGGTGTTTAGCTTTTATTAAAATTAGCGAAACGAAAATAAGACCAACCGGCGAAAAGTAATCCCAGCGGGCTGCTCTATTAAGTCGTGCTTTGGCCGCCGCCCCAAGCTGGCTGCCGGCTCCAACTCAAAATAAAAAAAAGAAAAAACTTCTCCCACCATTCATCATTCATCAGTGTGCGGTATTTATTCCGTGAAATGGTCCACGGCAATCATTCTGACAGCAGGGCAGAGCGCTAAGTGCCGCATAAATTTATTCATGACGCGAAGATTCCGTTTTTATTTTAATTTGCTGGTCGCAAATAAAGATGCGTCTATCCGAGTTCGAAATTTTCCATTGTTTACAACACGCGGCTGCCGTGACGGCTTCTACGATGAACAAGATTAAGATATTAAACATTAGTAGCGAATGCTTTACCAATTTTGTGGAGGTAGGCTTCTCGAGTGAGAATCGCAGTGGGGAGCCGAAGCTTGTTAGTCAGTGAGTTTCTAGTCCGGATGAACAGTTCGAACGGGTTTCATAAATTAATTCACAACATGAGCCAGTGTCGTGGTTCCGACCAGAAACGATGATGTTCTTGCTGTCTTTTATTCTAATGGTTTGCCTTACACCGAGGCCAATGAGGATCGGAGCAATTATGTTAAACATTTCGTCTCGGAGGATGCAGGAAGATCAGCACAAATATCAATTTGATTGAGATAGCGGGTCAAGGAACTGACGGCAAACAGGTTGCGTCTGGAGGTGTGGCACTCTGATTCCGATCGGATTGGTTTGCATGGGGCTATTAAGTTCGAATGCTTATAGGATGTGGTGTTCTTGGAAGGAAATAGAAATTGAGTTCAAAATATTAAAAACCCTATAATTAGTGTTCTACAAAGCTTTATCTTGCAACAACAGATTAAAAATCACTCTGCAAAACAAGTTTATTTGGGTTTGTATTCGAGGAAATTTGCCTCGTACGAACAGCAGGACGCCGGAATAATGAAGACAACTGTGTGGATTTAGGAAATCATGATGAACCCGGTATGAAATTAAATTTTATTTTCAATCCCGTCAAGGAAATGAGTTTGTGAAAAAAGCGCAATTTTATTTATCGGAGGCTCGCATCTTCATCGATGTTAATTACAGATCGGTTTGTGAACAAGTTCAGAGAGGAATGAATATAATTTGCATCTCATTCACAGAACAATACAAAACCTGAGCACATTAGGTCACAATAAAATCCATCAATTCGCGCACTTTACACTACTGTCGAGAGCAGTATCCACTGGGAATCCTTGTAGAATAGCTACAATAGTGACCATCAAGAAGAAGTGCTAGTTGCTGCCGTTCGTCAGCGAATCGATCAACGAACAATGTAAAACCAACAAACAAGCAGACATCCATCCTGACTTCTATCGTTTCCTCCTTGCCATAAGGCGCAATCCCACTTGGTACCTACACTGTGCCAAATGAAAAGCAGCAATAATAAAAAGTAAAATAATAATACTCATAATGATTTGAATATTCCCTTCTGGGGTGCTCAACACGGTACTAAGCATCTTCATCACCAGCACCACCAGCGCACAAAGAGGGCCAATTTCCTAGAGCCAAAAACTTCATCATCATCATCGTCGTGAATCAAATATCGTCATCTTTGCTTACCGACCAGGAGACCAGCAGGCAACCACTTTTCAAGTGGCGGCAGCGACTGAGCGTTTTTTTATCACCCGGATGGAATCTGCTGAACCGCCCTGGATGGACGGGAAATATTAGAGAGATCGCGCAGAAACTTTTCTTGATTCTTTTCTTGTTAGTTTAGATTTTTTGCACTGATTCTGGAAGTGGAGGAAAAAATCGCTAGCCTGTTATTGTGACTTTTATGGTGCGAGCTTTTCATCGGATTCCAAATCCGCAACAGTGATGAGCTAATCAAAAAACTACGATTGTCCAATTCGCAATTAAGTTATAAAAATAACAATAGTTGCTGAGAACTTTTGAACCCGACAGCAACACGGAAGAAGATTTGATGGATCTGCAGTTTTTGTGACGACGGTCAACCAAATCAATAGACGTCAATTGGTTGCGTAAATTAATGCGTAATTATAACTTTTTGTTTCGTATGATAAATTTAAACGGTTTCAACTTCCCGCTGGGAAACAGCTGGCGTGGCATTCTTTTCGATTTAAATCATCGGTCACCTTTCCGGCGCGGCCGGGGCGGAATTCCACCACAAACCCGACAAACCGAAAATTACACGTTTGCAGCTGCAACGGAAGAGTTCAGCGAACGCGTGACCGTGCTTTTGTTGTGTTGATCTCTTTCAACCATGACGCTTAATCGCCTGCTTGGGAGTTGGGGATGACACCGCCCCGCCGCGTCAGTATGTCATCTTAATTCGTGTACCTTTTGAGCCTATTTTCGGGTCTTTCTTCTCTTCGTTAGAGCTTCCGTGCTGGCCGCGGGCAACTTCAATTAACACCATCATTATGTCTCCGTTCGGGCGGAGCCAATAAAACATCCGAAAACGAGACAATGCACACTCGAACCACCGCCCCTGGGTTTCTAGGGCGGGCTTCAAATTGATTTTGGGAGCTAGCGGATGACTTCTTCGCTAACGGTTCTTCAGTCAGTTGAGTGCTGCCAGCCACGGAGTACGGCAAAACAATTTCGAATAACAATTCGCCGCCGCGCGGTACATTTTAATGGCCGGAGTAATTTAAGCCTATTTCTATGGAATCACTTCCCTCCGCCATGTGCGGGGGAGTACCGAGGTTAACACTCAGCTAACGTTTGGCCCGAAGAACGGGGTAAACATGTTTTAGCGGAAATTAGTATGCGCAACTTTTGAGGTACTTTCAGTGTCGGAGCGTGACGCGATAATGATGGATGTTGGCTGTGAATGCTACGGATTGACTTTTTTTGTGTTTTTCGAGGAAGCGATAAAACGCTGTGGAAAGGTCTTTCAGCTGTTTATTGCGTTAACCCATTGGATTTGAAAGCGTGCTTGCGGAACAAATGAGACATTTTCGGTAATGTCTACCTAATTTCTTATTTATTTGATGTTTTCGATAAATTATTGTATTAAATAATTTGTACACCATTTTACTATGGTAAGATTCATGATTAAAAAAAGTCTTCAGGTGTGTTTTTGACGTGGGACACGTCTTTGTTTACTATACTGGGATGCATTATGTAAAATTGGAAATGAAACGGGCAAGTGTTGCGTCAGATTTCAAACGTTAATAACAGCATAACCACATGATGGATAATAATAACCAATATGTTGTTGGATAGATAAAATGTATAACAATTTTGTAATATGTTAATTATCACTCTAATTTCATTGCTAAGCGGTAAAATTGATACAAAATTGCAATAACAAATTTACGCGAATAATGAACCGTAATTGGTTGCGAGCATTCCTAGCACAGACGACGTGAATGGACACCATCCATTCCCTGTGATATTCCCTGTATCAATTTCGAAAAAAAATCGACAGAGTTTCCCCGTCCCAATAGGTCAATTTATTTTTGCTTCCATGAGCTTAGATCATATGATGTCTCGAAGGTAAAAGTTTTCCTAAAAGTTTGAAACAATACCCATCCTTGAACAATTTCTAAACCTGCGTGTTAGGTACTGTAGAACCTAATAAAAACTGATGTCTTGAAAGAAAACATGCCGGTAAAAGCAACAGTACCAGTGGAGTATAGAACCGCAGGTCTCTTGTCGTCTATGATTGCAGTGGTACTCTTCTATTCGTACTGCAGCGGTACTATTCGTATTGCAGTGGTACACTTTTGTTCGTACATTTCTATTCGTATGCAATTGAGGAAAAACTGCAATGCTGCTGTTGATTTATCTCATAAATATGATTACCATAAATTACTTAACAAAAATTTAAAAATTTTGCAACGGATATTTATTTAATTTTATCCTCGATATTCACTAAATAATCGTGACCGGATAGTATCGAAAGAGTAAATTTCTAAATATATACATTTATAGAAGAGGAAGAGCCTGCGAATGCTTGTGATTTTTTTGTTTATTTAGTAAGATTCGTACAGAATCTCTTTTTAGATTTCAAAATTGTTAGATGATATATTATTATTCTAAGCTTTACCATAATAAACGTATATTTCCTGTCTTCGTAATACAGCGAATGTAGTTGTAGGCAAATGAAAAAATTGTCAAGCAAAAATAAAAATGTAATTATGGATTGTTACGATTTTTTACTGGAACTTGTTAATAATTTCGTTTAAAATATTTTCTTATGTTTGCCAATTGATGAACCTTTGTAAGGGCTTCCATATTATTTTGAAAGTAAGATCCATACTATAAATTTGATTTAGTTAGAGTTAAATATGACAAAACCATTCATTATTATAACGTATAATTGGATTTGGTTTTTGAGGATAGAGAGTTAATTCTCACTTTGACGCATTACGAGAAATTCTTGGTGCTTCTTCAACAAGCACGATATGCTTGTGCATTGTCATATACTTGTTTGCACAAAAAAATACTACAGGCACAATATCGCACAATATAAATATAAAGGTTTTCCTTTCGAGTGTTGTTGAATATATTTCAAAAGTTGATTTCCGGGGGAGGCTGAAAATAAAAATACGTACAGTCGCTGAGCAAACACATTGATTCTGTCTGCAGACTCTGTATATTTTGTAACAAAAAATCCCCTTATTACAGTGTTCAGTTCCACGTCACCATTTCATACAACCCTAGGGCTGTATACCTTGTAGTATTTTTTAATTGAATGTAGATGATACTTGTATTTTTTTTACAGCCTACGTCTTGCTTATTGCAGTCTTGGCTCTTAATTTAGAAGTCGAAAATTTGAACAGAGTCCAAAACATGTGGTTTACTCTGGCCCTACACGTTTTTTACCTGTAAGGAATCCATCTAAATATAAGAAAAGTAGTCAGTAGATTTTTGGTTTAGTTAAAAAAAACACATAATAAGATTGTTTTCAAGCAGAAAACTATTTCTTTTAGCTACTTGTTTTTTTTTCAACTTCGCATTGCAAGAATTGTTAGTTCATATGATTAGCATATTTCCTTTTCAAACAATTGGAGTTAATGCTAGAACTAAGTTCACTGCAACCAATCATCACCGCTTTACTTGTAGTAATTGCCCAAAAGCCGCCTAGCTGACACAAACGGCGGCGGACGGGGCGGCCAGAAGGGATACTTTGCAATAGAAGTAACTGACCTCACCTCATCTGTCGAGTCTGCGGAGATTGAAGCAAAAAAAAAAACAGACCACCCACACACTCGCAACAATACAGATAGTGTCCGCGTGCCTGTCGAAAAAAAACAGAAACCCAAGAGAACCCGTTTCCAGCGAACAGCAGTGGAGTGGATGTGACCACTGCGGGTCGGTTTCATTCTGTGAGCTGAACTTTTTTTTCCGTCTCGGTTCTGGTTGTGGTCAACAAAGCGCAAAGCGATCGAGAAATAGCGCCGATGACAACGTCATCGTCGAAGCGTCATAATACATAGTCTCTATACCTTAAAGTCGAGCTCCGCGGTTTCCCGTCTCCTGCAGACCCTTGGCAGACCGAGTGACGATTTTGGGTTAGCCCCTTACTGTACCGAAAAGCACATCGGATTTGAAGGCGATTCGGCCTCCAAAATGATTCAGTATTAGCAAATGATCGCCTTCGGCCGCCAGAGTCGGCCCACGGTTGCCGTGTTCTGCCCACATTCTACCTTACGAAGGAAAAAAATAAAAGTACCATTGCTCATATTTTTGTTCGCAATGGGCACAGAATTATGGGTGACCGCGCGTTTAGCGAAGCTCGACGAACAAATGAGCCTCGTCGGCTGATTAGGCTTGCTTCACTTTTTTTGTGCCAAGGACCGTCGACAGCAACAGCTGTTGCCTGCTGCCGACTGACCAGCAAGTAGGCAAGCATACTTAGTTCGAAGTGTTGCCTCGTTGTTCTCTCGGGAAGACATTAACCCGAACCGTCGGTCATTTCCTTTGCACAAAACGGAGGGAAAACAACAAACTTGTTACAAAGGTTCTTTCCCCCTTTCGGGCACTTTTGCACAAAACTGGCAGGCAGCGTGGCAAAAATAGCCCTACTGGAGTGGCTAAAGGCATGAAAAGATGGTCGAACGATTAAGGCTACACACATAGTGACCGACCGAAGGAATCCGGCGTCAGGTGTTGCACGATGGCTGATTGAAGGCTGCCGGAAAGCAGCATTCTGCACCCCAAGACCCCAACAACAGCAAGAAGGAAAAACGACTAAGCGCACACGATACGCTCGTTGCGCCAAACAACACGCCGCCGCGCCGCCGTTCTGAGTGGTGGCTTTGAACAGCTCAAGTTTCTCCGTGGATTCCTGTGCCGGTTGTGGGTAGCTAGAAACTAAAACCTTGCTAGTAATATGTTGATGAAAAGCGGCTTTGCGTTGTTATTGGGACCAAGATTTACACAATTTCTGAAAAATTCGGTAAACCTAATTTTTTGGTGAATATGAAATTTTAAAATTGATGATTGCTTTCAAACAATATGATTAAAACTGTAGTTACTCACAGTCAGGTGTTAAATAAAAAATAAATAAAGAATAGTAGTGTGATGTTCATCACAATTCGATGATACTGTGTATAAAAAGCGTTATATACAAAACTAATTCAATTTCAACCAGAAAGTTATAGTCGTTCGTTCGAATTCGTTCTAGAAAAT
This sequence comes from Wyeomyia smithii, assembly GCF_029784165.1. Taxonomy (NCBI): domain Eukaryota; kingdom Metazoa; phylum Arthropoda; class Insecta; order Diptera; family Culicidae; genus Wyeomyia; species Wyeomyia smithii. Next base: position 907,758 of record NC_073695.1, on the reverse strand, counting down.
TTATTCCACTTCATTCAAAATAATAACCCGTCTTAAGAATTACGGTTATAGCTCGACTTCACAGCAAAATTTCGAACCTGAAACTTATGTCTACTACCAGTCAACGTTAGTACGAACAGAATTTTGCTACCCCCCAGTCGCACAGCGGAAATATGCAACACGTAACAGTTGCACTCTTGGTATCTGCTTCCATTCGACACGAGATTGATTTGATTGCCTTCTTTCACACCCAAACTTAGCTAAGGAAATGGAAGAACTTGAAAGAGAGGCAGAGTCTCTTACAGCGTGGAATTAAAATAAACATCCCGAACAGAAAGCAGGCTCAGGATTGATTAACCCCAGTTTTATACTAATTTTATACCTAAAGTTTTGGAAAAACTTCGTCTATCGATTCAGACATTTGTGTTCAAGATCTGTTTAGTATGATTCTACGCAGGGCTGTCATTCGCACACTCATTGCGCTCAGTGTGTGAATTTTATGTCAAGGCACAACGAGAACGGTACCTACACATTTTGACAACCAACAGGCACAAAGAGAAAGAGCGAAAACGAAATGACTATGAAAGATATCACCAAGTGAGAAATATTTCAAGAGAGGGAGAGCGGAACAACACTTTGTGCTGCTTTTTGTGACACATTGCATAAGAACAAAGAGCTTCAGTTTGAGCAGTTTGCGTTGCGTTACGGGTAATAAAATAGCAGAGATAAGAAAACAAAAAACGACGTGTTTCTTAGGACATATAACGCACGTCCAGACATGTTTCTGTGCCGGTATTCATATACAATCGCTTCACGCATTCACTACTGATACCGTTCATTAAAGTGGTAATGACTTGTAGGGAAAAAAAATTGTCCTTCGTCGCATTTAGAAGTTCGTTCAGTCGAAAAGTAAAACTTCAACTGATCGGTTTTTTCAATTTTTTGTTTTTGGATAACACCAGATCTCGATGTTTCATGCATTTTTAAAACATTTGGTATCATAACTTTTTTTATACGCGGATTTTTTACGAGTTTTTTTTTTGCGCGGATTCTTGAATTAACGCGTTTTTTACGCGGATTTTTGAATTAACGCGGTTTTTTTACGCGATACCGCGCTAATTCAAAAAAAAATTGCGAATCTCCTAACAAACGTAGGTTTGGAACCAGTAACGTTTAAGTGTTTATCTAGTAGAAGACTTAGACCGAAAAATACCCTCCGCCCACCGAAAGATCCAGAATGACCGTCAAAGAGGACAATTCAAAATACTGGTTCTAGTGCGTCTCGGGTTTTTTTTCTGAAGCCCATCTTGATGGACTACTTTACGCGGATTTTTAAAATAACGTGGTATTTTTGAAGCGGAATTTTGAATTAACGTGGTTTTTTCACGCGGCTTTTCGAATTAGCGCAATTTTTTGCGCGGATTTTCGAATTAACGCAGTTTTTTTTACAAGGTACGTATCCCCCGCGTAAAAAAACCTAACTGTATTCAGAAATCTATGAACTACCTGTGCATTTTTTTCATTGGTCACAAAATAATGCTTTCGTGTTCTCGAAGATTAAGCTGAAGTTTTGTATGGGAACTTTTTTCGAAGACGAAACTATTGAGCCCTACTTCTAAACGAAATTCGAAAAGTCGATTTCTATTGCCACCCTACTGTTCATGTACAAGACATATTGCAGCTATCTCCGGGAAGAAACTATTTTTAGTTTTGAAACAAAACCCATTGAGCAGCACTGAAAATTAGCTCCAAAATTATTTCAGTAGGAGTTAAATGAAGTGCAAAAAAAAAATTAATACTATCATCGTTCGTTTGTCCAATCCGATAATCATTACCCCAAGCAACACACAAAGTAAGACACAATGTGTGGTGTCGCACATTTTGGCAAATACACAAAGCGTACTCAGTCGTATTTTTTCGGTGCCAAAGAAATACAAAAGAGCGTATAGGGAAAAGAGAACACAAACGAAATATCGGGAGTGGCACGCACGGTTTGATGGCAAATGTGTTGTGTACAAATTTGTGTGGTTCTGTCCGCACTGAGGTGAATTTCAGCCCTGATTCTACGTTATACCATTCTTTTCTCAGCTAAAGAAGCGAGCTGGTGATTGGTTGAATGCAGCGAAACTAAACCAAAAATGATTGATTTTCTACTTAATTTTTCATTAATTTACTATTAAAAAGATGCGTAAACTATTTTACCAATGATTTGGAGTAATCTTCACGTTTAGATCTACACATTGTGGTTTAAAACCCGTTTAGTATTTGTAACATGATATATATATTTCGTTACATTTTCCACAGCATGCCACCCTACTAATGTAAGACGTAATTCTACGTAAAAAAATTTCAAACAATTTCGGAATTTTTTTTTATTGCCCTATTATGAAAACAGGCTTTCTGAAGAGCATTTGATAAGCATTAAACTGTTTGGAACATTGCTTTGCAGTTTATTTATAATTCCGAAATCCGCGTAAATACCGGAATCCGCGTAAGAAAACGAGTGAATTCCGAAATCCGCGTAAAAAACGCGTGCATAAATTCCGGAATCCGCATAAAAATAGCCGCGTAATAACAACGCGTAAAAAGTGACCTTAGTGTATTAGTATTTGAAGTTTTCACTATTTGCATGACGTTCGCGGTATTTAAATTTTTCCCCCAGAATGTTACCTTTAGACGTATTTCTACGTCAAAAAACATAAAATTACCATAAAATCGGGTATTTAAGAGCATTAAATTAGTTTGACAGTTATGATCCTGTTTATATGTTTTGAAAGAACCTGATTTCGAATATCAAATATCGTTCGAACATTGATTCTATTTCCCGATCTTGTTTTCACCACTATTTTGACGTAGAATTCCGTCCTACGGCAACATTCTGGATAGGGGTGCAAATTAAAATGCCGAAAACATCCAGAGCGTCACGTCCAATTTGATATGTTAATAGCTCAGTCAGTAGTCAAAGGATTTCCTTCATTCTTACAGCAGTCGAATGGAAAATTAGCTGAGTCATCACCAACCATTGTACTGTTGAAATTTGTAGAGCCTTGTTTTGAACGCAGATTTCGACCAATCAGAACCGAAAGTGAGGTCTAATTCCAGGCTTCTGGAAATGACGGTATGATCGGGACAGCAAATTTTAAATTTATATGACTCTCATTGTATTGCACGGCTCTCCATGCTTTCCATACGTTCGGTAAACAGTACGGCAGCGACTGACGACAGCACACACATGCTATGCCAAACGGGCTGATATTTTTCATCTCTATATTTTTGTTGTTTCCTCCAAGCTGTCGCTTATGACAGCCTTCACAGCGCAAAATCTTTCGGCAAAAATCCGAGCGGCAGGTGATTATGATCCACGAGAGTAAGGCTGATGCTATAGTGCATGCGAGGCAGTGCGAAACACTTTGTCCCGTGTGGGGAATAATATCAACAATGGCAATATTTATGAACGGTTTGCTTCGTGTTCATCATTCCAATATCGTCAATGACAGCCGCAGCCGTTCAGCTGGCTGTCACCAGCGTAGGCAAAACCGACAGGACATCTTAAAAATGAACAAAACTAGGCTGTGATGTTGCTCTCTTCATAGCCAATAAGTTAGCAATTTAGTTAGTTATAAGTTTACTTTCCCTTTTCTGACGAGTAGGTTTAAATCCTTACGAACAATAAGTTCTAATTGCGAAAGCAAACAAATCCTAACAATTAAAATTACAAATTTCTAACAGTGTTGAGAAGTCACCATTTGTGATTGGACACATATACTCATTACTTACCAATATTTATCATAAATACTTAAGCTACGAACAAATCTCCCCTTAAAAAAAAATTGGCTGTGATGTCTGAACGAACAAAATACATGCGCAAGAATGAGTTGTTGTATGCAACACAAGACAGCATCGTTGCCTGTGTTAGGTTTGGCTGTATGTAAGCTCTCATGAATAGCTTATTCATGAGACTGTTAGAGTAGAAAAAGAGAACAGTCGTCAGTATAGTAACACACCGCAGTCTTTTTCCTAACCCTGCCTAACACCATCATATATAAGAGTTTTCGGAATCGGAATAATATCAAGAGGCCGTGACTCGACCCTATACGCCATTTTAAAGTTCAATATGGTAACTTCCGGTTTCTACAAAATGGTTTCTATATAAATGGAACAAGAATTATACCCAAAAACCGGGAATCAACTCTAGAAGTCATTTTGAAGTTCAAGATGTAAACTTGGTTTCTGTAAAACAGTCTGTAGTTCTGTAAACAAGTCGAAATACCACCTAATAAGAGTATTTCTAGAGTCGGGATGGCCCCTAAAGACCTGAAATCGATCTAGCCGCGATTTTAGAATCGATGGTTGCCTAACGAAACCGCGATGATATCCAGGGGCCGTCAATCGACTCCAGTTACCATTATGAATCCCTTTCGGGCCGCCACATTATTTTCAGAGAGTTATTTTGTTAGTGTTGCATAAACAGATTGATACAAGATAGTCTATCGTAATCTCATCATCAGAGTGGGATGAATAAGAATTTACTGAAATTTATCCCTGCAGACCATGACATTTGATTAATTCCAATCGAGAGTACTCTATTATCTATTGTAAAGAATGCAAGACAGGTTGACGTAATGCTACGTTAACCTTGCGGTTGTGTCTCATACGTAATCTCAATCCCAATCCCAATTGCTGGAGTTGCTATTTATTGAACAAGCATTTAGTTTGATAAAATATTATCAAGCAACTTTTTTTTATATTCTAGAAGGTATTACTTGTAAAAACATCAATTAAGCAGTGCGCTAACAACGAACGAAGCTTTGGTATATTGGCGATGTAGTGTGTTATATTTTGCTCGGCCTAATGCTTACAACTATTTCGTTCCGCTCTCAGCGCTCTTTTTATATTTTTTGCAGGGTCCTTAGGGTACAAACTGTAAGGGAAAAATTCGTTTCGGATTGATTATCGTCAATTTATTTTCCTAAATAAAATTCTATCGTTTGGAAAAGAGATTTTTCAAGTATACTTTAACATTCAATCACTAAAAGTGGGTATTAAACCTAATGCTGTCACCAACTGAATACCATTTAAAGTTGAGAAATTTTATGGGTAAGAACATTGCCAAAGACTACATGGCTCTGAAATAACTTGATTTTGAGTTATTCGTGATTCACTGTGGAATAAAAAGTTACATTTTGATGTTTTCCAATACTGAAATGTTCATTTGCCGTATCATATAGTATTATAATTTCAACTAAATCTCTTGCTACTCAAAAGGCCTGTTCTGCAGGGTCATTGATAACTGTTAAGCTCCAACATTTCGCATTCAACATTTGGCATCAAGATAATAATTTCTTTCTATCCAGGCCTTGGGATCTCTCGAATAAAAAACTTGATATCAAGCCGCAGTCTATCGAAAAAACTTTAGTGACTTCTTTGTGAGTCCATTAAGTTTTTTCACAGACGAAAATTTGTTCACTCTTGAATTATCGTTTTCACTGCTCGCCTTTTTCAAGTTTTGTACCACCTTCTTCTTCGAGTCATCATTAACATTCCTATCGAAAAATGCCAGGCTAACATTGACTTCCGGAAGATACCACAAGTGCAGTCTGCAGACCCGGCACCGTATCGAAGTCACCGGAGATTGCGGGTTCGAGTCCCATTTGAATAAGTTTTTTTTCTAGTTTTAAGTCGCACTTCCGGTCCTTGTTCATTTTTCGCATCCTCGTTAAATTACATGCATTTCCTCCCCTGTAGTAAACTTGATAATATTTATTCAATTTTTTCACTCGACCTTGGTTTATGTAGGAAAACATTAAAATTCAACTTTTTATTTCACAGTAAATCACGAATAACTCAAAATCAAGTAATTTTAGAGCCATGTAGTCTTTGGCAATGTTCTTCCGCATAAATTTTTCCAAATTTTAATGGTATTCAGTTGGTGAGAGTATTGGGTTTAATACCCACTTTTATTGATTGAATGTCAAAGTATACTTGAAAAATCTCTTCTCCAAACGATAGAAATTTTTTTAGGAAAATAAATTGACGATAAACAATCCGAAACGAATTTTTCCCTTACAGTTTGGACCCTAAGGTACCTGTAAAAAATATGTAAAAGGATTAGGTTTCAGAAAATCGAATAACTGAACATGTTTTTTGTATTTAACATAAGAAAAACCGATTTTTTCAAAAAAGTCATCGGGGCTAGTTGAAAACATCATTTTCTAGAGCTGCCGCCGAACAAAAGTTTGTTCGTAACACCATTTTCTATCATTTGGAGGGTGAGCCTCAGACTTGTGCAATTTTGGGACACCCTAATGGACATATATGTCAAAAAGCGGCAGCCCCGTCCACCAGTCTCGGAACTGCAGGCAATGGCGCAGCGGTAGCGGCTGACTTAGTCGGTGATAATGAACGACGAAACCTATCGCATCCTGGATGGCAACGACTGGCAGGTCGCTTCGTATTTTACTTCCCCGACGAAGGAAGTGAGCTCCGTGATGAATTTCATTTCATACAGCGAGTTCCCCAAGAAGGTACTGCTGTGGCTGATTTTTTTTTCAAAGTATGACTTATCACCCCCTTTATTTGGGAGTTTTTTAATTTTTTTTTTTGTTAAAAATTTAACCACGAATAAAATAACTAGGTAAAGCTCTAAAGTGAATTAAGCTCATCGTTTCTTGGGGAAGATTAGGTGAGTCAAACAGCATTAGACTGTAAATTGCGATATAAAGCAAGACTAGCATGACTTGAAAGTAAAATAAATATATTTATAAATTATTAGAAAAGGTAATTTGAGCTAGTCATTCGAAACTAAGTTATTTCAATGAGTTACCAACGTGAAAATAAATAAAAAATCAGGAAGGGGAAAGAGCATTTTTAGTTTGATCAATGTTTGATATGGTTATTCAAATTTTAGAATAAAACCGAAATCATGAATATAAATCTGTAATACGCAAGCACAAATGAATAAAAAAAAAGAGAAATTTTTGTGAATATGCTTGAGGAGAAAAAACTTCGGAACTTGGAACAAATATTTGATGGTCATAATAATGTTCAGCCAATGTGTGCGACTGTTCGATCATGTATTTTCAATATAATATAAACTCCCAATAATTTTAAATCTCAATGATAACTTTTTCACATCCTTTATTTCAACTCTTTCTTTGATTATTCCACATTCAACATTCATAACATGTCACTGTTAGATTTTATTTTCACCTCCACACGTGCGTTCACACACAAATAGTGATGAGCCTTTGAGCTCGACAGCAGAATTGAAAGCTTTGCAAAACTATCGAAAATAATGAAATGCACTGCAGGCAAAGTGGCGACAGCTGCGCCCGTTCTTTCTCTCCGGTGATGCATGATCATTAACGGGTCCCTTTTTTTGCCCTGTTGATGCCACCAATCGCACCGCCAATGGCTCAATCCAAGCGGGAACAGATGTCACACTGACTGCGCAGTGCATTTCCCGTGACCCGTTCTGCGGCGCTCTTTCGCAGCCTCACAGCGTCATTCATTACTGTGTTTATAGGAGAGAAAAGAAAAAAGCGGGTTCATGTGGGCATAATAGTTGTCTCGTTAGACGGGCATGCGAGACCGCCTGTTCCCGGTTTCATCGGAGGGGGAGGCACCGGGGGCGGTGTGTCCAGGGAGATGCGCATCCGGTATGCGAGGCTGGTTTGTTTTGTATCTGCGGGATGCGAATCCATGGGAAATTGCCCGAGGGATGGTTTTCCAATAATGCCACAGTCGCGGTAACGCGTTTAATGAGTGAGCGACGCCTAACTAAAAACTAAAAAGTCGCACCGAAGGTGTGCAAATGAATCACCAATGAATGTTTGCATTGAGGTTTGTTTTTACAATTTGTCTATTTTTGAATGTGAAAAAAGAAAAAATGGTTTGACATTTGGCCTTTGTAAAACAAAACCATTAGCACACAAACAAGCCGCTAGTGTCAACGAAATTCTCCAATGGTAGAACTACGAAACCCCGCTCGTATGCAAATGCAGCTAAGCGTGCAAGCTTTGCATGTCCCGGTAATGCCAATCACGTACTTGCAAATGCACCCGAAGACACCGATAAACAACTGTCCAGCACACTGCAATCGCTACTTCAAGACAAATAATTCAATTAGCGATGTGTCGAATTGCATTCCAGGACCAGGTCGGGGTTTGTCGTGCACTGCTGCAGCTCGTATCGCCAAGCTCATAAACTGCATTCTTTGACTACTTTGTGACACGCGTACCGAGTGTCAACGCTCTGATGGTGACATATTTCGTAACGTGACAGCGACGAAATTTACCTCATAATAATGCAAGACAATCAGCGCCCGTGAGGCTAAAAATATATGCCAAGGCTTACCGAGCGTTACAAAAGGGGGAATGTTTATTTGTTTACTTGTTACATAAAGGTCACAGGCGGAGTGATCCAACTCTGATAAGTTTCGATCACATTTTGTCATTCCGCGCGTGGGTTGTAGCGAACACTTATCAATCACTGTCAGAATGTTTGTGTTGCATGTGTTCTTATCTTTTCATGCCTCCACCAAGCAGCTGATCTTGATTGGGGTCCGCTCAAGGCTTCTCGGAGCGTAGTGCGGCCAAGTTCACCGCTGACCGTGTAATTATCGTGCTCGTAGCCAGCGCACAGCACACCAGCACGCCTTTCCTCTGCGATTCCGTCCGGATGCAATTTGCGGCGTTTTCCGTACTAAATTGGAGAAAATGATATTCATTGCTTGTACGATCGAAAACAGGTCCGTGTCGGAACGGTGGGTAAGTGACGGCCGTTTATTCCAAAGGGGCGCTTGCTGACGCAGTGCGGGCTGCTGGTGTTAAGAAAAAAAAAAAAAAAGACCTGCTCAATAATGGAGAGACGCGTACGCCGCCATTCGTACACGTAGTTTCACCTTGAAGGTTCTGTTTTTCGATAAGTTTCAAAATCTATTCCGAACTGGTCATGCAGGTACCCGCCGATCAGGGCAATTATTCCGCAACGGTAATTTTGATCGGCGATTTCTTACGCAGTATGACCGACCGCCCCGTGTTATTTGAAGGTGTTTTCTTTGCATCAAATCAGTCGCTGACTAGCCGATTTAAATTACGCTGCGTGGCCGTGATTTACCTTTTGACGTGGCACACCGGTTGTCGACAGCAAATGGATTACTCTGGCCAGTTGGCAAGCCTTGAATTGGAGACGGTCACTGAAATTGAATAATTGTATGTGCATTTAGGGACAAGATAACAGATACATGTCATAAAGTATAAATTCAATGAAGTAACTGCAAGATCAAAATAATGAGTACAACATTGAGTTACACCTGATGAAAACGAGTGCTTAGCACATCGCTTAACTTCACTCTTAAGTTGGAAAATAAATGTTTTCAAATGTAATTAATAATTCGTCAATCAAGTCATTAATACTTAATATTTGCACCTTGAAAATATGCGGAAGGCAAATACGAATTTAACTTTTTTTCGTGGTTCTAAATCGTTCGAAATAATGAATTTCTTAAAATATTTAGAAGATTGGAAAACTGTGTGGTTTTAAGGTTTTTTTTTGGGATTTTTTTTTTGATAAGTTAGGCACTTATGTTAGTTTTTCATTAGAAAGGAATTTCTTAGACTTCTGTTGAAAAATTCTTTGAGAGTTCGAAGGTTCACTGAACCCCAGTTTGAGTTTTTTTTTAAATTTTTTTCTTGTCGAATTTTATAACAGCATGTCAAAACAAAAAGAACTCTCCACGTGTAAGATTTTGGTGCATAATCACAAAAAAAACATGGACAAAATCTTCGGGAGCAGATAATCGTGAGTCCTTTTTGCCAGTTGATGCAAAAGGTTCCAACCGATGAAATACAGCTGGTAATAATACAGTAGCACTTCATTGGCACTTTGCGTGCTCTTTAAGCAGTACAAAATGAGTCAATTTATTAGATACAGTTGTTCGTGGGATCATGCGTTCGTTCGATTTGAAGCGAAACTTTAAATAGAAGTAAATTCAGCTGCGCCTGTGTATACGCGATAGTTGGCACGAGTTTATGCAGTTTAAGTTAAACACAAGTGTGGCATGGACTGTAGTTAGTGAACACCGAGTGCAGATGTGAGTGTAAAATTGGTTTTCACGCGTGCTTGTCGAGGCACTCCCAGTTAGTTCCTCTTAGGGGTACGAAAGCGACGCTTTGCGATTCTTGTCTCGAGCGTCTAGCGGGTGATCGAATCGTATGCTAATGGCTGTTACGACGAGAGCATATCGATTCGAATCAAACTAGAACAAGTTTTTGATTTATTTCTTCGCTCTTTTCTCCACACCTGAGTTAATCTTTCTGGGGTGAACTTATCGTATCCAGTTCAGGTGGGATACGCTGGAGGGTGACCCCGAAGGAGACACGAGGTGTAGTTTTCGAAATATGGCCCATCAGTGTACCGTTATTGGAAGGTGGGCGCACGCGGGCTCGGAGACATGATCATGGGAATACGGTCGAGGTCTCTGTTCCTGCCTGGCTGCCACTCGGGTGACGGATTACGCGCGAGGCTGGGAGGAAATTGAATGGATACAGCCTCAGTTCGGATCGGTTCTGGCCGCCGCACCTTGATTTAAATTTTAGATTTGGACGAATGGAATATTTTTTTTATATCCTTTTATGACGGGTCGACCTCATTTTTCGCACTCGAGTCTGTTCTGCTGACTTCGGTGCTTGCATTCATCAGCGGAGGTTTGCATATTCATGAAAATAATGGATGCTGACTAGATGCATTCTGCTCGAAAACGGAGCAAAGCGTGACAACAGAGTTGTCAATCGGCCAACAGCAACACGAGTAAACAATATTTGAACCCTTTTGTTACCCTATATCAGCACGTTACCCGTAGATCTATGAGTGATCAATCATGTTCACAGCCCGACTAAAGCTTGACCCTAGTAACAGCATGAGGCCCAATATCGAACACAACAATGCTTGAAAATTACAAAACCCAAAGTCCGTCATTCATTTATTTTGAAATCCCAGCGAGTTTCCAGCAAGAACGACCATTAATCTACCCTAATCGAATTAAACGCCTGGGAGTATCTCATCTCATTTCTTTGTTTCTTTTCCTTTATGACCTACTAACACGCAAGTTTTTCTCGCCCGTGAATATTTTGACTCCCATTCATCTTTCACTCGGTCGGTGGATAGCGTGTCGATTGGTTATGTCGGACTGACTGACTGACTGACATGCTTCTCTTCGGAGCAATTCCCTTGACTGATGATCGACGCAAACGACCTACAAGTACTTCTCAAGTCTTTGGTTCAGTCCGCGTGATACAAATTGTTTTTTTTTTGCCTTAATTTTTGGGCAAAGGTCTGGTAATCCATCCCTCTGTTTTTCATTGAGTTTTTGTTTCGCGTACAATTGCAGAGAAAAGACTTGTACGAAAAAATGACTACAATTGACCCCTCCAATAACTGTGCTTCACTCCAGTTTTTCAAAACTTGCATGATGAGTGAGATGTATTTGCGTATGAGCGAAGCAAACGGTGGTGAAAGATAATGATGATAATGATGGCGAGGATGATGAATGAGCTTGCGAAAAAGCACCCTTCTCTCTCGGGTGGCGGATGGAAACCATCATACCGTCAGCGGAAGACAACCTTTCACGCGTTTCCAGCTTTGCTTGGATCAAATGTATGTACAGCGTAAGTGAGTGTCTACCGCCATCAATCGGTCGATACAAATTGCCCGCATATGAACTGTTTCGTGTGCAGATTAACTTGACCCGAACACAGAAACGTCGGTCACAGAAACAAGAGGAAAGGTTGACCTGTATTGCATACATTGGGCGAGCTCCCTAATTTTCCCAACTGAAAAAAAAACCTATTATAGAGCGTATTTCCTGCTACGTTTGGTCTTTTTTGCGGACTCGTGCTAGGATTGACTGTAGCATAAAATTAGCTCGCAGTTGGACGGCAGAGCGGGGCACTGTAACGGATTATTAACCCTTTCGGGGACAGATAATACACCCAAAAAATGGGACTGCTGAACACAATATAGTAAGCTTGATTTTTAATCGAGATAAACTTTACGCAAGCACGTCACTAGAGCTGGAGATACCCTCTCAGAGTTTAGTGAAACTTCGTGAGTTTTATTTTTCGAAATATTTTTTAACAAAAATTTTTTTCGTATCATTAAGTGTCCAAAATCGAAATTATTGTTTGATGCTAAACGTCTCAGAAATGTATCAAACGTCAAGATTGTGGTATCCATTTTTTTTTCAAACGACGTTCTGAATTTTTTTCTGAGCTGGAATATTTATGACAATAGTGTCATATATTATCGTTAGACGCTTCTGAAATATTATCTGCGATATTGCATTTCCAAAGATAAGTTGAATGGTGCGAAACTACACCAATATTGTGTGGAATTAACACAACTGATGATTAAGATTGAAACCTGTACAACGAATGTATGTTGGACATGACATCATTGAATTATTAACAATTAAATTGCAATGCGTTGTTTATAAGACACGACCACATGGTTAACGTAGAATTACGACAGATTGTCTTATGTCACTGTATTTCTTGCAATAGGTTTGGGAACACATTTGATTGGGATTAATCAATTTGATGGTCTGAAGCAGTGAGTTTCAGTAATAATTCTCGTTCATTTCCTTCTTTTTTTTTCAAAAACGATTGGAAGCTCTAAAGGGAAGTAATTCTCCATTCAACATATAATCATTCGAAAATAATGTTGAAGATTACTGGAACACAGTTATAAGTAAAGCACCTTTTAATCGTTAATAGTAGAAAAATGTCATTTAAGACACGACCATATGGTTGACGTAGGTCTACGATAGTTTCATAATTTATCAGAAAAATTAGAGGACAGAGTTGTAGCGATTTATTTTCTCTGCTATTTTGAGAGGAAAGTTGCAAAAATGTTATTGGAAAAATGGATAAAATTATTAGATATTGAGCTCCTCTTAATGTTAGCGCTTCCGTTCGGTAGATATTCGAATAGAAAAACTTTCGATTGAAGGTTGTACAGACAACCCAAATGTTTAAACCTTTTCTCGGTATTCTAGAGTATTCCTGAATTGAATACATGGCACTTTGGGCGGGTGAAGGCAGCAACAGACAGAAGTTTGTTTATAAAGGGCCAAATTTATCACAGCTGCCAGCTAAACAGTTGCACTGGCGACAGCAAATACCAATATACTATGAACTAGAGGCCAGCATGGCTCGAACGGTAATTATTCGATTCTGAAAATACTTGTCACTGAACAAATTCGAATTAGGCTGAACAATGCTGTCCTGCATGTAATTTCTCACAATTGAAAAACGAGAATGTTCCAAAGAAGATGAGAAAAATAATAACTACTTCAATCAAATGATTTCCGGACCCGAATGACGAATAGTTAAAAGGTCCTTGAAATAAATAATAATAATAATAATAATAATAATAATAATAATAATAATAATAATATTTAAATAATTGTGGGGCGCTGAAAAGTGCCATTTGTCGACAAGTTTTTTCTTCAATTTCTCGTCATTGCGGGTTGTATAGACTGTTCCGAAAATTATAAATACATCTTCTTTCTTGAATAAAACAAAAAATACAGGATTTTTCTGGTCATTTTATTCTGAAATATAGATAATAAGTGTTTTCTTTCTAGTTTCAATTCAAGTTGGGATTATTTTTCGTAGGATACGCGAGTTCTCAAACTTTGCTCTTAACACTACTCATAAGCTTTTGCACAGTGTGTTCTCCGACCATTTTTACCACTTTAAGCCAATCTTTTTTTATTTTTTCAACATTGTCCGCTGGTTTGACATATTTCCTCAGCTTTGCCTTGGTCAAAGCCCAAAAAGTTTCAATAGGGCGAATTTAGGGCAGTTTGGATGATTCATCTCCTTTGGGACACATGTGACATTATTTGTTTTATACCACCCTAGTGCATCCCAAAAGATTGGAGGATTGTTATGCTAACCATGGGTAACAACCTTTTCTACAAACACTCTTTCACGTAAATTTTACCATTCATTGTGTCATTCGTAATGAATGGACCAGATATTTTCCCACATTCACAAATGGCCTGCCAAACCATTACCTTCTTGCCGAATTTTTCGGTGTAAATGGCTTTCACTGGTCCAGGGACATCCCTTCCCTTCGGTGATGTATAAAATTGCGGTCCTGGCAGAGTCTTATAGTCCAGTTTTATGTAGGTTTCGTCATCTATGATAACACACCCCATTTTTTTGGTCAGAAGTTTGTCATAAAGCTTCCGAGCTCTCGGTTTCACAGATTCAGCTTGTTTTGGATTTCGTTTTGGCTGCTTCTGCTTTCGACGGGTCTGCAGACCCATTCTTCCCTTGGCACGCATAACGTTACTCGCCGAGGTTCCAAGCTTTCTCGCCACATCTCGTACTGATACTGACGGATGCCGCTTAAGAATTCCCTAACCTTTTGACGTTGACTAACGTCTATATCGAAGTTAGGCCCCTGAATTTAAAAATCTAGTAATTCAACCAGGGAAAACCAGAGAAAAGTGGTCAGGTTTTGAGCGCTTATTTTGCAGTCATCTATAATCAGGTTTTCGAGGTTTTGGCATCAATCGATCAGAATTTCTTTTACGGTTAAATTTATGTAACAAAAACAAACTATTGTTTGAGATACACTATTGAAAAATTGGTAATTAATATCGATTGTCTAAATCATACCGCGCAGCCAATCACTACCTCTCTTCCCAAGCACAGTCGACACTAACGGATACAATCGATCTGACTTTGTTGTTATTGTTGTTGTCACTTTCTGTTTCCGATGTTTATGCTGCTGCTAGCGGAAAAAACCTTGCAAATATGCATCTTTTTGTTGGTGTTAATTTCACGACAGCGGCCGGCGCCCCATCATTCTGATTCCAAAACCGCACCAGTGACATGCGGACGCTAGGTGATAGCAGCTGAAAGGAGGAAATACAAAATAGTACCGGTCATCTCGTGCCGGTTTCACCCGTAATGCTGGTGGCTTTAGTAGTAAATGGCTACTGCAAAACACTTAAATGGCTGGAATTCTGGACGGACTAACCAGGAAACTATAATCGGCAACTGGCACCTTTTGGTGCCTCGAAATTTTGGTACAGAAGCGGCAAATTGAATTTTCTGTTTTACCAAATGCTGCTGCTAGCGGAAAAAAGTAGGAGGGTGGTATTCAAGACACGACCGCATGACGTTGACTACCGTATTTTAAAAAAAAAAATTGAAGCAAATAGTAGAGGGAATTGCAACGCTTCTTTTACAAAACTTCTGTAACAAAATTTCGTGGCTCCAAAAGGTACCAGTTTCCGATTATTCTCGTCCAGAATTCCAGCCATTTTAGTATTTTGCAGTAGCCATTTATTACTAACAGCCACCAGCATAACGGGTGAAACCGGCACGAAATGACCGGTACTATTTTTTTAAGAATACGGTAGTCAACGTCATGCGGTCGTGTCTTGAATGCCACCCTCCTACTTTTTGTCCATTGTGGGATCAACAGGCCCGGGTTTTCTACCACGTCTTGGGGCATCAGTAAATGTTCACTCTTCACAATACTTCCGCAATGCGGTTTGAACTGCTCCGACTCTTACACCTTTTTCTCTGGCTAATTTTCTTATAGAAAGACCACTCACGGTGCCCCATTTGTGCACAATTCGCTTTCTTTGCTCGGGAGAAAGGCCACGCATTTTCAAAATTTCGCACTAAATGTTAGAAAAAATGACAGCATCTGTTTCTTTTGGATGTAAACAACAGGACGCAGCCAACGTTTGGTTGAATACTGCACGTTATTTGAAATGACGGTTGATCGTAAGTGTATTTATAATTATCAGAACGGTCTATAATTTGCATATGACGTGGAATTTTCCTCGTTTCCTTGGTATCATGGCAGCATTTTCAGTATTTTGGCAGCTACTAAGTATTCCATAACAGCCAGCAAACAGACGGATGCTCTGGTACTAACGCGTTTATGCCTTTGTTTTGCACTGCAGACGTTGAATTCTACCTACCGGGGGCTCGGTATGTGATGAACGGATTTTTGTTTTTCCTTGCCGCGATCAGACCTTATCGTCCATAAGATACTGTTTTAGGAATGGAAATAAGGGGTTATCCACTTACAAAACTTACAAAACTAAAAAAAATAGTTGAATTAGGGTTTCGAACGGCTTCGGCAGTAGTTTTCTCCGGCAGGTTTCTGTATAAGATTGCTGCAGAAAACCTGCAGGAGAAAACCAGCCGTTCACTACCTCATTTCTCACTGAGATCTTAACAGTTAAACCTTCAGCATAATTTGAAGGAAAACTTAAACATGAGAAAAAAACCTAAATTAATCCACCTGGCGGCCTTTCTCAATCAAACTTATTTTTTAATTAAATAGATTTACACGAATACTTTAATTTTCAGGAAAAAATACACCTTGATAATATTTACTTAATTTATTTTTCACTCTGAATAAAAAACTATACCGAACATTTAAAGCACAACATGATCGTGGTATAACCGAAACGTCACTGTACTCATATTTAATTTGGACTCGATTATACATTCGATAAAATGTCATTTTTGATTCGATTTTTTTTTTCTATTTCAAATATGATTTTCTTTATACAATTTTTGAGCCACGTGTTCAACCTTTATTAAATTCATCAGTTAACCCTTAACCACTGATATCAGTATTGTTCAAACGGTTGTGTAGGTTCAGAGATGATAAAGTTTCGTGATTTTCACATTTTGATGCATGACAGACGAAGCTATAGTCCGATTACAGTAAAATTCATGGCGTGTTATTCAATTGCGTGTTATGAGGCAACTAGAACTTTCATTGGATACCAATTTTGTGGTAATCGGTTCAGCCATCTCTGAGAAAAGTGAGTGAGTTTAAGTAGTCTTCGGAATATGTTTCTTTTCAAAGCTGGATTTCCATTTTTAAACATAACAGGTAAAGTAAAAGTTCGATTGCAAAACAAATCAATAGGGTCTTATGGGGCAACTAGACCTTCCATATGACACTGATTTTTTGAAAATCGGCCTAGCCATCGCTGAGAAATATGGATGAGATTAAACAGTCTCCAGAACACGTTTCTCTCTCCATAACTTTTGATCCATATGTTCAATCTTTATAGCTTCAAAACTTAAGGGTTTTTTAGGTAGTCCGTTCATTTAAAACCAATTGTGTCAAAATCGGTACTGTAGTTTCTGAGTTATTGAACTTTTGTGATTTTCACATTTTGATAAATAACATACAATCTAAAAGTCGGATATCAATAAAATTTAATAGGGTTTTATAGGGCAACTAGACCTTTCATTTGAGAATAATCTTATGAAAATCGGTTCAGCCTTCTCTGAGAAAATCGAGTGAGATTTAAAAGAAAATGCTCAGCTCGTCGAACCGAATCGAGTGATATATGCCATTCGGCCCTTTGGAGCACTTTGATACCTTCGGTTTTGCCAGTGATTGCTATACCTTTCTAGGAGAAAGGCGAAAAATGTTTTTGGATAGTATGCAGTTCAGTTTTTGTAGGATGACTGCAAAAGCCACTAAGAAATTAAGTTCCACTTTTTGCCCTGTTGGACCACAGTGCATTGGTTCCAAAAAAGATATTTTTTTGTTATTTTTTCCGATAGCAAGAAAGGGACACAGAAAAACAAGGCGTTATCTACAAATCATGTGGTTTTTTTTCGACCCACTTTCCTTCTCCTCTAAACCTATATGTAATTTGTGGATGACCCCTAACCTCTTGCATTTATTTTAAGGAAAACTTAAACATTATAAAAACAATTTCGTTCACAGAAGCAACATAATGCGGACATATTTACAATCTCACAATTTTGGCCTCTCTTTTCACTTGTAACAAACTATTACCCTGTTTGTTCTTTCATATTTCATTTTTATGCCTCATATAATGTTCACTTTTGTCAAAACTGTTTGAAAATAAAAATAAAATAAATGCAGGTGCCCTCTATCTTGTGGCTTATTCAGTCTTTATAAAAATATACTCTACAATCTAGTAAAATTGACCGACTTTTCGCAATTTTTGGTGGCCTTCCTCAAGTGAAATTTGGTTGTGTCGTATTCTTTTACCAAAAACGGCTAAAGCGTCGGACAATTCAAGTAGTACGTATTACTTTTTAAAAAGAGAAAGAAAGCCAACAGATGAAAAATATCCAGTCAAGGTTGTATATTTAATTTTAGTGCTTTTCCGCCGCGTGCCGATAGCTCGCTTCATAAGTACAATTTAGAGAAACGATGTATGACAAACTTGTACTTCCTAAATAGTACTGTGAGTTTGTCGAATAATGCAATGCTCTAACTCTTACGCCTAAAGCGTAAGAGCCCATATTCAGTCAATTTACGCGGTGAATATTATGACATTCACTAACTGCGAATATTGCCTGAATATCCCAATGAATATGAATTGTTTTCAAAAACGGAGTGTGTGTGAAAATGCAAGCGATTGTTTATGTGCTAGGAGAAGCCTTTTTATTCTCCTCATCATGTGGAGAGAGCAGAGTGAATATTCTCCGCTCACTTCTTGCCCAGTATGAGCGCTTTAAGTAGTGTTTGCACCACACTTCTTTTTTCTGCTTTGTGCTGTGTTTCTGCCGCTCGCAGCGGCGATGCACTGCTGAGATAAATTCGGAAGTATTCGAAGAGCGACATGCGTGACGAGCGGGTGTTTTTTTCCGTTCCTGCCCACCAATGCACACTGGGAAAAAACGGACCAAAATTCTCACTAAATTAATGCCGCTGAGCTAATAACCTGGGATATAGCATTTCTTATGTAAAATTGGTTATTAATTTATCAACTAATTCTAAACAAGAAATGCTATATTTCAGGTTGCCAGCTCAGCGGCATTAATTGAGTGGGAATTTTGATCCGTTTTTCCAGTGTGCATTGGTGGGCAAAGCGACGCACTTGCTTGAAGAGAGCAGCGAAAGATATTCTTTTACACGCTAGTGATTCTATGAGGAGAAATGACAAACCTGCTTAGCAGCTTTAAAAACAAACGAGTATCTTGTAACTTTCACAACTAAAAGGTACGCGGGAACAATGATTTTTGTTTCCAAAACGGATTATGTGTTTGCAAATGGTTGTTTTATGCTAGCAGAGCTCTCAGGAGACTGCAGAATGCTGCTGATGAACAGATTTTGATAGTTCTCACTGCAAAGTTATTTGCGTTGTTTCAGTGTAGTTTCTTCACAGCGTGTCACAAAACAATAACACCCTACTTCTTCATAATTCTACGTCATTTAAGTATGCTCTTTTTAATAAATGCAAAAGATTATTTATTTTGTGTCCTTTTTTCAACAGACAAAAAATAAATCAGCTTCGACTGGTACAAAGAACTCCTCAATTCAAATTATTCTTTAGTGACAAATTGATGAAAAGAAGTGATATTTTATTATGAAAATTTGAACAATTTATAGCAATTCACTCTTCGGTCAACATTTTTGCCTTTCTCCTAGAAAGATATAACAATCACTTGCAAAACCGAAAGTATGAAAGTGCTCCAAAGTGCCGAATGGCATATATCACTCGACTCAGCTCGACGAGCTAAGCATTTTCTGTATGTGTGTGTGTATTTGCAGATTTTTATTCCCACTCACTTTTCTCAAAGATGGCTGGACCGATTTTCATGAAATCGATTGCAAATGAAAGGTCTCGTTGTCCCATAAGACCCTATTAAATTTCATTGTAATCGGATTTTTAGTTTAGAGGTTATGTATCAAAATGTAAAAATCATGAAACATCAATATCTCAAAAACTACACAACCGATTTGAAAATTAATTTCAAATGAACGGGCTACCTAAAATACCCTCAACTTTTGAATTTCATGAAGATTGAACTTGTGGTTCAAAAGTTATGACAAGAAACGTGTTTTGAAGACTACTTAATCTCACTCATGTTTCTCAGAGATGGCTGAACCGATTTTCATAAAATCAGTGTCAAAAGGAAGGTCTTGTTGCCCCATAAGACCCTATTGATTTGTTTTGCAATCGGACTATTACTTTGCCTGTTATGTTTAAAAATGTGAAATCCAGCTATGAAAAGGAACATATTCCAAAGACTACTTGAACTCACTCACTTTTCTCAGAGATGGCTGACTCGATTTCCACAAAATTAGTGTCAACTAATAAGTCTAGCTGCCTCGTAACACTCATTGAATTTTTCTGTAATCGGACTGTAACTTCGTCTGTAAAGAACCAAAATGTGAAAATCACGAAACTTCACTATCTTAGAAACTACACAATCGATCTGAACAATATTGATATCATATGAACGGGCTAGTGAGGGATATAGAGATGAATTATGATTGAACACGTGGTTTCAAAGTTTGGCTGCCCTATACGTTCCCATTTCATTTGATTATAATTGAACATAACCCTTTATAAGGCAGTGGCAACTATATTGCCACCAACAACTTTCGTTTTTTTCTGCTTTATAATTATGAGCTATCATCAGTGATCAGAAATGAACAATAAAATTTAATGACATATTTTTTGCCTCGGCCCGTTAAAGGGTTAAGCCACCGTTATATATTGAATTGTTAATAAAACAACGAAAGTCTATTATTTCAAAGATTACATGACTTATTTGAACATAACAAGTGTCAAACGAACGAGTCATCTCTCCAACTTACAAATAACAAACTTCATAACAATTTGATATGTGGCTCAAAAGTTATGAAAAGAAAAGAAATTCAAAGGGTATTCAAAATTATACCTGCTTTGATTGATATATGTGGCCTCAACCTAATTTAAATGTGGTTGTACTATTTGAACGTTTCAAATTTATTGATTTCTTGCGATGTGTTTAAAGTCTGCAAATGCACGACGAATCGGCCATAAGATATGATCAAAGTCAAAAGACAAATCGTTTGAAATGATTGGTTTTATCGAAATGACAACATCCTCGACTTTTGGCTTCTGTACATCGCCCTAATTCTGAATATATTCATATTGGGTGGTATTCGGTCATTTTTAGCAAATTTTCTGGCATCAATCTGACACCGGAAATAGTCATATTGGGAGGTATTTAGTTATTTTGGTTGTTTTTCAGAAACTAACAGTGGTCGTCTTTAAATTCAAAATGGTGTCAACGGTCAATGTTTGGCTTCTATGCATCATCTCGATTACGGAAATATCCATGTTGAGTATTATTTGGTCATTTTCGACTGTTTCCTATAAGTTGCCATTTAGCAATTCAAAATGGTGACTGAGGTCAATTGTTAGCTCATTGCATCATTCTGGTTCCAGAGATACTCGTATTGGATGGTATTTGGTTATTTTAGGCTGTTTTCACAAACCGGAAGTCACCATCTTGGATTTCAAAATGGTATTTAAGATAATTTCTGGCCTCTGAGCGTCATTCTGGTTGAAGAAACACCCATATTGGGTGTAATTTGATCATTTTCCGCTGTTTCCCAGGAACCGGAAGTCGCCAACCTAGAATCTGAAATGGGGTCTGTGGTCGATTTCAGCTGCTCTGTATCATTCTAGATCTGGAGATACTTATGTTAGACGGAAATCGACCATTTTTGGCTGTTTTTTAGAAACCACAAGTTGCCATCCTACAATTCATAATGGTGTATGAAGTCGATTTGTGGCTCCAGTGCATCATTACGCTTCTGAAAATACCCATTAATCACTTTACTTTTAAGGCGACAGACCGATTATCGAATCAGTGCCGAATCCAGAATACGTCGCCATGTCCCTCGGTCTTGGGCTGCTATCCTCCAAACACCTATTTCGCGTGCATCCTCGTCGACAGCACACATCCAACGAGTGCGGGGTCTACCTCGAAGTCGACGACCTCTATCGGGATTCCTGCTAAATATAGCCTTCGCTTGACGCTCGTCCGGCATTCTCGCTACATGTCCATGGTTCATGCGTCTGCGCCAAACACCATTTTCTAGTTTGCCGCCAAGGATTGAACGCAAAATCCTACGCTCAAAAACACCAAGAGCTCGCCGATCAGCCTCTTTCAGCGTCCATGATTTATGGCCGTAGAGAGCCACCGGAAGAATCAGTGTTTTATAGAGTGCAAGTTTAGTACGGATTTGCAGACTGCGGGACCTTAGCTGGTTACATAATCCATGAAAGGCCCTGTTTGCGGTTGCTATCCGCCTCTTTATCTCACGGCTAACCTCGTTGTCAAATGTCACTAATGTTCCCAGGTAAATAAATACGTCGACTACTTCAAATGTTTCCCCATCTAGCACCACCGCAGCACCAACCTGCGACGGACTACCACGCACTCTGCCAGCCACCATGTATTTCGTTTTGGCAGAGTTTATGACAAGCCCCAATCTCGCAGCTTTCCTCCTGAGAGGTCCGAAGGCCTCTTGCACAGCTCTACGGTTGATACCAATGATGTCGATATCGTCCGTTAAACCGATGTAAACGATGTATAACAAACAGTCCCTAAATAGTACTACAAGTTTGTCGAATAACGCAATGCTCTAACTCTTATGCCGAAAATCGAGCTGACTCTACGGAATTGAATCACGGAGCCGCAAGATGAGCCAGCTAGGAAAACCAAACCTTTCTAGCTTCCTTAGTGTTAGTTCGTGAGGTACCTTATCCAAAGCTTTAGAAAAATCTACGTAGAGGCTGTCCACTTGACAGTGTTTTTCCAAACAGGTGTTGAGCATGCTTGCATGTTTATTACTCATACACTTGTGACAAAATTGTTATGATGTGTGTTATGGCTTATTGTCTTCTACTTTTCAGGGTTAGTCTCTTTAAAAGGAGGTGAAAAGACACGCGACACGTGATAACGGCTTGAAACGGCGAGATTACAACCGTTGCAGGGGTCTCCGTCCCGTAAAACCTGGCAGGCTTTCCAGTACGTTCCGAGTCCATTGCCTGGTGGGAACCAGGCAGGAGTAGGATCAGATGTCTTTTCCTGACTTGCGCCGGTCGGGGGTGTCAAAGTTGCCCATAAGGCGCTATGGCAGCCGCCCCTAGCCATGGCCTCACTGCTCCGGCATGGACTACCTTGGGACCATTCAGGCGACTACTCCATTATGGATAAGGATAGCGGCTGGTAGGGGGACCCAATAAACAAAAATGCAACAAAACAAAACTCTGGAGATGGGGGCAGATGGGTTGGAAAACCCATTTGCGCGAGGTGGCATCCAGCGGTCTCCGCCTAGAAAAGTGGAGACGGATGCAGTGAAGGTCGCCTGCGAAGACGGTAAAGGCAGTACGCCTACCGGATCTACGCAAGACATCGTGGTGGCTGGTCCACAGCTATTAAAGGCGGTCGGAAAACAGCGGGACACGCTACCGAGGGTAGTGGCCCTGTCTGAGCAGCTCGATGCTATAATCGAGTTTGCGAAAAGTCGCAGCAATGCCACGAAGTACTTGAAGCAGGCCCTCTACATGCTTCGGTCCTCCGTCGATGCTGCGAAAAAGGATCATGCCGAGCTCGAAATGAAAGCTGCGGCTGCGGAGAAAGAGGAGACGAAGGTGATCGAGCTGGCGACGAAGTCGGTCCAAACGGACGCCAGCACGTTTGCGGCGGTTTGCGCGGCAGGGCCAGCTGCCAAACGAACGCGACAGTCCCCGGGAGAGACGGCCCCCGGGGGCACCAAGAAGCGTTTAATCGCAAACAGCCCTCAGACCGGTGTAGGAGTGGCGCAAGCAACGCCCACGGTGGCAGCCAAGGAGCAGAAGGCTCCCGGTAACCCGTGGGTAACGGTTCCGGGAAGGAGTAGGAACCAAAAAGTGGTGGCCAAAAAACCGCACCCGGTTACAAATCCTGCGACAAAGAAAGTTAAAAATAAGGGCGACGCACTCATCCTTAAGACAGAAGAGTCAAAGTACTCGGAAAAAGTCCTTAAGGCAATGAAAGGGCGATGCGAAGCTCAAAGATCTGGGGGCAGATGTGCGTAGCTTCCGCCGATCCCGCAAGGGAGAAATGATCGTCGAGCTCCGCAAAGAAGCCAGAAACAAGGGCCCAGCCTATCGGGCATGGGCCCAAGAGGCGCTTGGAGATAGAGTGCAGGTTCGGGCACTCACGTCGCAGGTAACCCTACAACTTAAATACCTGGACGAAGTCACCGAGGCATGCGAAGTCGTGGATGCCCTCAAGGAGCAGTGTGAAGTGGTTGTGGCACCAGAGGCAGTTCGACTGCGCAAAGGCCCAGTAAGAACCCAGACCGCCACTGTCAGGCTTCCGTCAGTAGACGCGAACCAGGCGCTAAAGGTAGCGAGGCTCAAAGTGGGCTGGTCAATGTGCCCACTCAGCATCTACCAGCCGCCGGAGGTCTGCTTTCGATGCTTCGAGCAAGGACACAAGTCCTTTAGCTGCAAGGGGCCTGACAGGAGCTCCCTATGCAGGCGGTGCGGTGCTGCAGGCCACAAAAGCAAAGGCTGCGGAGAGCCCCCGAAGTGCTTGGCGTGCGCCGGGAAGCGTGACGCAAAGCACATAATGGGAGGCCCGAGGTGCACGGCCGGTAAGCCGACTAGCAAGCCACGGGCGTGAGAGTGACACAGCTAAATTTGAACCACTGCTTCGCGGCTCAGCAACTGCTATACCAAGCAGTCACCGAGTCGTTGTCGGACATCGCCATAATCTCGGACCCCTACCGAATTCCTTCCGGAAACGGTAACAAGATTTCGGACGGGTCCGGTATGGCGGCAATATGGACGACGAGCAGGTTCCCGGTTCAAGAGATAGTGTCAACTTCAAACGAAGGATACGCGGTTGCCAAGGTGAACGGAGTGTACTACTGCAGCTGCTATGCTCCGCCTCGTTGGTCTACCGAGCAGTTCGCAAGGATGATCGACCGAGCCACCGGGGAGCTGATTGGTCTATCACCGTTGGTAGTGGCGGACGACTTCAACGCATGGGCAACTGAGTGGGGAAGTCGACGCACAAACCAGAGAGGCCGGATCTTGTTGGAGGCTTTGGCGAAGCTCAACATAGATCTGGCCAACGTCGGCTTGAAGAGCACCTTCAGTAGAAACGGCGCGGAGTCGATCATCGATGGGACATTCTGTAGTCCAGGATTGATCACGAACTGGAGGGTAGACGATGGCTACACTCATAGCGACCATCTGGCGGTCTGTTATAGCGTAGACTGTACAACGAGACCGCATGTGGCGAGTAGAATCAACACTCCAGCTCCTCGCGGGTGGAGGATATCACACTTTAACGAAGAGGTATTTGCGGAACGAGGCGAGCAGAACTCGTAACCTGAGCGCTGATCAACTTGTTGCCTTACTTTCGCGGGCGCGCGACGCCATTATGCCTA
The DNA here is from genome assembly GCF_029784165.1 of Wyeomyia smithii. NCBI lineage: Eukaryota > Metazoa > Arthropoda > Insecta > Diptera > Culicidae > Wyeomyia > Wyeomyia smithii. Next base: position 882,510 of record NC_073695.1, on the reverse strand, counting down.
GGAACCGCCAGCCTAGGCATGGAAGGCCACCAGTCTACTGGTGAACCGACGCGATAGCGGACCTCCGCAGAGCGTGTCTTCAAGCGAGAAGAAGAATTCAACGTGCGCGAACCGACGAAGATAGGGAAGATCGTCGAGGGGCATTCAGTTCCGCAAGAGCGGCGCTTAAGAGAGCAATAAAAGCTAGTAAACGTGCGTGCCTCGAAAGACTGTGCGCTAGTGCCAACACTAACCCGTGGGGTAACGCCTATAGGATGGTGATGGCCAAGACTATGGGTGCGATGGCGCCGCAGAAAAATCACCAGCGATGCTTGAGCGGATCATAGAGGGACTCTTTCCACGCCACGAGCCAAATCCTTGGCCTCCGGCTGGCGAGTCACTTCACCGACGTTCCAGTATCTCAAACTCAGACCAGAGGTGCGGAAACGGTTACGAATGAGGAACTCATCGCGATCGCCAACTCCCTGAAGGTGAGCAAGGCACCGGGATTGGATGGGATTCCGAATCTGGCTGTGAAGAAGACCATCAAAGAGGCCCCCAGACTATTCCGGGAAGTCTTGCAGAAGTGCCTGGATGACTGTACATTCCCAGAGAGATGGAAGCGACAGAAGCTGGTCTTATTGCCGAAGACAGGGAAACCACCTGGTAACCCGTCGGCATACAGACCGATATGTCTGCTCGATACGGCGGGTAAGGTGCTCGAGAAGGTTATTCTCAATAGACTGGTTAGGTACACCGAAAGTGCAAACGGTCTGTCGAGTAACCAGAACGGCTTCCGAAAAGGCAAGTCTACGGTGGATGCTATTCTGTCCGACACTAAAACAGCAGAGGTAGCACTCCAGCGTAAAAGATGGGGCATTCGCTATTGCGCAATCGTCACGTTGGACGTGAAAAATGCGTTCAACAGTGTTAGCTGGGACTCCATAGCCCACTCGCTTCGGAAACTAGACATTCCGGTGTCTTTGTACAGGATTCTGGAAAATTATTTCCAGAATCGTGTGCTAGTTTACAGCACGACGAGGGTCAAAAATGTGTCCCAATTACCGCAGGGGTTCCACAAGGTTCCATCCTGGGCCCGGTACTGTGGAATATCATGTACGATGAAGTGTTGAAACTAAAGCTCCCCCAAGGGGTTGTGATCGTTGGATTTGCGGACGACATCACACTTGAGGTCTACGGCGAGTCGATCGAGGAGGTTGAGTTGACGGCTTCGCACTCTATAAGCGTCGTCGAGGACTGGATGCGCTCCAAAAAACTGGAGCTGGCGCATCCTGAGACGGAGATTTCAGTTGTCAATAACCGCAAGTCGAAGCAACAGGCGTTGATCAGTGTCGGGAATTGCACCATCGCCTCTAAGCGCTCCCTGAAGCTGCTGGGGGTCACCTTCGGGAGCCATGTCGAATATGCCTGTAAGAGGGCTTCAATGGCTATTGCAGCATTATCTCGCATGATGTCCAATAGCTCAGCAGTGTACGGCAGCAAGCGGAAACTTCTAGCTAGCGTGACTTCGTCCATACTGAGATACGGCGGGCCAGTGTGGTCCAAAGCACTAGGTACTAGTAAACATCGGAGTAAGTTGGAAAATACCTACAGGCTCATGTGCCTGAGGGTTGCGAGCGCGTATCGAACTGTGTCATACGACGCAATCTACGTCCTGTCCGGCATGATGCCTATCAGCATAGCCATTAAGGAGGACGTAGAATGCTTTGATCAACGTGACACAAGGGGCATACGAGGTACCAGAAGATCACTCTCGATGATCAGATGGCAGCAGGAGTGGTCCAATTCCGCGAAGGGTAGATGGACGCATCGACTTATTCCGGATGTATCCGGATGGGTCGGGAGGCGCCATGGAGAAGTGAACTTCCATCTGACACAGATTCTGTCAGGCCATGGTTGCTTTAGGCAGTATCTACACAGATTCGGGCATGCGGGGTCCCCCATGTGTCCCGAGTGCGCGGATGCGGAAGAGACTGCTGAGCATGTCTTCTTCGTGTGCCCTCGTTTTGTGCATGCGCGGAGCGACATGATGGTAGTGAGCGGGCCAGACACCACTCCGGACAACCTAGTTCGGAGGATGTGTAAAGACCCAAACATTTGGAGGGCGGTTTGTACAGCCGCCTCTCAAATAGTTTTAGAATTGCAAAACAGGCGACAGGTTGACCACCGACACGCCAGTGTTAGCTAACGGCCAGTCTCCAGGTTAGTTAGCTAAGTTAGCAAAAAGACCTAAAGAACCAAGAGGGTGCACAGAGCACAAAAGCCGCTCCCCGAAGCAATACCTAGCGGTGGTCCCGGGGAGTATTATGGGCTGGAGACTGAAGAAGTTTTAGTGGGACCGGTCACTGATTCAAACCAACCCCACACTCCCTAAGGTTGGTCACCTCAGGGGTTTGGATGCAAATTTCCCCTTCACCTGAAACAAAAAAAAAAAAATTCTATGTATATATATATATATATATATATATATATATATATATATATATATATATATATATATATATATATATATATATATATATATATATATATATATATATATATATATATATATATATATATATATATATATATATATATATATATATATATATATCGTCGGTTCTTACGTTGCACAAAACATCGAAAATACAGCTTATTCGTGTGTTCTACTGGGTCGGTAGTGAAGCATTTCAAGTTTTTACAATGAATTAGAGGATAACCTTAAGGTATTTACCAACCTTTTACTTTCACGGAAAACTTCCGGTTTGTTAATTTTCGGGACGAATAGAACAACGCCATAACGAATATTTTTACATAAAAAAAGGAAGTTTTGGACGATTCAATCGTATTTTTTATGTGAAATGGTGCCTGAAACTTGTTTTGTACATTCGTAGCTCATCTTGGTCAGAACTTACAAACATAAAGGTTCGAGAACGTACAAAAAAATGGATCCACTCCGCTTGAATATTACGTAGAAATAACTGTTTCTTCGTCAAGCGGCCGCGAAATATGAAATCAACTTTCTCAGCAACCATCAGAACCAAGATCCAGCAACAACCAAGCTATTAGCCAAAAACTTGAAAAAAGTCTGGTTTATTTGTTGTGTGATACTGACGTGAATTGACGACGACATCAACAAACCGAGAGAAACGAACCAGATTACAGTTCTACCAGCGCAATGTCTTACTGGACGCCGTGTCTAGATGAAGTACAAGAAGCCCTTGAATCGGTAGTAATACATGATCAAACCCTGAATCCTCCTGTTCCTAATCCTGTTAGAACATATCCACACATTGAAATGACATACATGAAGTAATTAACCAAAAAATTCCCCGCTATTTAAATAATTTTTAACTTTTTTTGGCCTTCCATATCAATAAAGTTAATGCAATTGTTCTTTTTTTTCCAAAATCGAATTCGAATTTTACATCATAACAGGAAAAATGCAGGCGACATCTCATTGCGGGGCGAATTGAAACATTCATCATTTTTTTCAGTAAAAGATTAAAATATATATTTATTTACACTCTTGATAGAGGAAGGCTAGAGCCCTTGAATCGGTAGAAATACTTGATCCAACCCTCCTGTTCCTAATTCTGTTAGAACATATCCATACATTGAAATGACATACAAGAAGTAATTAACCAAAAAAATCCGCTATTCAAATACTTTTCAACGTTTTTTTGGCCTTCCATATCAATAAAGTTGATGCAATTGTTCTTTTTCTCCAAAATAGAATTCGAATTTTACATCTTAACAAAAAAAAATGCAGGCGACACCTTATTGCGGGGCGAATAGAAGCATTTAACATTTTTTTTTCAATGAAAGATTGAATCATATATTTATTTACACTCTTGATAGAGGAAGAATAGACCCTGGTTTTCTGAAGCTTTTATATTCATTCAAGACATAACAGTATTTTTTGTACACTGCAAGATATAATGGAGCCTGTTTCTTTTCGCCCGTTCTACGTATCCCTTTTCCAACCGAGAAAAAAAAACAATTAAATCACCGGCTAACAAAAAAAAACCCTTAATTGAAGATATGTTTCAATGTATTCTTAAAAAACCTAAATTAATCCACCTAGCGGTCAGACTCAGCCTTTCTCATTCAAACTTATTATTTGTAAAAATAGATTCACATGAATGCTTAAATCCAAAAAGGTATATTCACTCTTTGGGTTCTAAAATATTGATGTTGTAATTAAAGTATAAAATATGAAATTTGACGTAATGTTAGTGCTTCATAAATAGCGAAATATAAGAAATGACTCTTAATTTTGAACAATTCAATCACGAGCGATATCGGGAACGTTCAAATAGTACGATACCACATTTAAATCATGTTGAGGCCATATATATTGATCTAAGCAGCTATAGTGTTGAATAGTCTTTGAATTTCAAATTTATGGTGTTTCGGCTTGCAGTCTTCTCTTAAAAGATCAAAACAGAAGTTTGTCTACTGTCCTACGTTTCGGCTGAGTGTATTTAGCCTTTCTTTGATCTTTTAAGAGAAGACTGCAAGCCGAAACACCATAAATTTGAAATCGTTACAGTCGAAATAGACCTCGAATGTCTTTGATTTTCTTTCCTCTACAAAACTTTTGAACAGTGTATCAAATTTTTATGAAGTTTGTTATTTGTAAGTTTGAGAGATGACTCGTTTGTATGACACTAGTTATGTTCAAATAAGTCGTGTAATACTTGAGATAATAGACTTTCGTTCTTTTACAAATTAAAACATAACGGTTGCTTAAGTTTGATTACAATGAAAAGGGAACGTATGGGGGAGCCAAACTTTGAAACCACGTGTTCAATCATAATTCATCTCTATATCCCTCACTAGCCCGTTCATATGATATCAATATTGTTCAGATCGATTGTGTAGTTTCTAAGATAATGAAGTTTCGTGATTTTCACATTTCAATACATTACAGACGAAGTTACAGTCCGATTACAGTGAAATTCAATAGGGTGTTATGAGGCAGCTAGACCTTTCATTTGACACTAATTTTGTAGAAATCGGTTCAACCATCTCTGAGAAAAGTGAGTGAGTTTATGTTGTCTTCGGAATATGTTCCACTTCATAGCTGGATTTCACATTTTTAAACATTACAGGAAAAGTAATAATCCGTTCGCAAAAAAAAATCATTAGGGTCTTATGGGGCAACAAGACTTTCCATATGACACTGATGAGATTAAACAGTCTCCAGTACACGTTTCTTTCCATAACTTCTGAACCATATGTTCAATCTTCATAAAATTCAAAAGTGGAGGGTTTTTAGGTAGCCCGTTCATTTGAAACCAATTTTGTTCAAATCGGTTGTGTAGTTTCTGAGATATTGATGTTTCGTGATTTTTACATTTTGATACATAACCTCTAAACTAGAAATCAGATTACAATAAAATTCAATAGGGTCTTAAAGGGCAATTAGACCTTTCATTTGCAATTGATTTCATTGAAATCGATTCAGCCATCTCTGAGAAAATCGAGTGAGATTGGGAGAGCGTTACACACACACATGCAGAAAATGCTCAGCTCGTCGAGCTGAGTCGAGTGCTATACGCAAGCTTAGGAGAATGACTGGAGAGCGACTGACGACTTTTCCCTCTCTTCACTCTAACAGCCTCATGCATGCGCTATTCATGAAAGCTCACATACAGCTACAGCTTAAACAAGGCAAAGAAACGGTGTTGTGTTGCGTACGACAGCTCATTCTTGCGCATGTATTTTGTTCGTTCGGACATGACAGCCTAGTTTGCTCATTTTGAGGATGTCCTGTTCCTGTTGACAGCCTGCTGATCGGCTGCGGCTGTCGTCGACTTGCATTTTTTCGTTTCTCCTTTTTCACAGGCCGGTGGCATATTGAATACAAAGCAAACCGTTTCCATTGTTGATATTATTTCCCACGTAAGAAAAAACGTGCTTCGCACCATCTCTCTTTCATTCTTTCATCGGCCTTACTGTCGTGATCATAATCACCTGACATCCCGCTCGGATTCGTGTTGAAGGATGTCGGAAGATTATAGGCTGTCATTTACGACAGCTTGGAAATACCAACACACATATGGAGATGAAAAATAACAGCCCGTATGGAGTTGCATGTGTACTGTCGTCAGTTGCTGTCGAACTGTTCACCGAACGTGTGGGGAGCAGTGAGAGCTGTGCAATACAATGAGAGCCGGATCAGTTGAAAATTTGCTGTCATTGTTTTGCAGTCATTTTCATTACACTGGGTATACGACATTCGGCCCTTTTGAGCACTTTTATACCTTTAGTTTTTGCAGTGATTGCTATACTTTTCTAGGAGAAAGGCAAAAAGTGAAATGATAGAAATGACTTTTAATTTCAACTTCAATCCCGAGCAAGGCCGCAAACATTGAAATAATACAATATTAAATTTAAATGATGTTGAGGCCACATATTTTGATCGTAGCTATAGTTTTAAACAGTCTGCGGGTTTCGTTTCTTTCTATAACTTTCAAACCACATGTTTAAACATTATGAAATTCATTGTTTAAGGGTTTGAAAGCCCATTTGTTTGAATTCAACTATGTTCATAGCTTCTGAGATATAAGAGCGTTTTTCACATTCTGACGCAGCGCCAAAACTAAAAGTTTGATTACAATGAAATTTAATAGCAACCTAAGCGGCAAATAGACCCTTAAATTGACACCAAAATAGAAAGAATCGGTCAGACCATCTCCGAGAAAAGTGAATGCGAAAGCAGAGGCGTCTCGTCCACCTGTTCAACCTGTTCATAGGAAAAGTGTTCTCAGAAAAAAAGTGATTTTTTCACATTTGTAGAGTGGATGAAAAATCGTCGGAGTAATTTATTTGTAATTTCAATGTTATCCCGAACATCCTTATTCTATTTTATACATAGTGGGAATGTATGCACCGTGAAGAATGTAACCTGATGGGCTACATTTCAGACTACGCCATACAACTCACACGCAACGCAACCCACACGGCCACACGCAATAATGACTACCGTTTGTTCAGACCTTTCACCTGAACTAACCGTCGTTCAACACTTCTCTGCACCTTCAAATGCGGCAGGGTAGACGCAGTCATTCATGCTCACCACTACGAATGCGACGCCTCGCGTAAAAATGACATTTTTGGTTCAAACTTTCTGCTGAGCAAAACCGATGTCAGCGAGAGAAAACATTCATTACACACCTCCTCTCTTTAGTGTCTGGTAATCTTTATGCCTTTCTGTTTCTTCTCTCGACGTCATTAAAATTTGAGAGAGACCACGTGGCCGCGAGAGTTCGCAGAAATGATGCAGATATCATTATTCTACGAGAAAATTAACGGAAAACTCGCGGTCATAATAGACCGTAGAAATTCTTTGCCATATAGATAAATGTAGAGAGATAAAAGTTTTCGAAACTGTTGTCACGATACTGTTGTTTTAGTGTTGCAAATGTTGATTGAACAGGTAGCCCACTTGGTCACGCGTCGCCTCTGTGCGAAAGAAAGGTGCACATACACACGTACACACCCACACACAAACACAAACACCTATACATGCATATATGCAGAAAATGCTCGATTCGTCGAACTGAGAAGAGTAGTATATGACATTCGGCCATTTCAATCATTTTTCTACCTTTTAATTAGCCAGTGATCGTTAGGAGAAAGTCAATATATTTACTTTCATTATGTGATTTAACTTTTTTATTAACAACGGACAAAGTTACAATTCGAATGCAGTGAAATTCAATAGCAACCTATGGGGCAACTAGACCTTTCATTTGACACTAATTTTGTGAAATCGGTTCAGCCATCACTGAGAAAAATGAGTGAGTTTAAACAACCTCAGGATAACTTTTCTCTACATAACTTTTAAACCATATGTTCAATCATAACGAAATTCAAAAGTTAAGGGTTCTGGGGACAGCCCAATTATTTGAAACCAATTTTATTGAAATCGGTTGTGCGGTTTCTGATATATTGATGTTTCGTGATTTTTACATTTTGATACATAACCTCTAAACTAAAAATCCGATTACAATGAAATTCAATAGCAACCTATGGCGCAACTAGACCTTTCATTTGCATTTAACTTTATGAAAATCGGTTCAGCCATCTCTGAGAAAAGTAAGTGAGAAAAAAAAGTTGCACATACATACACACACACATACACACATACATACATACATACAGAAAATGCTCAGTTCGTCGAAAGTAGTCGAGTGGTATTTGACATTCGGCCATTGGGACCACTTTTATACCTTCGGGTTTTCCAGTGATTGCTATACCTTTCTAGGAGAAAGGCAAAAAGGGTTATTTTATTACGAAAATTTGTTAAATTGACCGCATTTTTCTCTTAGGTTAACATTTTGTAGAAACTCTGCAATTTGAGCATCTAATTTTCCAATAAAAAAGTTGGAAAAGACACGAAAAAAAACTAACATACAAATTACTTTTCCCCAAGAAAAGTGCCAGTTTGTTATTTATTCTTAGACCAAAATTTCATGGTTATTGCAAGTTCGAGTAGAAAAAATTGGAAAAAAAATTAGAAACAACATTTTTTGATATCATCAAACTCACAAAGTTTCACCCTGAAAATCTGAGAGGGTGCTGCCACTCATTACCAACAAAATAGGAATTTGAGTTCCGTTTATCCCAGTCTGCGACGGTTGGGTGTCAAAACAAGTTTATTTGGTTATTTCGAAACAATGAATCACACCGGAAGAAATCTGGATATCATTTTTGTTGATAGTGCCACTTATCAACGCACGTCTTGTTATTGTTAGGGCCCGCCTAATCTACTATGTTAATGTGCTTCACCCCATGATTAAACGCGAAAAAACTTGTTCGTACTTGTGTGCAGCTTGAAATCGCTCTGGATCGTCATCCGATTGGAATGTCGTTCGAGGTGACAAGTTGAGCGGAGTGATCACCATATTGAGGAGCACAGCGGGGAATTTTTCTTGTTTTTTTTTTGTTTCGCTGACGATCTGCAGTAAAACAGCGTACGGTTTTGTTGACACCCTGTAGTTCATCATGCGTTTTATGGCGATCACACACTGCGAGCGAGCACATCGATCGGTGCTTCTGGCTTCAGAGCCAAACTGGAGGAATATGAAATGCATCGTTAAATACAAGTTGGCTGATGTTTCGTCAGATAATCTTACTGCTTTGTTTGTACAATATCAATAAACGTACTCGGTAGCTTCAAGTAATACCCCAGCTAGTTATTGATAATTAATTGCAAGTTGATAATTTATCTACTGAAAGCTTGCACCATTATGTGTGCGGAATTATTGATCAGCAAAACCAAATACATTGATGATTATAGTAACTATAACTCTAGATAAATATATTGATAATCTAACTACGAGTAAGACATTAGCCGGCACAAATCCCCTAGGAAATCCGTTACATTCACAGTCCTGTTCGTATCTTAGATGCGCTGCTTGCAGCTGGCGTCTGTGTGCCCTTTAAACTTGCAATGTAGAACTTTGCTTTCATCAAGTTGGATACCTACTTGGGGTAAAGGCATTAGGCGCATCTGCCAGCTTGTCACCGAGACCTGTTTGAGCATTCCGTCCTGATCGTAGACACAGCAGCTAAAGAAGCAGAAGAAGCTGAGGTTTGGCCCACAGGCGGCGTTCCGTCACAAACGAAGCGCACATCCAGCAAACTGTGAAATTTGCCATAAAGTAAATGCTTTGTAATAGTTTTGCTGCGATCACTGCATGTGCGAGCAGCGGCGGAGTGACAGGCGGGTAAGAACACCTATAGAAATCTGATCCCTAGCGGGGAGGGAATTGAAATGTCAACTGTCTGCGGCTTTGTACGTGGAAGCTGAGGATTTTTATATTTTATTTCTATTTTCCACTCCGTTAAGACAATGACGACGCTTCGTGAATGTATGGGCACTTCTCGGCGAGGATCGGTTTTCCTGAAGATCGATGATTGCCTATAAAATGTAGCGACGAGGACGGCGTGCTTTGGCAGCAGAGTGGCTTTCGTGCGCGACTGGAAATGTGACGAAATAAATTGCAACAAGCCCGCACCAAAGTGTCACGTCTTCGATCAGAAGTGCTACAAGTGTTGCATCGATGGCATTTATGGCTTCACGGTGGCCTGGGATTGGCCGAATGTCGACAAAAAAAAATAATGCGGCTGGTTGAAAAAATACTAAATGGAATTACGCTTGCAGGGGTAAAAGTGGGGTAAAAAAAACCGATCGATACTGCAGTATTACGAACTGATCGATACGAGCATGCCTACGAGTGTTTGCTATCTAGATGAGATTGTTCCAGTTGTTCCCTCTAATTTTATCAGATTTTTTTTTTCAAATCTATCGATCCATTCAGTTTATTGTCTTCTAGTTAGTTTTAAGAACATTTGAAGTTTGAAGTCTATATTACTAGCCGATTTATACTCGAAAATCCAAATTCTATTCACCAGTTTTGAGATAATTTTTCTTGATCTTTCTGCTCATAATATATTAGGGATTTTTTGAAATTGGTGATACTTGAGCTAATCTGGAAAGATTCTTCCAAGATTGGCAAGAAAATTATTCAATCATACTTTTTATTTATTTTTAGTTATTTTTTATGTAAATCCAACCCATGGGAAGAAAATTAAAATTTCAAGTCCCATAATACGCATTTTGTATGGTAAAAAAAAAACTAAACGCTCAAAAAAATCACCAACCCAGTTTAAACCAGAAACAATAGATCAATGGTGAATAGAATTCTCCGCTGAAAGCCGTGAAGGTTTTTGTTGACTTTTGCCGGCCCAGAAAATAATTGATTGTTGGTCCTTCGTAACAAACGGAGAACGGAACCTTTCTAAGCATGTGAAACTCATTATAGTCAAAGAATGACATCTGTTGGGATGAATAATGCAACAGTCGGTTCAGTTCAGAAGCTTCAGCTCAAAATTGTCAACAAAATGCTGTGTGAAATTCATAATCCTGCATCTGGTGGATCATGACTTCAACCAATCAAAGTGTGCCTGCTCTCGCTGTCTGTCTGCTCCTGAAACTAATCTTAATCGGGTGCAATATTAGAGCACGATTTTTTATTCTAAAGGATGGTTTGAACCGTCATGCCCACTTCATCTTTTCGTCGCTACTAGTAATTGAGAGCAGTTTGGAGTTTGAACCAACATTAGACACAGGAGCGGGATTTCCCTTAAAAAAAAAAAAAACTGCTCTTTTTGCGAAACTCTCAAATGTTCAAAGCCATACAGTGGTGCAGCGGCATTGTAGACCACAAATGACTGTGTCGGCCAGCTCATTGCGATAATTTCGTCGTGATCGCGATGCCTCCTTAATCAAACTATCCCACCGTGGCATAAAAAAGGGGAGAACGGTGTGAAAAGCGATTCGTGTCACAAAATTCGCTAGCTGTTATTGGCATCTTGCACCGGGAGACCCATTTTATGTCGTTTCATCTTATCTACCGCGAATTAACGGTTGATGTTGGGTTTTGCAACCTCTTCGGAGTGATCGTGTGCCTTTCCGAGAGGGGTCGTCGTCGACAGCAGCCCGACAGTCAGCCTGACACTTGCGAGCGGTTCAGTGCAAATAAAATGTCAAATGTTGTTGCATCGCTTCGACGGCAGGCGACGAAAACTGGCAACTAATCTCACATCGCAAATCTAATGTTGATCGGCACATGCCGCCTTCAGTGTGTCGGCACCTTTGGCCATCACACTGCCACCGCTGACTCTGCCGGGTTTGGTGGGAGATATATGGCAGCGGGTGACAGATTGCGAACAGCTTGTGCCTGTAAAGAATTGTGCTACTGGAGTTTAGCTTTGGATTTGAATCGCAATGAGAAGAAGTCGTAGGCCGATGGCTTCTGCTTTAGGTAGCTTTAAGAAAGAAGATAATTCTAACCTATTGATGTCAGTCACAGTCACAGCTTTGAAGAACAGAAAAAACGCCTTTGGTGAGGGAGTTATAGAAAAAGATTAGGCGGAAACAAATCGATCATAAAGTGCGGTATTACTCACAGAGTATTGCTGAGTCTTAAGCACTATATCGTTCAATTTTGAACCGTTTGTCTTCCGCATCTTGAAATGAAAAATGCTTCTATGATCTACGGAGCGCTCTCATTTGTGCACTTTCAATGGCTTCTAATTAACACCGGTTGCTGCTCGATTGCTCGCGTTCGATCACAGGCGACTTCGCTGCTTGATCAGAGAACTTCCGGTCCGGCAAATGTCCAGTGCTGCTGAATGCAAAACTGAATGCAAAGCATTCTTTTACTTGTCGTAGAATCAAAACAAAAAAAGAAACAGATGATGAAGATGAACATGAAACTAATAACGATGATGATGATGATGATCATCATATTTATACATCCGATTTGAAATTTATTGTCTTGTCTTCAATCTTCATAAAACATCAAAATTGGCATGATTTGCATACAGAGTGCCACCGGCAGATGATCCACACTAACTAGAAGCTTATAATTTGCCATAATTCCAATCAAATTAAGCACATGGACACTCTCAAGCAGGAAAACTAAAAATCCATAAGTACTTTTTTCCTCCATTCGCATAGGATTGATGAAACAGCAAACGGAAAAGTGATTACAGCAGATGACGAAGACAAATTGAACCTTCCTGGTCATCCCTTGCCTTCCTGTACCATTATATTGCCCCAATCGGAGAGGGAAAAGAAATGACTTGATCTCCGAGCCAAATTTGCATCTTGTTCCATTTTGCCACTAGCTAGTGCCAAAAAAAATCACTAACGGGATTCATGAATTCTTGCAAGTATGCCTAGCCTAGGCCCCACTCGGTAGAGTACACCGGCAGTACTTTTTGGGGGAAACAAATTGCCCGTGACCAATTGGAAAGTCATTATAGAGTGGAAGGTCCAAACCATACGAGGGTCTTATTTCTGCCTCAGACAGCAGCTGAGAATTGGGTCAAGCTGCGTTTTTTTTTCTTTCGTGTGGCCGGTTATAATCTACAATCAGCTAGGGTTTTGAAGTATGAATGAAAATCGAAAGAGACGAACAGCCGACTTCTTTCACTTCCCTATCTTGAGCCGAAATTGAACTGAAGAAAGAAAGAACTATCATCGAGTAAACTTTTTTTTTCTGCGCACAGAAGATGGAACGGCGCCGTGGGGCAAAAAATAAGGGAAATTAAACGTCGGATTGCCCGGTATTTACCTAATTAATTTGCTGCAACACGAAACTCTCGAAAGCTTGGTCTAGTTTGTTAAGAAGTACTCTGATTTCAGCCACTTCCTCTTCGATTGCCTTTTTTGTCGTTTTCGGGAATCCACCGTTCAAGTTTTGTTTGAAATCCTGCTAATGAAGTTCCCACCCTGAGAATTGAACTTCAGTTCGACAGCAGAAAAAAGTGACACACAATTTGGCGTTAATTGCATGCTAATCATATGCGTATCTGTGGGTTGAGGTAAAGACTCTAACGGGCAGTAGTCGAAAATTAGCCCCAAGTGGAGCCCCCTAAGCGGTAAAGGTCGAGTGGCCCTCTTCATGGCAGATCGGATTTTTCTGCTGAACAACAAACAATCACTCTATCTCCTATTTGGCGTAACGTTTGAAGTGCGTTCCACAACGAAAAAAAAAAAAACTGCAGCAGCTCGGCGTCAGTGCGAACGCAGATTATGACATCTTCTGGTTAGTTTCTCAATGATCGATTGGCCGGCGTGAAGCACCTTCAGGAGAAGGTTAGGTTTCCCTGTGAGTGGACAGTCAGCTGGGGTCGATTGTCAGGCCGGTGGACTGGCCGTAATTGGCAATGGATATCTGATGTAGATTCGGGTTTTTGCGGCAGTGATTGCATTCTTGACAGGCGAAAAGAACACAAGTTGATTGTTTGTTTGGTATGTACGGTTGTCGGTTGACTTTGCATTCCAGCGAGTTTCATGTGGCAAGATAGATTTTCGCTTACCACTGGAGCTACGATGTTCATTGCTGGTGATCATCAATAAATTAAGAAAAAAAGGCCGCATCAATCTAAATTGTAAGTGCATGCCTTTCGTACAAGGTTTTGTAGCACATTCCATCATTATATTAGCTGTAATAATTGCTTAATATTGAGCATGTTGCTAAAACTTATATCTTCGAAAACGTGGTCAGATTTTTTCAAGTTTTTTCATTGTTAGAATTCCGAAATTAGTATTTGTAATATATACTAAAATGTAATGTATATCTGTTATGCTTTGTTGTAAATTGGTTTTTAAAATTATAGTACCAACGTTTTATGAAGCAATGCTTGTTATTATTTAATGAATTATAGTAATAGAAAAGGGTAATCCAAAATTTAAATAGTTTCCAAGTCTTGTTGTAATTTGTCTATTATCTTATGATTCCCGAAAAAAATGACACAAGAATGAGTTTTCACTTAAATCCTTTGGAACCAGGTTATTAACACTGAGCGTTAGTATATTTTCCGTACACCCTTCGAGTTTCATCCGAGCGTTTCCAGTTAGAGGTCGGTTTTACCGGCGAATCCCAACAATTTCCTTAATTTTGACCTTCATAAACATCAAAAGTAAGCACGTGTAAGCACAGCTCCTGATAGTGTGCCTGAGAGCCCTGTTCGTGCTTCTCAAGAATCAATGTTAAAAGTTTGCGGAAAATTTGCGTTTTTGTAGAAAAATAATTTTTTTTATTTTTCCTGTATATTTTGAATTTCTGGGTGATTTATCAACGAAATACTTCGTATATTACACCAATCTGGTCCAGAATATAAATATTTGTTTGTATACACTGACAAGTTTTGCCTTTCTTCAGAAAGGTATAGCAATCACTTGCAAAACCGAAAGTATAAAAGTGCTCCAATGGGCCGAATGGCCTATATCACTCAACTCAACTCGACTCGACGAGCTGAGCATTTTCTGTATGTGTGTGTGTATGTTTGTGTGTGTGTGTGTGTGTGTGTGTGTGTGTGTGTGTGTGTGTGTGTGTGTGTGTGTGTGTGTTTGTGCAGATTTTTATTCTCACTCATTTTTCTCAGAGATGGCTGGACCGATTTTCCTGAAATTAATTGCAAATGAAAGGTCTTGTTGCCCCATAAGACCCTATTGAATTTCATTGTAGTCGGATTTTTAGTTTAAAGGTTATGTTTAAAAATGTAAAAATCATTAAACATCATTATCTCAAAAACTACACACCCGATTTGAACAAAATTGGCCTCAAAAGAACGGGCTACCTAAAAACCCTCAACTTTTGAATTTTATGAAGATTGAACATATGGTTCAAAAGTTATGGAAAGAAACGTGTTCTGAAGACTGTTTAATCTCACTCATGTTTCTCAGAGATGGCTGAACCGATTTTCATAAAATCAGTGTCAAACGGAAGGTCTAGTTGCCCCATAAGACCCTACTGATTTGTTTTGCAATCGGACTATTACTTTGCCTGTTATGTTTGAAAATGTGAAATCCAGCTATGAAAAAAAACATATTCCGAAGACTACTTGGACTCACTCACTGTTCTTAGAGTTGGTTGAACCGATTTCCACAAAATTAGTGTCAAATGAAAGGTCTAGCTACTTCAGAAGACCCCATTGAATTTTACTGTAATCGAACTGTAACTTCATTTGTAATGTGCCGACTTGTGAAAATCACGAAATTTCATTATCTCAGAAACTACACAACCGATTTGATTATTATTATCAGATGAGCGGGCTAGTTACGGGTTAACTGATGAATTATGATTGAACACGTGGTTTCAAAGTTTGGCTGCCCTACACGTTACCATTTCAATTGGTTATAATCGAACTTAAGCAACCGTTATGTATTAAATTGTTAATAAAACAACGAAAGTCTATTATCTCAAAGATTACATGACAATTGGTTATAATCGAACTTAAGCAACCGTTACGTATTAAAATGTTAATAAAACAACGAAAGTCTATTATCTCAAAGATTACATGACTTATTTGAACATAACTAGTGTCATACGAACGAGTCATCTCTCAAACATACAAATAACAAACTTCATAACAATTTGATATGTGGCTCAAAAGTTAAAGAGAAATTCAAAGACTATTCAAAACTATACCTGCTTTGATCGATATATGTGGCCTCAACATAATTTAACTGTGGTATCGTACTATTTGAACGTTCCAAATTCATTGATTCCTTGCAATGTGTTTAAAGTCTGCAAATGCACGACGAATCGGTCATAGGATATGATCAAAGTCAAATAACAAACCGTTTGAAATGATTGGTTTTATCGAAATGACAATATCCTCAACTTTTGGCTTCTGTACATCGCCCTAATTCTGAATATATTCATATTGGGTGGTATTCTGTCATTATCAGCAGACTTTCTGGCATCAATCTGACACCGAAAATACCCATATTGGGAGGTATTTTTAGTTGTTTTCCAGAAACTAAAAGTGGTCGTCTTTAAATTCAAAATGGTGTCCAGGGTCAATGTTTGTCATCACGTTTACGGAAATATCCATATTGAGTATTATTCGGTCATTTCCGACTGTTGCCTATAAGTTGCCATTTAGCAATTTAAAATGGTGCCTGAGGTCAATTGTTAGCTCCTTGCATCATTCTGGTTCCAGAGATACTCATATTGGATAGTATTTGTTTATTTTAGGCTGTTTTTCACAAACCGGTTGTCGCCATCTTGGATTTCAAAATGGTATTTAGGATACTGGTTAAAGAAAAACTCATATTGGGTGATATTTGGTCACTTTGGACTGTTTTTCAGAAGCCGATAGTCGTCATTTTGGACTTTAAAATTGCCTGTGAAATCAATTTCTGTCATCTGGGCGTAATTCTGGTTCCGAAAACATTCATATTGAATGGTATTTGGTCATTTCCGGCTGTTTGCCAGACACCGGAAGTCACCATCTTAAAATTCAAGATTGTGTCTGTGATCAATTTTTAGCTTCTGTGCATCTCTCTGGTTCCAGAAATACTAATATTTAATGGGAATCGTCCATTTCAGGCTGTTTTCCAGAAACCGGAAGTTGCCATCTTACAATTCAAAATGCTGTCTGAAGTCGATTTGTAGCTCCAGTGCATCAATACGGTTCCGGAAA
This sequence comes from Wyeomyia smithii, assembly GCF_029784165.1. Taxonomy (NCBI): domain Eukaryota; kingdom Metazoa; phylum Arthropoda; class Insecta; order Diptera; family Culicidae; genus Wyeomyia; species Wyeomyia smithii. The sequence continues at coordinate 865,506 of NC_073695.1, read as the reverse complement.
TACCCATATTGGGTGGTATTTGGTCATTTGCCATTTTTGGCTGTTTTCCAGATACCGGAAGTTGCCATCTTACAATCCAAAATGTCTGAGGTCTATCATGGAACATATCTGTTACCACTAAAAATATTCACCTGCCAATATGGTTCCATTTAGTTGATTAGTTTGCGAGATGTGCAGAAATTTGTGAAGAAACATGTACTTCCAGAAGAGGGAGGAGCGTAAACCACTATGGACATATTTGTTACCTCTAAAAACATTCACATACCAAATTCGGTTGTATTTTCTTGATTGGTTCTTGAGCTGTGCGAAATTTGTGTTTCATTTTCATGGGATCCCTCCCTTATAGAAGAGGGAGTCGGGTGTCAAACCATTATGTACATATTTGTTACCACTAAAATCATTTACCTGCCAAATTTTGTTCCATTTGGTTGATTAGTTTTCGAGATGTGCACAAATTTGTGTTTCATCCAACTATTATGGACATATTAGTTACCCCTTAAAACATCCACATGCCAAATTCGGTTTCATTTGCTTTGTTTGTTCTTGAGTTGTGCAGAAATTTATGTTTCATTTGTATGGGACTCCTCCCTTCCAGGTCTCAAACTATCATAGGAACCTTTATCGGCACCAAAAACCCCTACATACAAATTTTCACGTCGATCGGTTCGGTAGTTTTCGGGCCTTTATGGATCAGACAGACAGACAGACTTGACTGCATTTTTATATGTAAAGCTTACAACATTAATATTTTAAAGCCTAAAGAGTGAATATACATTTATTGGAATAAAGCGGTCATGTAAATCTTTTTTTACAAATGAAAAATTGAATGAGAAAGGCTGGGTCTGACCGCTAGGTGGATTAATTTAGGTTTTTTTATTTTATCGAAGAAACTGAGATATGCCTCAATTTACGTAGTTTATGGACAGCCCCTTGTCACTACAATATTTTTTCATATGACAAAATCATCTACTGTAGAAAACTAACATTTTGACAAAAAAAAAATTTTTTTGCCTTAAATCTTAATTTTCCGACCATTGTGCGATGGCAATGACTGGCAGGGCACTTCGTGTTTCGCCCACGAAGAAACTCAGCTCCTAGGTGAAGTTCATTTCACATACCAAGTTTCCCAAGAAGGTGCTACTATGGCTGACAATCAGCGAGAAGGAGTTGTTAAGCCCCTCTGCTTTCGCTCCGGGCTGCCCGTGCACGTGGAAATTTATAGTACGAAGTGCGTACCGGAAGTTGTGTCGTTTATAAAGAAATGTTATAAAGGCGAAGATGTTCTGGCGTCGGCCCACTATTCGAAGCGATTGTCGGAGGATATAGAGCGACTGAATATCGATATCGGTACCTAAGTTAGCAAGCCCGCTCGACGTATCCCAACTGCGTTCCATTGAAAATTTCTGGGCAAACCTAAAGCGTAAGATTTACTCCAATAATTTTGTCGCAAAAACTGAGGAGGCATCATTGATCAGTAAGACGAAGAAGGAACCCAAAAACAAGCCGACTCGCATGGTTCCCTCCGGGGTCACTGCCAGAAAGCGGTTCGCAAGGAAATTTATCAAACTCAAGTTCCGACACGAACGACGACGACCATACACCTCGCAGCTTCCCGAGGACTGGTGATTAGAAGTACCTTCTTTCCACGCAGCAGCGGATATAGACTCGGACCACCACCTAGTAGCAGTACATGTGCGCTCAAAACTATCTACGGTACCTATTTCACACACGACAAAACTGTCCTCCTCGGCCAAACATCCGGCAATTGCACTACTCCAGGCCAGTGCTGATAAAAGTCATTTTCCCCAGCAAAATTCTTCGAAAATTACAGCCAATCATTTTTAATTTTCACTTCCAATGATCGCAGCACTCTTCCAGATACACTAGATTTTCGTCCTAGTAACGTGCTGTTATACTCAGATGAAATAGATCGCGCGCATCGTTCACGGAACGGAACGAAAATTTGACGACAAATCGAACCAAATGATCTTCACTTCAAAGCGAAAATTATTATTATTATTATATTTATTTTAAGGACCTTTTAACTATTCGTCATTCGGGTCCGTTCAAAGCGAAAATGAAAAACAAACAGTCCACTCAACCAAAATGAACCTCACCGAAAGATTTTTTCACTGACACTGACCGGTGCCTTGACAATCTTCGTTAACTGATAAACTGATTTTGTTGTCTTGCTTCCATCGCATGAAATATAATGAGGTGATGTGAATGCTATCGACTGTGACGCGTATCTATTATTGCTCGGATTTTCGGCTCATCAGTTTTTTAAAGACTGATGAGCCGAAAATCCAAGCAATAATATTATAATGAGGTGTTTTGACAGCTCACTTCCATGCAAAAAGCGGGAAGGGAGAACTCTGAAAGGATTGTAAAAAATAACGTTTATGGATGCTTTTTTTCACTTTCACTCAAGAGTGTCAACAAATATCAACCCTGCTCCAAGCTGCCGAGAATTACACAGGCTCACTTGACGACCCAGCATACAAATTGATTCATATAACTCGCGCTCAACTCCGTTAAGTGAATCCTTATCTGGTAAAAAAAAGTAGGAGGGTGGTATTCAAGACACGACCGCATGACGTTGGACTACGGTATTCTTATATTCCATTAAAACAAATAATAGAGAGAATTGCAACTCTAGTATTTGCTGCAATTTTATCTAACAGTGCATTTCTGGATGCTGAGACGTTAAAACGTTATAAATAATAATATATACTAAAAGAATGGATATTTTTTATTTAATCGCTGTCATTTCATACATATTCGAAACAACCCTTTGTTTGCTGCACTACCAAGACAATCATTTAATTGAGCGAATTGGTAAAATTTTCCTATCTAAGCAAAAAGCAAACTTTACGAAACTATCTGAAATTGGAGCCCAGAACGATTCAACCGAAAATTTTAAATTTGAAAATTGTTTGACATTTAATCGATAAAACTCATGCTAGGTTAGTTCCAGCCCAGCATATAACTTCATGTATTTGAAAAAAAAACGTTTGGTTCAATAACTCAATATAGCAAGAGCTCAATCACACGTTTTTCGGTAGTTGTTATCAAGGTTTGGGCGAGTGACAGGAAAATATCTTAACTTCTTCAGTTGTGATTTAGAGCATTTCTAATTGTTTTGTTATTTTTCACGATAGCGACAAGTTTGTTTCTTTCTCTGTGTGCGAGAAACGAAATCAAAACCGCGCACCGAGAAACAAAAACGAAAATTTAATGAATGCTCATTGAGAAAACTTGCAACTCTTTTTACCAATAACTTATGATACTCAAAAGAACCCGTCTTGATCTAAATCAAATTTCTAGTAAATAAGTGTTGATCATTCATAGGTAGTAATTTTTCCTCGATGAATAAAGACTGGCTGAAGAAGTTAAAATCGCTGCTGTAAAATCAAATTCACAACTGTGTTCGTTAAGACGTTTTAATATTTTCAATGACAATAATAATCTTCGATAAACACCCGCTATAGTTATTCACACACATGCTATAACTATCTAAACACGCGTTAAAACTATTCATACACACGCTGTAGCTATAGCTATCCATACACACGCTATTCCTTTCCATACATCCGATACAACTATCTATACACACGCATAAGCTATCCAACCATGTGCTATTACTATCCATACATACGCTATAACTAATCATTACACACGCAGCAGCTATCCACACACAAGCTATAACTATCCGTACGCACGCTGAAGATATACACGCAATAGCTATAATATGCTACACATGCTAGTGTCTTACACACGCTATAGCTAGCCATACACACGCAACAGCGCCATCCCTATCATCGCAAATGTCATAGCAATACAGATGCACATACGCTATATGTGCACACTGCACACACACCCAACGTTTTCACCCAACGATATCTGAATTGGATTACCGATGGTGGGGTCCAACTCAGATCGAAGGAGCACCGAACTGAATGATGAAATGCAGCTTCCCACTACCTCTGCCGCTGCTGCCTGATACCACCGCTCTGGTTCTGCTGCAGCTCAGTTTGGCCGCTGGAATCAGCCACCGCTGCTGATTATACAAGACCGGCCTGGTGGCCTTTCACTTGTTAACTGATGACTGCTATGAGACGACACAGGCTATTATATAGCCCAAAGCAAAAATCCATCCGCGAGCAAACAAGAAGCGAGCTTGTGATTGGTTGAATGTGCACGACTTTTAACACAACTTTTAACTAGTTTAGTATCGAAAACATATTTAAATTATTATATGACAATCTTGCGCAATATTTCCCCTATCAATCAAGCCATTGGTGTTTAGAATCTGTTCAGTGGTAATGATAAAAGAAGCATTTTAAAACGGTGTTGAAACACCTGTTGCAGCTACCGAAAGCGAGCTCGTTATTGGTTGAAAGCTGTGAGACTGTTTACAAAGTCAGATCGGTTGTATCCGTTAGTGTCGACTGTGCTTGTGAAGAGAGGTGGTGATTGGTTGCTCGGTATGATTTAGACAATCGATGTGATTTATCAATTTTTCAATAGTGTATCTCGAACAATAGGTTATTTTTATTACATAAATTCAACCGTAAAAGAATTTCTGATCGGTTGATGCCAAAACCTCGAAATTCTGAAAAGAAATGACTGATATATAAGCGCTCAAAACCTGACCACTTTTCCCTGGTTTTCCCCGGTTGAATTACTAGATTTTCAAATTCAGGTGCCTAACTTCGATATAGACGTTAGTCCAACGTCAAAATGACCATATAAGATGCATGAAATGCACCTATGTGTACAAATCGGGAGGCCATATACGTACAACGCAAAAAAATATTTCATTTAACCGGAAGCAATCATACCGTATTTTAGTGTGTCCAACAGCAAGTTTCTACCTGTCATGGCACGTTTACTGATAAAACAACCACCATCTTTGCCCAAACTTTGATGGATTTTCAACAAATAAATCAATGCAAACAAGTTGGGCCCCAACTTCAAGGTTATTCCTACGTTTGAATGGTTCAAATAAATAACTGTGAAAGAGGTTGAAAGCTTTTGAGCGAAAAAGAACCCCGTCATGTGTTATCTAAACAGGCAATAATGGAATAACTTTGAATTCTTTTCACATTCTGTCGGCTTCGATTTGCATATACGACTGTAGCCTCTAGGACCTAAATCACTAATGTTTCTTTTCGGGTATTCGACAAACATAAGCCTTCACGCAAAGCACGCACGAGAAAAAGGAAGCAATCAGCTTCCACATTCATAATACGCACGTACCTACCCTAAGCCAAGGTGATTTACATCAATCACTGCTGGAAAAAATCGCCCAAAAGTTAAGTGGCACATGGTGTGCGAGATTCGTTAAAATTAATGCTCACTAACAGATGACATCTGCATATCAAACAGCGTATTTACAGTCATTTACGGCTAGGTAGGTAGAATAAAAGCAATCGTCAAACATGCAAACACACGTTACCGAAGGTAACTTTTAGTCTGAAATTCATTTGCATGTTCATCAGCAGGGTCTTGTTTGGTTTCTAATGTCAACCACCACAACCCGAGCCACGGCAGATGATATATTGTTTGTTGAATTTTTGCGTGCCTGCAGCTGGTGTGTTATCTATCGGTCATTTCCTTTCCAGCCGTCTAACCATTCAAGGAAAGTTTTAATCGGAACACTAAAAAAAAATATTTACAATAGCACCTGGACGGGCCTCATTTCCGTGAGTCGTGGGCCGTCGTGCAGTACATGCGAAAGCGCATTCGTGGTTTCCGGTGGTTGATCGATTACGGTTGTCGCCGGCTGTGAAGGGATATGGCTGATGCGAACCGCAAGAAACGGCGCAGACTTCCGGGGAGTTTTGCCGTAGGCGTAATAAACAATGTAACTCATAATGTTCCACAACAGATGAATTATTAATCAGTTCTCCTCTAAGCGGTAAACGATGGTAGAAAATTGTTCCATCGTCTGTCCGTGCTTCTTTCGCTGCCTTGGCAGTTTACGACCGCGAGTTCGCTTTACAGTTTAGTGCAGTTTGTCCAGCAAACACGATAACCGCTGCAACACGAGCTGAACAACCATACAAGTACTAGATTACTAATTAGGTTTTATTTTTTCCTTTTTTCTTTTACAGGGTAAGCATCTTTGTTCGGGACGGAACGGAAGTTGCGGTAATTCGTTCGGTTGTACGCTGGATTCCATTTCAAAGGAAGATGGTCAATTGCGGTGAAATCGAGAAAGGTATTTGCAGCTGGGGATACACCAATTAATCAAATTCCACTTCCACTCAAGTGGGCCCCGTTTAGAACCAATTTACATGGGTGTTCATTTTTTTTTTCTCCGGTTATAAACGGTAATTGCAATAAAGTGAACAAAGTGGTTTCCGTAGCTGAACGTCTAAGCTGCGAAAAACTTGGCCTATCTTTTTATGAAAAACGAAACTAGCTTCAAAGACGTGTCGTAACAGTTAAAATTAAGAAGATGATCAAAAGTTTTAGTTATCATGACACTCACAGTCGAAAATTGTTTTTGAGGTGAGTTGTTCGTAACCCTAAACTGAACTTTAATTCTCAATATTCGATCTAAATATTTGTTTTTTAATCTAACCTTTAAATCATATAATTTTGCACATCTCATTCTTAAATCAAAATGCCATTATCGCCTTTTGTAAAACAATTTAGTAATCGACCTGCGCTAAAATGGTTTCTTACCAAGTAAACATCATACCTCCTGCATACGCACTGAATTCATTCGAGACTGCATCGGAGAAAGCTAAAAGTTTTGCCATTATCGAAGGCCAAAGAAATTGATATAATTTACAAAAGGTAATAATGTGTGCCTGTTATTTGCGAATGACGCATATGTGTACTGTACAGGTAGAAGGTAGACAGCACTAACACTGCAGTAGCAAGCAGGTAGGATGGAAGCTTTTAGCGCTCGGTTCCAAGTGCGCCTGCGAAAGATGATATCGCTTCTTTTTAGAAATAATGAATATTTTCCATCATCATCATCATCTTCCTCGTTTCCCCATAATAATTTCCTCTGTAGATAACACACGTCAAGACTAAGATGAAGCTACTGCCATTATGCATTTCATTATCAACCTTCAGTTGATGACGTACAGTAAGACAGAAACAAGAGCTCTGTAGACCTAAGTGAGTCAGACGACGCCAGCAGTTTCCTAAGAAGCATATGGTCCCGCCGTTGTACTTCAGTACGACCAAGCAAATTGGACCCCCGAGGGCACTGGGAAAGGTGGTATCGGTGATCAGCTCTGATTAGTACATTAGCATATCTGTCGGTTTGAACAAAATTTGCGTCACTTAGCCTAAATTTAAAGTTTCAAGTCTGCAGACAAGCACCAACCTCCAAGGTAATAAATCATGTTTAACCTAACTGCAACACCCGCTGAACTCGTCTGACAAAGTTTGACATAAATATAGGATCTTTCTCTTCGTACTCGATCGCATGCTAGCGGGTGAAATTTACCAGAAATGAATCATTTAAAAAGCCTCGCTGGTCTCTTGGGCAACAAATTTAAACGCACGATTACTTAAGGAAATGGCTTTAAATCGCCTGCGTCCCCGTCCCCCCCTGCAGTCACTTGTACCGACATGTACTGCCAATCCTACACGAAATTCGTTTGCCCTTTTGAAAGCGATTTGGTGGAAACAAAAAATATGGTCGCAAATTAGTAGGGTAGAAAGAGCGTAATTTATGTGTGCGTCGCGAGCATTTGACGTTGCAGCAGCACCGCACACCGGGCCCAGGCCAGGCCCTTTTCGTCTTTGCGCTTAAGAGATATAGGTACGCGACGTATGAATGATGATTACCGGGCGAAAGGTTGCCTTTTCGGGAGGCAGCTCAGCCGCCTTCCAACTTCTCGCTGCCGCTGATTTGTGGGCGGAATAAGGAGTGTGGATAGTTAGTTATTTTCTCGAGAACGGGGCTCGAACGATTGAGTAATCGGTTAATAGAGTTACGCAATTTACGCAATTGCCGAGGTGGAGTTGTCTTATTTTTGATCGATTTTCAATGCGAAAATCAGACGCGGCTGACTGTTGCGCACACGCTTGGAGGCTGGAACATGATTGATTGGTTCTACGATTCACGATGTAATTGCACGAAGGTGCTTTCCTTGTTTTTCCATTTAAATTTATGCAATTTTGAAATCGCAGGATTTTGAAAATAACAAGTCGCAAAATTGTTAGTTCATAAATTGTCAACCGCGAAATCGTAATATTATAGAATTTTGAAGGATATTACAAATTTCACACTAACCTCAAAGTAAAATCACACTTGAGGAAATTCGATTTTCAATTATATTGATTTTACAGTTTAGTTAATTCAATGACAAAAAGTCTTTTAACTCACTGTTTGAGAATAGATTGGAGGAAATGGATAATATCTTGTATAAAAAATTTTGTGTTCAAATATTTTTTTGTTAACTTACCATTATTTCAAAACTTCTGATAAACAGTGTTGGACGGAGAAATGTAAGACATTTTTTTACTCAAATGTTAAGTTTCAAAGATTTTTTTCAATGTCAAAAGTTTTGAGAATGGTTAAATTCTAATGCTCTTAGCGTTTTTTCCCAAAGTGGCGGAAAAATTTGCCCCTGTGAAGAAGGGGTTGAATTTTACTGAACCCACTAAATCCATTCAAGTTTTCAGCCCTTATCTTCCCGGAACGACGCCCAAGTAACAAAATAGGTTATATCTGAGTTTTATAGAGCTAGATAGAACCAAAACATAAAACCTTCAACCACGCGGCTATAACCACCTATTAACAACAGCTATATACATGTGTCATGGCTAGTTGGCCCAGGTTTAATGCAGTCATCGAAACTTCATATGCGCTCCATCATAGGACCAGATGTTTTTAACAGGCCGATTTGCCTGCCATAGAATGGCCTCGAAATTTTAACTGAGATATATTCTCCAAATTAAATGTGAAGCAATAAATTTTATCTTGGTTTCATTTCTCAATGCCAACATTATATTCCGACAGTGCCGTGAAAACAGAAGTGTGTTAGTTCTTTTTATAATGATTAGTGTCATTTGAATCGTTTTCGTGCAAGTAAAAACGCATGCCGTGAAATATTTATGGTGAAACTAGCCACAAATTTTATCGTAATCACCGCTCGCCGCCGTAATTCTGTAGAAAATGACTATTCAATCAAAATTTAATTCCTCTGAACTAGAGTGATGATTGAATTAATGCCATGATTTGTCATATTTTGTTAAATGTATGACTTTATCTATCATTAGAATTTCAAAACAACTCTCTAATTCCGCATTTTTTCATTCAAGGCGACATGTTGTTTTCGGATAAACCTTCGAACGCTCTCAAAATCCTTCATCATATTCTCTTAATTAACTCTTAATTCTCTTAATTTGATCAGAACATAGCGTATATTAAATCCAATACGCCTATCACGGTATTCAACTGCCTAAGTTACGATCATGAAGTTTTATTTTAGCCACAATTATAGTCTGCAGGTTTTTAGTTTTATTTGGTCATCAGAGGGACTATCATACAACTTCATGCATATGACGGTTGGCATAGGATGGCTGTAAAGAATACTTGCGAATAATATTTTGTGGCTATCAAATAAAACCAAATTATAATCAAAGTCTTTAATGTAAGTTAACATAAAACGAAAACAAAACAATCCTAAGTCTTTGAAGCATGTTGATTGTTACTTGGGCGGTTAAATATTACGTCGGGAAGAGGCTTTTTGTTGATGGCGTGTTGAAGAATGACCTCTCTCATACGTGTAGCTCCAGGACTATCTGAAAGGCGGCTTCACAAATCACACCCCAGATGTCCGGATCTTCGCACATTCGCAGAACTAAGTTGTCTGGAGTAATGTCTGGCCCGCTTATTACTATCTTGTCGCTCCTCGCACGCGTAAAACATGGGCATACGAAGAAGACATGTGAAGCGGTCTCTTCCTCATCCACACATTCGAGACGCGTGCCCGAACTTGTGCAGATATTGCTCGAAGCAGTGGAAGTTCATTTTTCTGGTCTTTCTGGTACCTCGTATGCCCCTTGTGTCACGTTGATCGAAACACTCTACATCCTCCTTAATGGCGATTAAGCATACCACAATATATCTAACTAATGGTAGCAGTGGTCATGAGCTTCTACAAGGGAATGGCGATACTGATAGGCATCATGCCGGACAAGATGGACAAGATTGCAGACCTAATTGACGTGGCTCTTGAACGTAAGCTTATCGTCAACCATAACTCCCAAGAGTTTCAAAGATCGCTTTGAGTTAATGGGGCAATCTCTGACTCTAACCAACGCCTGATTTTCTGATTTACGGTAGTTTACAACCGTGACCTTGCGTATACAGCGCGTCAGTTCGACCTTTCCGATTGACTCACCGTAGACCTTCAACGTTATGTCGTCCACAAAGCCAACGATCACAACCATCACAGAAAACTTTAGCTTCAACACTCCATCGTCCATGACATCACACAATACCGGGCCCTGGATGAAACCTTGCGGTACTCCTGCCGTTATTAGGACGCAGTCGGAAGACTTCAGTCGATTGCAGAAGCAGTTTCCCAGAATCTTGTACAACGACACCGGAACATGGGTGGCGCTATTGATCGCAATCTTCCCGTTAAGCGTTATGCTTGCGCAACAGCGAATGCCTCTTCTTTTGGTTGATGGTGAGCACTGTACCCAGTTCGGACCTACTTTTCTGGAAGCAGAACTAGTTACTTGCCAGGCCGTTCACACCCTCTGTCTACTTCACCAGTCTGCTGAAATTCAGGATTATCCTCTCAAGCACTTTGCTGTCTACGTTGAGATGACGCAATCGCCGATTCCAAAGTTTCAAATTGTTTGATGGACTTGCTACAAATGCGTTCGGGTGACCAACTTGGCTCAGTTGATAGAGACCGTCTTTCTCTCGCCCTAGGCGATGATTCGTCCTTGACCATACACGGCATCCTTGTAAAAGTGATGCAGTAACCTTTCTTGCATATGCGACTCACAGACAACAGATTGACTACGAGATCTGGAACAAACAAAACATCACTAATATCTAGGCTACAGCACTCACCGTTTACATCAGCATCAAGCATGACGTTGCCAACTGCCACAACCGGTATTTCAGCTGCATCTGCGACATAGATGGTCTGTGAAGACCTCTTTACTCCAACAAAAAACATTTTCGTCCCTGCACATATGGTCTCCAGCTCCGGAATCAAAAATCCATTCATCTGCTGATTGGTTCTGTTTCTTACATACCAATTTTATCGTTTTTGGAAAGCTGCGACTACGATTTCTGTGGACATTCCGATGCATAATGACCAAGCTTTTCACATCTAAAACATCTCATGTTGGACTTATTGTTTTTCTAGGTCGACTGCTTCGGATGCATTGCATATACCCCACTTGATCCGACGGCACTGACACTAGACTCAATCGTTACATCGTTACAATCTGCCGTCCACTTGACTCCTGATGCATCCGTTCCTATGACCGTGGACTCGTATCGCTTCGGCAAACCCATCATGAGAACCAGTGACATCCAATCGTCATCTAGTGGAAATCCGATCTCCTGCAGTTTCTGGCTTGTGGTCAAGGTTTCATCGACATACTCCTCCACGGACGGAAAATCTTCCAGTTCCGCAAAACCGTTGGCTGGCTCAGGAACAATTGATGCTGATTCGGTGATGGCCGGCAAACCATCTTGAGCTGGTAATTATTCGTCTCCCGTTGAAGTCTTGTGGCTCTTCTTGAAGTTTTCGTGCGAAAAAATTAGAGCTATACTGGGCCCATAACCTGATAGAATGAAAGACGTCCGATCAGGTCGAGGAATTAGCAACGAATAAAAAGTTTATTGAGGGTGTACAAATGCAACGCTTAATATTGTAACCGATTGAGATTGAGCCAAAGCATCCAACAAGATCTGTTCCTCTGGTTCGTATAGCGACTTCCCCACTCAACAGCCCAAGCGTTGAAGTCACCCGCCACCATCACATTAGGTCTGCCAGCTCCATGGTTATAAGGTCGACCATTTCAACTAACCTTCCGATAGACCACGCCGTGGCGGAACGTAACAACTGGCAATACCACCATACTGGGTTTATCTGCGACCCAGTTATCGTTTCCGGAAGAAAAAACGGTAGGGGTCCGATATGATGACTATATCCGACAATGACTTAAAGGCAGCTTTGTGTAGTGGTTTAGGTCAGGGTCGGCGTTTCATGGGTAGTAGTACCCACTCGGAAAATATCCATGTGGGTACTTACCCAAACGGAACTATCGAACAAAACCAAAAAAAAGTACTGTTGCTAGCGACAGATTTTTTATGGATATCGTTGAGCGAAAGGCTATAAATCTACAGACTTATGTACAGTTGTAACGTTACTTAGAGAAAAGGATTATTTTTTTCAATTGTTTCATTTACGATAGAGTTCTAAAGTTTCGTTTTCTCGTAAAAATTTCCCATGCCAAATTTGAGCTCAATCGGACTTTGGAAAGTAAAGCCTCAAAGCGGTCAAAGTTACAGTTTTTTGATCGATGAAAGAAATGTTCGAACTGAGAGTGTATCTTGTGTGTTCTGGAGTAGCTCGAGTCTCCCAACGCAAAAGTTTCCATGTCCCTGAAATTTAATTTTTGTTTTCAAAACAAATTTTTATGAAACAACATCAGTTCTCGACATTTCATGCATTTCTAAGAGATTTGCTATGAAAAAATCTATTTCTGAAACTTCAAGAACTACTCTTGTGCATTTTTAGGTTGGTCAGACTTTCACGACTGTAAGTGAAACGTTCTCAAAAGTTCGATTAAGCTCAAATTTTGGATGGAAACTTTTTTCGACAAAATTGTTGAGCCCTAACGTTAGCATTGAAAAAAAAATCCTCAAAAAAGACCGATTTTTCATGAGTTTACCTTTACACGCACTGACGAAACTACCCATGTAGCATCAATCATAGTAACCCATTAGTCAGCAGAAAAAAATTGACTGAAACTCTAACCATAATGGCGAAACCAGTGAAGCTACTCCGTTCAGAAGTGTGCGCGATCAAAGACCGTTACCCCGTCGCGCCGAAAACAGACATCGTACGGAAAAGGGACGCCGGTTACGCTTGTTCCGGTATCTACAATATCTTGGCACTGATGGACTACAATCCGAGCATCGAATGAAGGACCGGTTCCGAACGGTCGACGACCTTGATCGACAAGAAGCTCCAAAGAATGCTTAAGAGGAAAACCGAGGGGGAAGTGGCTACATCGCTGTGTACGCTTGATCGGGAGGTCGGTTCAACCGGCCAAACAGTGGAAAAGTACCTGGCGAACATGGACATCAGAAAGTGGAAGTCTCGGCCATTGGTCTCGGAGTTGCTCGATGGTCGAGTCGATATTTCCGGCGAATCGCGACGTTATGATGGTGGTCCACGCCGAAACCTATCTCACCCTGGATGACAACAACTGGCAGGGCACTCCATATTTTACTTCACCCACGAAGGAAGTGACCTCTGAGGTGAAATTCATTCCACACACCAAGTTCCCAAAGAAGTTGCTGCTGTGGCTGACATTCAGCGAGAAGCTCCGTACTGGCCATGAACGGGGTAATTGCTCTGGCCGGATCTAGTGTCGGCCCACTACTTAAACCAATCGTTGGAGGAGATGGAGCGGCTGAAAATCGATGCGGCACCCAGGTCGGCCAAACCACCCAACGTTCCCCAGCTGCATCCCATCCAGAGTTTCTGGTCAAACCAGAAGCGTGAGACCTACCTCAACAATCTTGACGCGAAAATTGAGGAGAAATTGATAAATAGAACGAAGAAAGAACTCCAAAACATGCCTACACGCATGTCCACCATGGCGAAAGTTCCGGTAAACTCTCGGAACGCCACTCGCAAGGGCGTGGAACTACTTTGGCAAATGAGCCTATATAATTGCCTTCCATGGGAAAATAATGGGAAACTTGACTACTGAACGAAATTCGAAAATCTAATTTCTCTTAAACATTTAAAATTTTGTTCAGGTATCAGAAGGTCATCCCCCCAGCTACGCCTTTGTCACCCATGAACCTTCTCTATTCCTTATTCAGGTTCAGTTGCGTCACCGGCTGGGCACCTCGTACATCCCATAAAGTACTTGGCGTCCCGTTTTCCTGGACATACCAGGCGCTTGGGAAGCTCCTCGTAGCCTTACGCTTCATTGCCTGCACCATCGCATCACCTGCACGATTGGCTCCTGTTGGGCCAGGACTTATGTCCTCCTCAAGGCACCTGAAACGAACGTCCTTTAGTTTGGCTGTCTTCAGGGCCAAGTTCCCATCTACTCCCACCCTGCACTTTTTCTTAAGGGCTTGTTCAATGCCAAAAATCTCAAAAATTTCAAAAATGTCAAAAATGTCAAAAATGTCAAATATGTCACAAATTAAAAAAAAATGTCAAAAATGTCAAAAATGTCAAAAATGTCAAAAATGTCAAAAATGTCAAAAATGTCAAAAATGTCAAAAATGTCAAAAATGTCAAAAATGTCAAAAATGTCAAAAATGTCAAAAATGTCAAAAATGTCAAAAATGTCAAAAATGTCAAAAATGTCAAAAATGTCAAAAATGTCAAAAATGTCAAAAATGTCAAAAATGTCAAAAATGTCAAAAATGTCAAAAATGTCAAAAATGTCAAAAATATCAAAAATGTCAAAAATGTCAAAAATATCAAAAATGTCAAAAATGTCAAAAATGTCAAAAATGTCAAAAATGTCAGAAATGTCAGATATGTCAGAAATGTCAAAAATGTCAAACATGTCAAAAACGCCAAAAATGTAAATAATGTCAAAAATGTCACACATGTCACACATGTCACACATGTCACAAATGTCAAAAATGTCAACAAGGTCAAAAATGTCAAAAGTGTCAAAAATGTCAAAAATGTCAAAATTGTCAAAATGTAAGTGTCAAAATAATCAAAAGTGTCAAAAATTTCAAAAATGTTAAAAATGCCAAAAATGTCAAAAATGTCAAAAATGTCAAAAATGTCAAAAATGTCAAAAATGTCAGAAATGTCAAAAATGTCAAAAATGTCAAAAATGTCAAAAATGTCAAAAATGTCAAAAATGTCAAAAATGTCAAAAATGTCAAAAATGTCAAAAATGTCACACATGTCAGAAATGTCAAAAATGTCAAAAATATCAAAAATATCAAAAATATCAAAAATGTCAAAAATGTCAAAAATGTCAAAAATGTCAAAAATATCAAAAATGTCAAAAATGTCAAAAATGTCAAAAATGTCAAAAATGTCAGAAATGTCAGAAATGTCAGAAATGTCAAAAATGTCAAACATGTCAAAAACGCCAAAAATGTAAATAATGTCAAAAATGTCACACATGTCACACATGTCACACATGTCACAAATGTCAAAAATGTCAACAAGGTCAAAAATGTCAAAAGTGTCAAAAATGTCAAAAATGTCAAAATTGTCAAAATGTAAGTGTCAAAATAATCAAAAGTGTCAAAAATTTCAAAAATGTTAAAAATGCCAAAAATGTCAAAAATGTCAAAAATGTCAAAAATGTCAAAAATGTCAAAAATGTCAAAAATGTCAAAAATGTCACACATGTCAGAAATGTCAAAAATGTCAAAAATATCAAAAATATCAAAAATGTCAAAAATGTCAAATATGTCAAAAATGTCACAAATGTCACAAATGTCAAAAATGTCAGAAATGTCAGAAATGTCAAAAATGTCAAACATGTCAAAAACGCCAAAAATGTCAAAATTGTCAAAAATGTCAGAAGTGACAAAAATGTCAAAAATTTCAGAAATGTCCAAAATATCAAAAATGTCATAAGTGGCATAAATGTCAAAAATGTTTAAAATGCCAAAAATTCAAAAAATGTCAAATTGCACAAATTGTTTAAGATGTTAAAATTGTCAATAATATCAAAATAGGGTGTTAAAAATGTTCAAAGTGCCAAAAATGACAAAATGTCAAAAAAGACAAAATGGTCAGTTAAATAAAGAATATGAGAAACAACAAAACATATGGAATTCTAATTATGATAAAACAGTGTAAGTACTTTCTGGGTCGGTCTTAAAAGGTTTCTGTAAGTTTCAACTGAGTAGATATTTTGTAATATTAATTTTTTCACTGTTTAATGGTTACAATCGTGGTAATAAGAATTAATAACATTAGGTTTTCAGTTCGTTGAATACTCGCCTAAAATCCAATTTGGCTCGTGCGTCGGTTCCATTTTATGCTAATTTTCCCATCTGTGCGAATAATTGCATCATTTGGCACTTTTCCTAGGTGAGACCATCGCACTGTTACTTTCGGCCAGCAGTCCACCTGAAAATTCAGTACATCGGTTCCGGTCATTTAGCATACCGAAGCATGCGAGAAGAGTCATCGGACGAGAAGGGGGTAGCAGATTCATGGGTCAGCAATTTCAATAGACCACTTTCGGGAATGATAATTTATTCATTGTGTTGAGCGAAATATTTATCGTTCCCCGGTCGGTGCTGCACCGTACGGAGACACGAATAGCATTACTGGCGGTGCTGATAGTGATTCCCTGTGCGCCGCATGCAAGCCATAAAGATTCTGATCACCGGCTGCAAAGATGCACCACTGAGAAAAATATGTCACCAACATCCGAATGTAAATCGTTCCGATTTCGAAGCTTCCAATGATAAAAACAGTGAAACCCTTCGGGCTTGGACTTCGATGTACTCGTAAATTCCTGGATTGGATAGAGCAAAGTTACGATGGAAGTACTCACATTTTTCCTCCTATTTCATACTGCAGGCTGGCTCGATGGTAGTGAATAGATAAATCATCCCGGGAAGCAGTCGGCAGCGGTGGCATTGTTTTTTTGCACCATGATGAAATGTAGCACTAGGACTCGCAGCCTAGGGAAACTCATTTCCCGACCGGTATGGAACGATGTAAAATGTAGGCTACCCCGAGATGGGAAATCGTATATTTATGAAAAATGGCAATCGATTTGATATGCGATTTCCGTCCTCGACCATGTGCGATGCGGCACCAGTCACAGGAATATTTCATGACCAACGACTGCGGTCGATGGAATCCGTTAGAGCGTGGTCTTGGATCTCTAAGGTTCGGCTCGGACCGCAGGACCGTGCGCCATTTGTGGGACAATAAAGAAATCAATTTTAAATTACTCCAGGTTATGATGTATTGCGTATTTTCATTGAGTGAATAATCACCAGAAATGAAGAGAAATTTTTGTAGGAAAGGAAGCGACTGCATCGATAATTGATCAATTCAATCGGGCAGGCATATTTCAACTTTTGATCGTTTTATGATGATTGAATGTGTTTGCAAAAAACTAAAACTTCAAAACTCATGTGCATTGTTAAGTTACTAGCAATGTTGGCCGATTTCAAATTGATCTGTGTAGTCATAGAAGTACTCCGTTAGAGTGCGTGCATCAGCATCGTTATTAATTACTCTGTGCTAGTTTCATCACCCGGTAGGGTTGCGGCAGTTGCGATCTCCCGATTTACGAACATTGCGAGCATGGGATATGAAATAAACCCACATAACACTCACATCCCATCAATGATGGGTGTCATTTGCTGGTTTATTGCTATTGCTTGAACGTGGCCTCGGGAGAGCAATTTCCACAGCTGCCATGGCCCGGGGGGCAACAACAATCTTTCCTCCCGGTGCAAAGCCCGTAAGTGTGCGCGTGAAAGTGGGACACATGAAGGTAATTTTAATTTTTATTTATTATTCTGATTCAATTGTTCTCCTGTATCGCAATGTCGCGATCTGCCGATTCATCTTCGCTAGTCCCGCTAGCGAACCGGGATGCGGGAGGAACACGACCCTCGCTGGCCCACGATAACCGCACCACGTCGCACTCCGTAATGAACGGTTTGGCTGACGACGCGGGAAAAATAGAGGCTAGCAATGGCAATCGCAACCCCATTGTTATTCGCGCGCCCAAACCCACCCGAGCGCATGAAGGCGAACGTGGAAGACAAGATTTTTCCGTTTCTACATTTCTAGGACACTCCTGGTGGCAGGGTGCGGTATTGGTGGTAGTAATATATTCGAAGCGGCACCAGAGAGTGAATCATTCGAAAGATGCCGTAGCATTTTAAGTTGCTTCCTTTTTTTCGCTTCTGTCAATTGATGCTTATGGAAAGTGAAATTACTTATTAGCAATCAATACAGTTTTGGAAATAGAAGCAATTTAAAAGAAGATTTGAGGAAAACATATCTCAAATTAAAAAGAGCTTAAAAAATAAATAAATTATCTACAGTCAAAATATATATATTTTGCTTGCATATTTCTTTGTAAATTGTTAACGTTGGCTAAAAACCAAAATTGATAAAATGATAATTTTTGTACTAACAGCAATTTTCGTTTCTCTGTTTCTTTCACCCAGGTAAGCACGGTGCAGCCCGACGTGAATTTTGCACATCACTGGCTCTAATCAAATTTGCATAATTCAATCCGATTAAGTGATCATTTCCCGCTTCGCAATGATGATGTGTTTTTTTTTCTGTGTTGCCGATTGATTGATTCACCCGTCTTAAGTGGTAAGAGGCTAGAAATTCGCTCTCGAACATAATTGAATCCTTCTTTTTTCCCCTTCTCAACCAAACCAAGAATTTTCAGTCCAGTTGATTGAGCTTTATTGAGACCTGGATGGTTGGGTTTTGCGTGTGTGTAAGTTCCAAAAAATTATAATGAAATGACTTAATCAAGCCTTATTCTGAGCAGAATCACGGAAAAGTAATGAACTAGAAAACAAAAGCGGTAAACGCCGAATGCATAGTTAATATCCCTGACATAGGACTTTCTACGAGCGAACTGGGTTATGTATGTATGCAAATTTAGCTCACAAGGATCAAAACAACGATTCGAAATGGAACAGCAGCGAACTAACCGGAGAAGTCGTGAAGTGTGAAATCCTTTGTTCTTTCCTGCTAGAGCAACGCTGCCGTCCGGCAACTCGTTGCTTTTTATTGTATTGTATTACAGTAAAGATGCATAGTAAAGATGCTGTGGTGGACGAGCAACAAAAGGAAATAGAGCGAGAGAGTAAATGAGATTTGAGCTTCAAGGATACCTGGCGACGGGTGTGAAATGGAGCAGTTTGACTATACATAATGAGTTTTGTCGTTATATTTGTGCACGGTTGTGGTAATGTGACTGTTGGGAATTTCGATGATTCTGGTTTCATCTTCTCGTAACTGGTAGAGTAAGTTATTCATTGAATTTAGTATAGCCCAGCAAAAAACTTCACCCGCGCTCGTTTTCCAGCTTGTATTATTGATTGGCAATGATCATTACTGTACCATTAAAAGCCAATTATAGATACGAAAAAGATACTTGCGACCGAGTGAAAGCATTTTATTATTCAAAATAATAATAGAAACGATACTCCCGCTGCTTAGGCAGCTTCGAGAAACACTCAAGCTTTTCTTTTCTATCACCCATCGTAAAATGCTTCACACCGGAACAAGTGAGGCTTGAACATTGAAAGTAACGAAGGGCAGCTGTTGGATGCAGTGTCCTTTTGCTATTTTACACCCCTGACAGAGTCGTCAGACAACGACGCAGCCTCTCTGAAATCTTCCACCAGTGTCTGCTATAACTGAGCGTACATCGAAAATGCCAAAAGGGGCCATTATTGCTTGCATGTAGCGTTCCCAGCGTCCCCCCGGGAGAGAATCGAAAAGTAGGACATTTCCAATAAAAGAGCTGCTGCAACGCCATAACAATGAAAGTCATGTCAAAGACAGTACCCGAGTAGGACGCCGAAGGAAGAGAGTAGCTCGATTGTCTATTTTATTGCTTTTCTGAAGCTTCGGTACACTATGAGCTTGAGAGGTGCTGTCACGAAGCATTCCCAGCGGTATTCGGCCCACCAGACTGTGCCAATCGGTAGCAGACTGAATGACAGCTAGTTTGACCAAGCTACTCAATCGAAGCGGAAAAATGCAGGTCATACAATCACCTTCGTCTTTGTTCCTCGTACGTATTATACGGCTGCTTACTAACCTAGAAAGGGAAAGCACGTACGTACATATCATTTGAGTGGCTCGTCATCATCGCATTCGGCTCATTTGAAATTCACATCTCAAAAGTGTGTGAATGTCATTTGTTGTTGTCCGGTTTTGTTTTTGGTGCATCATCGCTCCATTTTTCGTTTTTTTCTTCTTATTTTGAAGCTGGAATGCTCTCTGTTGAGGTGTTGAGATTCACATTCCTGCAAGTGAGTATCGGCAACGTGTCCATTAAGGGCAAATAAATCAGCAGTAGAAATAACACCCTGTTCAAGCTACCGACAGCCGTGCCATAACGGTGAAGTCGGACTGGAGCGGAAATTTATCGCTCCAGATACGCCGACGGACATGTTTTCCTTGGTGCGTGAGCTGAGTGTAAACCGCGCTTATCAGCGTCCAGAAAGTGAAGCGGCTCAGGCGAGCCGTTTATAACTTGCACGTGTAAAGTGAGCCGTACAGAGAGCACACTGTTGCTTTTGTTGTTTTTGCTGCCGTTAACAATATCTTCCGACAGCTTGTTTGAGAACAAACAACCGTGCCATATTTTGGGCGACTTGACGGAAACATTGTTCCGTGCGGATGAGCTTGGAAAATGTTTCCTTTATTTGGGTGTCTATCATCGCCTTGGATAGGGCGTTCGTGGGGGTAACTATCGCTATCGGTGTGTCCAGCTTTATAGTATATACAGAAAAGCTACATTTGAACAAGTTAGTTAAGTTGAGGTAAATGTTTCCTGGCGTAAGTATCTTTAGTTGCTGAAACTTGATGTCAATGAAGCACAATTCAGCCAGTTTAGTTTTGATTCGAATATACATATTAGGGAGGCTGCGAGAATAGTCATGTCAAATTTCAAAAACCGACCATGTACATTTTGTTTATTGGATGAAAAAATAACGTGTGCAAAATTTCAGTGAAGTTCGGAGTTTTGATTTTTTGTTCCTTGAGAATCTTCCAAGGAAATGTAATTAGGAAAACTAAAAAAAAACAGATGATCCCTTAGCTTCGGCCATTTAACCAACTACTTTTCGAAATTTTTATTGAAATTCGGGATTACTCTTAGTCTTGTTTTTAAAAAAAAGTAGGAGGGTGGTATTCAAGACACGACCGCATGACGTTGACTACCGTATTCTTAAAAAAAAAAAAAACCATAGAAGCAAATAGTAGAGGGAATTGCTACGCTTCTTTTACAAAACTTCTGTAACAAAATTTCGAGGCTCCAAAAGGTACCAGTTTCCGATTATTCTCGTCCAGAATTCCAGCCATTTTAGTATTTTGCAGTAGCCATTTATTACTAACAGCCACCAGCATAACGGGTGAAACCGGCACGAGATGACCGGTACTATTTTGTCTTTCCTCCTTTCAGCTGCTAACACCTAGCGCTGTCGTGAAATTAACATCAACATAAACATGCATTTTTGCAAGGTTTTTTTCCGCTAGCAACAGCAGTTGTAAAACATAAAATTCAACTAACCGCTTCTATTATAAAACTGCGAGGCACCAAAAGGTGCCAGTTGCCGATTTCTTGTTTACTGGTTTCCGTCCAGAATTCCAGCCATTTTAGTACTTTGCAGTAGCCACCAGCATCACGGGTCAAACCGGCACGAGATGACCGGCACTATTTTGTTTTTCCTCCTTTTAGCTGCTAACACCGAGCGTCCGTATGTATCCGGTACGGTTTAATAATGAAACTGATGGGGTGAAATGTTCGAACGATACGTTTTATACCAAGGCTTCGTCAGATAAATAGAAAGAGGGATGGGCTACATAGATGATGGAATGGTAGAGACAAATGTTTCTTGAAAGCTGCGCCGGCCGCTGTCATAATATTAACACCAACACAAACATGCATTTTTGCAAGGTTTTTCCGCTAGCAGCAGCATTTGGTAAAACAGAAAATTCAATTAGCCGCTTCTGTACCAAAATTTCGAGGCACCAAAAGGGGCCAGGTGCCGAATACATTTTTGTTTTTGGTTAGTCCGTCCAGAATTTCAGCCATTTTAGTATTTTGCAGTGCCATTTATTGCTAACAGCCACCAGCATAACGAGTAAAACCGGCACGAGATGACCGGTACTCTTGTTTTTCCTCCTTTCAGCTGCTATCACCTAGCATCCGCATGTCGCTGGTGCAGTTTTGGAATCAAAATGATGGGGCGCCGGCCGCTGTCGTAAAATTAACACCAACAAACAGATGCATATTTGCAAGGTTTTATCCGCTAGCAGCAGCATTTTGTAATAAAACAGAAAATTCAATTAGCCGCTTCTGTAACAAAATTTCGAGGCACCAAAAGGGGCCAGGTGCCGAATATATCCATGTTTTTGGTCAGTCCGTCCAGAATTCTTTCAAGATAGCGTCCGTATGTAGCCGGTACGGTTTAGTAATGAAACTGATGGGGTGAAATGTTCGAACGGTACGTTTTATACCAAGGCTTCGTCAGATAAATAGAAAGAGGGATGGGCTACATAGATGATGGAATGGTAGAGACAAATGTTTCTTGAAAGCTGCGCCGGCCGCTGTCATAATGTTAACACCAACACAAACATGCATTTTTGCAAGGTTTTTTCCGCTAGCAGCAGCATTTGGTAAAACAGAAAATTCAATTTGCCGCTTCTGTAACAAAATTTAGAGGCTCCAAAAGGTGCCAGTTGCCGATTACATTGTTGTTTTCTGGTTAATCTACTAAAAGCCACCAGCATAACGGGTGAAACCGGCACGAGATGACCGGTACTATTTTGTCTTTCCTCCTTTCAGCTGCTAACACCTAGCGCTGTCGTGAAATTAACATCAACATAAACATGCATTTTTGCAAGGTTTTTTTTCCGCTAGCAACAGCAATTGTAAAACACAAAATTCAACTAACCGCTTCTATTATAAAACTGCGAGGCACCAAAAGGTGCCAGTTGCCGATTTCTTGTTTACTGGTTTCCGTCCAGAATTCCAGCCATTTTAGTACTTTGCAGTAGCCACCAGCATCACGGGTCAAACCGGCACGAGATGACCGGCACTATTTTGTTTTTCCTCCTTTTAGCTGCTAACACCGAGCGTCCGTATGTATCCGGTACGGTTTAATAATGAAACTGATGGGGTGAAATGTTCGAACGATACGTTTTATACCAAGGCTTCGTCAGATAAATAGAAAGAGGGATGGGCTACATAGATGATGGAATGGTAGAGACAGATGTTTCTTGAAAGCTGCGCCGGCCGCTGTCATAATATCAACACCAACACAAACATGCATTTTTGCAAGGTTTTTCCGCTAGCAGCAGCATTTGGTAAAACAGAAAATTCAATTAGCCGCTTCTGTACCAAAATTTCGAGGCACCAAAAGGTGCCAGTTGCCGATTATAGTTTCCTGATTAGTCCGTCCAGAATTCCAGCCATTTGAGTGTTTTGCAGTAGCCATTTACTACTAAAGCCACCAGCATTACGGGTGAAACCGGCACGAGATGACCGGTACTATTTTGTATTTCTTCCTTTCAGCTGCTATCACCTAGCGTCCGCATGTCACTGGTGCGGTTTTGGAATCAGAATGATGGGGCGCCGGCCGCTGTCGTAAAATTAACACCAACAAAAAGATGCATATTTGCAAGGTTTTTTCCGCTAGCAGCAGCATAAACATCGGAAACAGAAAGTGACAACAACAATAACAACAAAGTCAGATCGATTGTATCCGTTAGTGTCGACTGTGCTTGGGAAGAGAGGTAGTGATTGGCTGCGCGGTATGATTTAGACAATCGATATTAATTACCAATTTTTCAATAGTGTATCTCAAACAATAGTTTGTTTTTGTTACATAAATTTAACCGTAACAGAATTTCTGATCGATTGATGCCAAAACCTCGAAAACCTGATTATAGATGACTGCAAAATAAGCGCTCAAAACCTGACCACTTTTCTCTGGTTTTCCCTGGTTGAATTACTAGATTTTTAAATTCAGGGGCCTAACTTCGATATAGACGTTAGTCAACGTCAAAAATGATGCCAATTGACTTAAACATGCATTAGACGTCAAGATTTACTTTTATCTAAATAAAAATCGTGGCCGAAAATTGACCTTCTGTGACCTAATCGTTTACGGGTAACCGAGGGCTTAACATGGAATAATTTCAAATTGGCTTCTAAAATGACTCTCAACTTGCTCTAAACGACATAGAAAATTATTCTAATGTTTATGGGGCATCATAAACTTAATTTTTTATTAGGTTGATTCATATTTTTGATAGAAGGACCCCAAAAACAATTGAAATGAAATTTATTGATATCAAATGGTCGGCGTGCGACCAGACCGAGCCAAGCGCCAAACACATTGTTTTGAGTAATAAGCATTTGAAGTTTGACCACCCATAAATTAATCGTGTTTGAACTTATCATTAATTCAATGCTAACACGTAATGAACAGAGCTTAATGAAAAATAGCAATAATTGATAAACTGTTTGGTTTTTGGTTTTTTGAAAAATGGTCTTCAGTTCGGTCTGGTCAAACGTATTTACTACAACATATCAACTTGACTATTAAACAAACTAATTTTTCTCACTAGTCAAACGTTATACATAGATATCAACGCTGCTTTATCTCTCCGTCCAATCTGTACTAAATATTATACAGCTGATAGACAAGCAAAGCTTTATTTATGTTGCTCTATTTCCTGGTGTCAAAGCGCACCAAGTGCTAAGTGTTAAGATAGTATCAATATGAAATGCTCTGGTTTTTCGAAGCGGGTATTGTCTAATTTTATTGATTTAACGTATATTAACTCAGTCCTGACGTTCGTTACAAGAAAAAAATTTATGTTATTTGAAAAATATCAGATGAAAATAAAATGCACTTGGTTCGGTCTGGCTCAACAAGATCTTGAAAAAAAGTTATGTGCCCATTGAAACGAAATTCGGCTTTACGAAAACCACCTGGCTGTTTATTTATCTAATTCTGATGACAGTCGTATTAACGAGCTGTCCAAAGCGGAGAAATCAGTTACTGGTTAAAATAAATCGCAAAGTTTGCTTTTAAATCACAAACAATCACTTTCTTTAGATGCCATATGTGTGTTTACGGTTCTTGTCGAACGCAATTTCGTTCTTTTCACAAAGTGCTACAGAGATTTTTTATTATAACACGCCTATGAACTGTTCAAATGATTTGATTCTTTAATGGAACATATATTATCAGTTTGCATATCCACTGGTGCTAATATCTCAATTTTAAAGAAAATGGCGCTTGGCTCGGTCTGGTCGCACGCCGACCAAATATGGAAAAGCATTTTTATAAGGAAACTTATCTCCTCAACATTCCGTTAGTCGCGCCATAACTAGCAACATTTTTTCCTCTTTTAAATATCATAAATTTTTTTTTTGTTATAACACCACCCTAACGAAAACTAGTTGGTCTACCTTTGTGATAAATCATGTATACGAGCATTTCCAGTTATTGTGGCTTTTTCTATTGAACCACTCTAAATTTCATTTCAATTCTAAATTGTTGCCACAGATCCTGAAGATATTTCAAGTTAATATATGAATACAAAAAGCAAAAGACTTAAGGCAGCTCTTTGGAAAGTAATGTTTACTTATACATATATTTTGCGTAGTCCAAATAGCAGTTTATATTTACCAAAGAAAAATATATACGGGAAGAAAGGTTAAACAACAGAAAGTTTTTTAAAACGTGTTTTGGAAAAGGCTGAATTTATATTAAGACCGTGAAGACGGATAATAAATACAAATAAATCAAAATGTTATATACTGTAACATAGAGAAAATGAATTAAATATTATTTTTATAGATAAAAAAATTGTTTGGCACCACAAATGATTGTGTGGCACCACTCTAGTAAAAATAAATGACGAGAAATCAAATTTAAGTTGCCTGATAAGAAAAAAAACATCAAAATGATCATCAGTTATGGAGCGAGTTGTAAGTCATTTCAAACCGATTCTAAAACAATCCATATCATAGCCCTCGGTTACCTAGGGGTAGTATGAAATGATGACGTAGGAAAAAAATAAATATATTGATTTCAACTCTTGTTTAACAGCTATAAAAGCTTCACTTGCTAGCGTGTTAAGAACAAGAATGAAGTTTAATTTCCCAAACGCAGTCTTTTGTATCGAGTTAGACGTTGATTTTTCGCAGACTCCGGTCAATAGAGGTAAGGTGTTTCACAGTGCCCGATAGTTGACTCGTAATCAGCTGTCTTTTCCTGATGTTGCGTACCTCTAACAAATATACTGTAGGCTCCACTCACTACAGTGTGGCGAACAAGAATGAAGTCGAATTTTTTACACGCAGTCTTTTGTTTCGAGTTGAGCGTAGATTTTTGCAATGTAGGCCGAGCAACGCAGACTCGAGAAACAGAAACGAAACAACACGCTTTGCTGAGTCAAAATTTGAAGGCAGTGGAATTTATTCCGTCCATATTATTGTTATCTGTGCTCGGAAAGTAAGGCAATAGCGGGGTAAGTTTATGGGAAAACTCGACCTTGGAACTTTTCACCATTAAACAGTAAAGCAACAATGTTAAACATTGTATCAAACAATTTTCTATCCACCGACACATAAATGACTGAGATAAGTCGTGCGCTGTCTATAATCGTTCGAAATCTGACGCAACATTTACCAGTTTCATTTTCAATTTTATAATATGTAGTAGTATAGAAAACAAAGACGTAGTCCTACGTCAAAAACGCATTAGGCCGATTTTCGGTCGAAAATGTTTTTTCGAGATCTAATTTTATTTAGGCGTTTATGGTTTTTTAAGTCATTTGGCATAAAAAATTTTGACGTAGAACTACGTGGCTCAGCAAGTTCGATGAGAACCTAAAAACTGCAAAAAAAGAAAAGAAATGTGTCCAATTTTGAAAGCTGATAAGTCGGTCAGTATTCAATAGATTTCCTTCGTTCTTGCAACAATTGATTGGAAGATCATCTATTTATCTGTTAGAATCTGTTGTAATTTTATTTTCCGAGCTATTGTACTATAGAAAATTTTCAAGCCTTGTTGAAACGCACATTGTGACCTTTGATTGGTCACTTGATGCTTGCTTATCAGGATGCAGTTTACAGAATTATGCACTCTTTGGGTTATACAAGTGCCGCTGCTCAGTCTACTAGTGAATGGCCACTAGGACGGTCATATCTAAGCAGCAGCGAGTAGCAACAGTAGAAGCACCGAGTACCAGCAGCAGAAGGGATTTGTAAAACGACTCTTTTTTGAGAAACGACTCTTATGGTTCACAAAAAAAAGTAAAAAGTACAGTGGCGGCAACTTCAGCGGTAGGTGCATTGGCCAGCACTTCTTCCAGTGAAAAGCTCTGCGTAGAAGCGTATTCTGGTAACCTACAAACGGGCAGGTTGGCAATTAATATCTGTCGGCCATCATATTTTCAGTGCGAACACAGCTTTTCACTGTGCTGTCTAATTTTTAGTTTGAATAACAGAAGCGTTTTGGGCAAAGCCTCTAACGCTGACGTAGAATTACACGGAGCTGTTCATTGCAATAATTCGGGAGTGATCGCGAATTCTTTGAATGATATACGCTAAGACTGAGATAGATTATCTTTTCATTGTTAATTACTTTTATCTAACACAATTTATTAGTGTACAACTCTGAAAATAATGTGGTGGCCCTTTAAAGATTTCTTATGGCAACAGGGGTCGATATGCGACCTAATAATATCATCCCGGTTCTGGTAATACTCACATTTGCTGATATTTGACCATCTTTGGTAATTTTCCAGGAATGTTATTTCAAAAGAGTTATTTTATTCATGTTGGATAAAAGTTACTCTGATTCTTAGATTCTGATGCTTAGAGCAGTGCTCAAAAGTTTCGTTATATTAGAACAAAAAAATCGAAAAAAACGACTGTTCGAGAATCTGCCTTATCTCAAAAATTTCAAAGTCCCAGAAAATCAAATATAACTTTTTTTTTTCGTTATGACACCAGATCTCGACGTTTTACGTATTTCGATATTGACAATTTCATGAACTGTGCCTTTTCAAAGTCCGCTTGACCTGAAATTTGCATGGGTACTCTTTGCAAGAAAACGAAACTTTCGAGCCCTGCTTCTAAGCGAAATTCGAAGTTATAAATTTTCCCATATATTGTTGAAGCCGAATTTCCCAGTCCCAGAAAATTGCATTTCAAAAAAAAAAATCGAAATAGCACCAGGTCTCGACGTTTCAAGTGTTTCTAAGACAACCAAAATATATTTTCAGTGCAACATTGCAGCACTTGCACAGACGTGTCGCTCCTTTCTACAACCATTCACCGCATACAGTCATCCAAACAGATCATCCACACGTTTACG
Source organism: Wyeomyia smithii (assembly GCF_029784165.1). Classification (NCBI taxonomy): domain Eukaryota; kingdom Metazoa; phylum Arthropoda; class Insecta; order Diptera; family Culicidae; genus Wyeomyia; species Wyeomyia smithii. The sequence continues at coordinate 837,185 of NC_073695.1, read as the reverse complement.
CATCTAGGTACCACAACCATGAACGTTATCAGCAAAAAGTGAAAACAAAGAAGACCCCATCCATGAGAAAAGATTTAACAGAAAACATGGAACCGCTGGTATAACGCACGTAAATGCAACATCATTTTTACGGAGTATGAGCTCGAATGTCAACACTTAACAAAATCGAAACAATCATTTGTACTTATCTTACTAAATCCATTGAAATTGTTGCACCTTTAAAGCAACCGCTCACACCAAGCACACTAGTTTTAGCCAAAAAAACTGATGAAAAATCACTTGAAAAGCTGACAATGCACATGTGCTGACGATAGCCGTGCTCCCAAACTACCCCGGTGCTCCTAGCCAAGTAAGAAGTGCGTAATGTCTTCAGAGACTTAAATTGTGTTTTCTTGTAAACAAACGAATCAGGCGAGCGATTACTCTGCGGACTCTTGACGTACTCATTCCTCTGGTAGGGGCACTTAAATTCACAGAAATAATTAAAATGCTATAATTTTCCATTTTTTCTCCATTTTTTTCGTTTTTGTTGACTAATGTTGACTAATGGTAATAGGAAATTCCATCTCAATCGGACTTCTGGAACATGTGTCTCAAAGCAGTCAAAGTTTTATTTTTTTGACCAATGAAAAACTTGCACAGGCAAGACGGTAAATTTATTTTCGATACCAAAATCTGATGTTATACAATAAAAAATTTATAAGAAAAAGGTTTTCTGGGATTTAGGAATTTTTGAGATGAGGGAGGTTCTCAGCCCGAAAGCCGAAAAAATATATGAAATCGTTTTCCGAGAAGACGAAACTTTCGAGCCCTACTGCAGAATGACATTCGCAGGTCGAATGTTTCCCACACATGTCATTGCCACCTTAATGCATATTCTCAAATAAAATGTCTCGCTTCCACGACAAAGACTTGAGGGGGGGGGGGGGGGTCCGCCTGGACGAGGGAATTTTTTTTTCGAAGGGTATATCACATCCTCAGCCCATGTTCATTATCAGCATCCTCGAAAAAATCACATACATACATACATACATACATTCATATTCGGCGATTTCATCCAACTGTCCTCAATTTATCCCATGTAGAGTAGCATATTTGCGATTTTAATAAAACAAATTTATAAACAAGCCAATAAAGTGACGGACGAAAAAAAGACACAAAACTTATTCTTTATTCATTTCGCCATGTGACCCGGAGACTTCAACGCGCCAAGCAACGAACCCAACAGACCGAATTCATTTGATGCTGTGCAAATTGTTCACTTTACATTCTTCATGCAAAAAAAAGTGGCGCAAACCGCATTTCCCATATTCAGGTCGAATTCCGTCGCGCTTTTATCATTCATGCGTACAGGAGTAACCGTTTGTGAGGAAAGTTTTCCACTCTAGCGGACCGCTCGCTATCGGACAAACGGAATGGTGGAAGATTCGACTCGCCAAAGCCGCAGCAGAATCGAGATGCCACTAGCTGGGAAGCCCGATATTAAACGCTGCCCGTCTAGGATGGAAAAGTTATGTAAAAGTTTGAAATATGCGATGTGACATTTCCCTCCTCTCAGTCATGGTCTTCAGCTACTTGGGGGCTTGGGTCAGTTGGAACTTTGAGTAATGCACTTTTCCAGCCTCACGTCTGCACAGGCAGAGTAAGAAGGAGCCATTCTGGTTTGTTGGTTGCTATCCCGCATAAGAGCTGGTCACAGTTTTATGGTGGTTGGTGAAAATTGAAACCAGTTTCGGATGCTACCGGTCGCCTTCATGCTTGCATACGAGAACGGGATCAAAGCATGAAAACGGGTCTCTAATGCCGGTTGGTGCTATTTTCTGCGACTAACTGCCACCGCAACTGCGGTGAAGCGAGACACCAACTGCAACCGGATAGCGAGAAAGGCTGAAAATTAAATCGCTTGCTTTTTCTAATTTACAGTGTTTTGCTCCGCACCCGGCGCGCACGTATGGGGCCGGTGTGACGAGAAAAATGAAACCAAACCACTAGTTTATACGGTCGCACTTTGCTGAACTGCGTTATAATTGCTGATAATCGAGACTGTTTAGAGAATTGTTTCTTGTTTATATTGTACTCATGAGCACAAACACAAGTTGAAAAGAGCTGCGTCGGATTCCTTTGTGCCACAGATTTTTAGTGGGACAACTAAAATTCACAATTTACCACATTCATTTTTTCTCTTTTTTACCTCACCTGTGTTCAGTGCGCTAAATAAAAATTTGATGGAAAGCAATTTTCCATGTAGTCATTCTTCCCGCACAGCTGCTAATAAGCCCTCGGCTGTATCTCACTCTCGGCGGTTATCGCGACATCGTGTCCCTCTTGCAACCCCCGTAGGCTAATCGGACATTTTTGTTGTAATTGCGAGTTGTCCACTTTTCCACTGTTACCATCGCTTCATAGAATTGGACACGAAGCAAATGGTGAATGGTCGATTGCAATTGCTTCTCCTTCATTCTCCCATTTGTTCCATTTCCCCAGTCACCCCTGAAAAGAGGACCATTTCATGTGATGATGTGAGAAAGCGATTCGACTCGCGATCATCTTTATAGTTTTTCGTGCTTTGATGGCAGTGCAGTGTCCATGATGGTGGTAAATCGAACCATCCCCGTCCCGCACGCTTCTTCTATCTTTACACCAGACTCATAATACCCACACACACACATATCGCTTGACCTCTTAGTTTTTGTCGTGATGAGCGTTCAACTATTAAATAATTGACCCGCCTTTCCTGGCCGTTCCGACAAGCTGGAGATAGCAAACGTGCACATCTCTCACGCCAGCCCGAGCCCTCAGAGCCCGATCGAAAATCAGTGACAGCCGCGCCGCACTCGGTTCCTCCTTTCGTTTTCCTTCCCGACCGACGTATTGTTTCTGGCGTTAGACGCAGAAAAAACATGACCTACATTAACCTGGTTTTATTGGAAATTGAGCATTGTGGGAAATAGTCGCGGAAAACTAACTAATCGGAGTGACTAATGGTTAGCTGATCCAAAAACGAAACGATTTTCCCTATCGGAGCTCTAGTGAGTGGTTTTCTGGTCGGCTAACGAAAGTTAAGCTTTCTCACACAAACTTTTTTCCCTCACTCATGCTATGTGCGCGGAACGACTAACGCATGGGGGCTCAGGGTCAAAAGCGTCAGCATGGGGAGAATCGATTGTTACCGCTCGTCAGAGCATCCCATAGGTGCATGGAATGGTTATCCGGGGATAAATCTTAGGTTGTCCTACTTATATTTTAACTGATGACGGTTGCGTTTTTTTTTTTCGAAACTCAATAACGGTGAGTTACTGAAATTCCTAATACGAAAACGGTTGTTCAATTTCAACATTTGATGACACATCCATCAACTCTATAACCGCTGACAGGATAATAATAACTGAACCGCAAACAATTGCGATCCCTTCAATCGTAGGCTGCGTCAGCTGTGGCTAAACTGGGAATTCAGGTCAACACAAACAACAAAGTTCAGTTTCAAGTTTCAAAACAGTGTCAGCCGGCAAAACAAACTCTCGTTACATAACAGTCAACCTCATTACACGGACGGCAATGCGATTTGCCTGACGGTTATGAAATCGATCCTATCTAACAACCATAATAAATTCGAAACTTTTACACCACCCACCCCGAATGACCGCCCGCTTTAACCCTTCACCCGACCAGAGTACGCTCCACCAAAACAGCCAAACCCCAAAATCTGCCCATCATCAATTCAGAAGATGAACGAAAACAGTTCGGCTGGGAGTAATGGGTGCCAGGTGAGGAATGGGGGAAGAGAGATAGAAAGCCAACGTTGGCTGGTTTAGCATAAACATTTATTTTTTGATCGATCACACCAAAGATTACATCGGTCGTGGAGAAGAGCTGTCATCGCAGATGTTGTCATAATGCGCAACGAGAAAGGGCCGATAAACCAAAACCGGCTGCAGGAGCACCGTTAGCGTTAGAGGCGACAGAGACAGCCTTTCTTGTTTGCGAAACAGTGACAAGCGTCACGAAGATTGATGAAAGGCTTCCACTATACGAATGGCAATTTCCGGGCACGTTTTTACATGTTGGTGTGAGAAAACAAACAAAACGTTGGAAGTTGTTTTCAACTGTGTCACTATTATTGGGGACGATCCTCATGATAAATGTGCTCTCAATGTTATTTTTTGCGGAAATGATTGAAAGGAAAAGTGTTTCTTTTGAATGGAAGCCAAACCACTGCTAGCATCCGAGTAAACTGTAACAAATAGAAACGTTTTCTATTTTGTTTTCTCCAACACGGACCTCGTCCAATCATCTGAGCAATTTATTCTTCGTGAACCGTAATTAGCATTTCCATACGACGACGACGACGACGACGACCGTCAGCAGTAGTACCGCACGTCAATCGGTTGTGCGAGCGAAGGTGATAAATTTCACTTTCGAAATTCCATAGGCCGCCCCCGCTGGTACAGACTTGGCAATTTTTTGTTGCTGTTGTTGTTTCCTCTTTTTGCACCGGCAAGGAACCGAACCGGGTGTGTCATATATTGTTGTCTCCGTGGAGTGGAGTGTTGTGAAGTGTAGTGAGTAACGCCTGCACAATTCATACTTAACGCGATGATTCATCCATGCGTTTCCCCCTAATGTCAATAAACGAAAGGAGCAAGAGAAGTAAAAAATTCGTATAAAATTTAGCTGATGAAGACGGATCTGTCAATCATTTTCTTTTTCATCTAAGTTGTCTACAGAGAAAGCAAATCGCCCACTCATAAAAAAAGATTTTGTTATTTGCCCGTTTCAATCAGCAGAGGAGGTTTTTGTGACATTTACGTAAAAGTATAAAACCAAATAATCACTCGCTTCTGTGCAATTCTGAAAACTGTTTAGCACTCTGTCTGTGCTTTTCACACTTCAGGCTGGCTATGCACGGTTACCTGTATGGGTACGATCCAGACCGCACTGAAATCGCAGGCGCTCGAAGGCACCGACGGACTGGCGAAAGTCTACATCTTACTCAGACGTAATCAGTAGGAAAATAGTTTTAATTAGGATTAAATTGATTGAAAATTGAGTGCAACGCTCAACCTGAGCGTTTTAAAATGTACTTTGCAGTAGAGGCGATTCGGTCGGACCAGGAAATGTTTTACCAAGATTTTGCGGCTAACATACTTACATCGACTTATCGCCCTAGTTTGGCTTCGACCACTAATGTGACATTCGAACGGCCGCCGGCCGGTGGTTGGTTTGTTATCTCTCGAGGAGAAAGCGGCAATCTAACAGGGCTTTGCGAGTATGAATTTTCCTTTGTTTCCTTCAACTATTTTGCTTGCGGTTTTTGTGCCGCTAGTTGGTCAGCAAAACGATATCGTACTTGATGCCATGATAATGTGGATCGTTTGCTTGATGGATAGAATATTAGAGAGTGACATTTTGATCGTAATATGTTTTATTAGGCAATAGGGCTACGGTTTTGTGATATTCTGAATATTTTTTTTTCAATTATATCCTATAAGTTGGCGATTATGGAGAATATTATTGTGAGGCAGTAAATGCAGTATAGATGTAAATTCAATAATACATTGGGAACTTTGTGTTTTGTGCCGCGAAGAGGAAAATAAATGAAAAAAATCATACTCGTAATTGGAATTCATTCGAATTAAAAATTCTTTCTGGGGTTTTCTCGTACGAAATGTGATATTACTACGTATTTATTTACACGTTTTTCGTAAAGAGCTTTTTGAATATTTTGAACAATTTACGTGTTATAGCTAAACCAGCCAAGTTTTTTACAATGTTGAAAACCCCTTACATCAAGAGATATCTGTTAAAATCAATCAGATCGGATCAGTATTCGGAATATGGTTGGGAAAATTACAGAAAAAAATCAGTTACAATTTTAACTGGACAAATGAGAACGTAGCGCGCACTGTACATGAAAATGTGTAGAATTAGCATTGTGAAATAAATAATACCTACGAAAAAAATAATTAGGTTATAGAGTGCTTTGTTATTTGATAGAAATATTTCACTACTTCCTCAGCGGCCGTTCCTTAACCACCATTTTAACCATGTGCTCTTTTCATTTCACCAACAATGCATTTTTTCAATATAGGTACAGAAAACTGTTTTGTTATTGAACATTCGGTATTCACTGAAGTCGCTTTTTACGCGAGGGATACATGCCGAGTGAAAAAAACCGCGTAAATTCCGGAATACGCATAAAAAAACTGCGTGAATTCCGGAATCCGCGTAAAAAAATCGCGTAAATTCCGGTATCCGCGTAAAAAAAAACCGCGTGAAAAAACCCGCGTAAAAAGCGACTTTAGTGTATTTTACATTTTGGTAAAAAGAAACTCAATAAGAGTTGCCAGTGTATTTTTTTATCAAATTCAATTTTTTTTCCTAAAACTAAAGAAGATGGACAGTTAGTGTCAAAGAACGGACTATAGATCGGTCGAAAACATTCAATTTGAGTTAGAAAAATAACCATGTTAACCACGTCTTTTGTGAGAAAACATCAAAATACGTTTAATACACCATTTCTTATGCACATTTTTGCTTCCAGAATGTTAAATTTTACATTCATTTAAACATATAGAAGCTGTATCTAGTTAAAATTTTTTTCAGCTTTCATATTAAACTTATAGAATTGCTCTAAAATGTATAACCCCAAAGTAAGAGCCACTTTATAAAAGAGAATCCAAAAAAAATCAAAGCGGAATAACTCCGAATAGATTATCGTTAGGACATATGCGTAGACGAGTTTTTTTCATCAAATGTGGCCCTCTATCAGCCCCTGAAATATTCCAAACAAGGAGCCATTCACCCTGTATATATTCAAGATATATCTATACATATAAAAAAGATGTTCTGTCTGATCCATAAAGACTTGAAAATGACTGAACAGATCGGTGTGAAAATTTGTATGTAGAAGCTTTTGGGGCCGGGGAAGGTTCTTGATAGTTTGAGACTCCACTCTCCTGTGGAAGAGAGGGCTCCCCTACAAATGAAACACAAATTTCCTAATAATTCGAGAACTAATGAAGCAAATGAAACCAATTTTGACATGTTTCTGAGGGCAAGAGCAAGAGCTCTCATAGAAATGAAACACAATTTTCTACATAACTCGAGAATTAATCAATCAAATGGAGCCATATTTGGAGACTGAGGATATTAGAGTACAAGAAACGTTTCTTTGATGGTTTGACACCCTTCCTTCTCTGGAGGGAGCGGAGTCATACACAAATGAAACACGTATGTCAACTTTTTTTTACGGAAAACAGTTAAAAATGATCAGGTGATGTACAGAAGCTAAAAATCGACCCTATACACCATTTTGATTTTTAGGACGCGACTTCCGGTTGCTGGAAAACAGCTCAAAATGGTCGGGTAATGATGCACAGAAGCCAAAAATCGACCCCAGATACCATTTTAAATTATAAAATTGCTACTTCCGGTTTCTGGACACAGCCATAAAACACCAATTACCACCCAATATTAGTGTTTTCGGAACAAAAATGACACTCAGAGGGCAGAAATTGACATGACATTTTGAAAGATGTTTCCCGATAGACGTTTTCTGGAAATCTCTCGAGTTTTTGTATAAATTGAAATAATTTAACAAGTGGTCCACTATAGGGGTAATAAAGCAAAGGGGTCCACTACAGTGTTGTTAGTCTCACTCATGAGCAGCATGCAGCACCTCAAGTGAGGTTCTCGTAGCTGCCGATACACACACTGGAGTTTTCTCAATTAAAGCTATTTTTCGTTCTTTCTCACTGTCTTCCTTACTCGCATTCGCTCCCGAGATCATACGCACACACGCGCGCTTACTCTTTTACTCGCGTGTATTCCCCTTCTCGCGAGCACAATCAATCGAGTACAATTATTTCAAGATGCATTAAGATAGTTGCTGAGGAACAAAAAAATATTTCAAATAGGGTAACGGACTACTTTACCCACGTTCGGCTGTCGGTGCACGACGCAAAGCCGGGTAGATGAAGAAAACATTTTCGTTTTCGAACACAGTTTTTCAAGCACTCCTCCTAGTCGAGCAATTTTTGGTCGAGTACTCTTACTCGCTAGCAGGAACTCGCGTACTCTTTTACTGTCGCTGAGTTGCAATACAAAAGATTTTTTTCGTGTCGATGTGTGCTTGCTGCTACTCAGGGGAATGCATGCAGAAGAAAGAGTGTCTCGAAAATGTGTGTGTAAATACTTGAGAAGCGTAGCATATGTCTCGTTCTCAAGCAGAAAGGAGGAGAAAGGTTTTGTTTCTCGCTCGGTTCGCAACGCTGGTCCACTAGAGGTCAATTCACCCTAAGTGGATTTTTTATAGAGCCATTTTATCACAAGAAAAAATAGGGTAAATTAACTTATATTGCACCCATTTGCTTTGTTAACCTGTAGTGGACCACCAGTCAGATTAACTAAATTTCTCTTAACATAAATCGGAATTCATAAATGTTGGTGATGCAAATTGGCTGGATAAGATGTTTATTGATGGAAGCTTTTTAAAAATCCCTGAGTTAATCCGGTGGGTGGTCCACTATAGGTTAATTAACCTCAAATTGGAATTCATAAATGTTTCTCGTGATTCTGATGCATATTAGGGTAACTAACCTACAGTGAACCCATTTGCTATAGTGGACCACTCGCAAAATCAACTCAACTTATACGAAAACTCGAGAGATTTTCAGTGCACTTCCATCGAAAAACATCTTATCCAATCAACGTGCACCATAATCACGAGAAACATTTATTCATTTCGATTTAATGTTGAGAAAATATAAATTAATCTAACGAGTTGTTGATTATAGTAAAGGGATCCATTATTAACCCTACCCAAATTGGAATTTACAAATATTTCTCGTGATTCTGATGCAGATTAGGATAAACTTATCTATAGTGGAGCCCTCGCCAGATTAACTCAACTTATGTGAAAACTGGAGGGATTTTCAGAAAATTTCCATCGGGAAACATCTTATCCAGCCAATCAGCATCAAAATAACGTGAATCATTCATAAATTCCGTTTTACGTAAAGAGAAATTGAGACGCTGTAAAAAAGACACCCTATATTTGTTTTATTTTGAAGAAAGATTTTTTTTTCAATTCCCATTATCCCCAATGCCTTTCCATTGACAAAAGTTCGCTCAATTGAAAAACGAACTGGTCGATGAAAGCGATTAAAAAGCTGCCCAAACGCCCAAAATTGGTTAAATCTACCTATAGTGGACCTCTTTGCTATATTAAATTATAGTGAACCACTAACCAGATCAAATCAATTTCTTTTAAAAATAAATCGGAATTCATGAATGTTTGTGATACTGATTGGCTGCATAGGATGTTTTCCGATGGAAGATTACTGTAAATCCCTCGAATTTTCACATAAATTTAGTTAATCTGGTGGGCGGTCTACTATAGGAAAAGGGTCCACTATACGTTAATTTATCTTTTACACTAAACGCTGTGTGAATATGAAGATGCAGGAAATATTCTTTCCCAGCAGTTCCATGCAAAAATGGCCTATTCGATTTTTTTTTGCTTCGATCATGCCAAAAATCGCTATAGTTGATACTTATCGTTTTTTTCCTGATTGGCACTTTCCGAAATAGGGTGGCGCAAAAAGTCGACTTGTTTCAAAATCTGCAATTTTAAGAATTTTTAACTTTTGAACCGTTTAACCGATCATAAATCATTTGGTGTCAAATTGAAGCTATTTTGTGCGCTTTCCGAGGAAAGCATCAAACTGTACTCAGGGGGGCTCATGGATGACAAAGGCGTAGCCAGGGGGCGACCTACTGATACCTGAACATAATTTTTCGAAAAATCAACAACAGGGTGCATCAACAACAGGGTGCCAACGAAATGAATAAGAAAAATTTGACCTTCGAATTTCGCTCAATAGTTTTGTCTTTTCGAAAATAGAATTGCCATGTGATTGAAACGATTTTAAACAATTGCAGTTTTTTAACTCGTAAAGACCCGGGACGGAACTTGTTTTTTTGAAAATGCTCGTTCTCAGCTTTAGAACGGCCAATTTGGGAAAACTTGGAATTTTATTCAAGAGGAATACTAGCTCTATGTTTTGGTAAAGATCGTTTATGGATTCAGGAGACCTGTTTTGTTTCGGCTCAAATCAGAAAAAAAACTTCTTCCGTTACAAGAATTCTGTCATTGTCATGACTAATCAGATAAAACAAACGATTTGAAAAAGAATCCCTGAGAAACGTCACAACTGTCAAAAATATCAACTGATAGGGTCTCTCTCCAAAACGGCAAAATACGGTTAATAAAAAGTAAAGTTTTAAAAGTGGTTACACTGCCGTGAAACGCATATCAGTCCCATCTGCGGAATCATCGAACGGAGAAAACTGCGATAAAAGATCTTGAATGTTTAATTCGATAAAATACGATCCGCTTGGAATATTAATGTTTTTCTTTTCAGATTGATGGATTTTAATGTTTTTGTTACTTTCGTTTCATAAAAAGTCAGTTTATAACAATTGCAATGGAATAAATTATAGTGGGACTGATATGCGATTATTTTGCATTACAGCGTGTAAATAATCCCAGTCTTTATGACCACTGAGAATGAATCAGTTTGTTGCTGTTTATAGTTATCAAACTTGTTAACTTTGCTGGAAGAAAATCATTCTTAAAATGTGAAAATATTTTTCAACTTCGTGCAAAATATCCTCGTCAGATCTGATCCGTGCTTGTTACGCATATGAAGATAGCTTTGTTGAAGATTGTCTCAGTTTTGATCTGGCTCTTTTTGATGACATTTTATTTATTTTTTCGTGTGGTCTCACTCAACACTAACAAGGAAGAATAGAATGTTGTGGAAAAAAGCATTTGAATATGAGCGTTATTTTTTATAATATTCATTGTGGGACTGGTATGCGATTACTTTTAAGATGGGACAAACTGACCAGATATTTTTTGAAAATTTTTCAGAACAAATTATATAATTTTCCACATTTATTTTGTAAAGCACTGCCAAATCTAACCTCTGGTGATCATAACTCAAAATCGACGAAAATTCATATGGGACTGATATGCATAGTACACTGCTCAGAAGATACAAATTTTTAAAAATTTTAGCTTCCGAAAAAGTCGATTTTTTGGGCTATTCGTTCTCTCCTAAGAGCCGAACAAAATAAATGGGTCTAAATTTATTCGATAAAGATCAACTATCGCAGTTTTAATCTTGATCTCTAGATTTTGAATGTTTCACAGTTTTCAATTTTCAGAAATTCAATTCTTTCAGAATTTCAATTCTTTCAGAAATTTTGATTATAAGCGTGTTGTGTCATGATCGGAACAGTCTATTTAATGAAAAATTATTTCAAATATTTACCAATATCGCAAAAAACTTCTCCTGATGATATTCCGAAAATTTTATTAGGGTTTTTTAAGTAATACTATAAAAATAATGAAAATTTTCGAACAATACAGTGTATTTTTCAGTAAAATGATTCAATAACACCTTAAATTCATGTAGGGGAGAACTGTACAAAACGCACTAGTTGCTATTTATTTCCCAAAAAACTATACAGGCTGAGACTCTGTCCAACATGTTATTAGTCATGAATTTTATTTAAGCTTTTATGATTACCCGACTTGCAACTAATACAAAAAACTGTGGTTACTCTAACATACAAACTTTTGATATTTATAATACTATGAATATTTCAATTTATTTCACTAACTCTCGTCACATTTTACCTAAAAGCGATGAAAACTAAATTTGAAGCAGAATGCACTATGCAGAGCTTGCAGGAGTTTGCTTGACTACTTAGGGCCATTGCTTTTGATTTTACTTCTGAGACTTCAAGCGCTTCTCTCTTCGCGTACTGATTTCTGCTAGTGGCATTTTAGCCTTCTGCTTCGAGTATGCTATATCATCATGCTATATTATCAGGACTTTTGTTGTGGTGCGTCTTGCTCACACGCTTGTTTAGTGGCAATTGTAACTTTTATCAGAAATAACATTGAAATCGAGTATTTTAGAATCAACTTTGTCATAAACATGCATTATATAGATCCTTCAATCATCTCACACGTTAAATGTCGCTTAAAAATGATTAGAAGCGCTGTACATTGCGTAGATGCTTAACTGGTTGTAACATAAGTTATGCGAAACATTTGCTTTAAAGTTAGAGTTATTGCGAACGCGATGTCCTGTTTTGTATCATGATCGGAACAGCTTACTTCTGAGACTTCACCGCTTCACTTTGCCTGTGCTTGATACATGATGGATTTCGCGTAGGTACAATTAATGGAAAAGTTTTTTTTCTTTGAGAATGCCAAAGTGTTTTGAAATGTTAAGAACAGTTTTAGACAGTTAAATTGTCTACCTGAAAACTTGAATTCAAATGGACATGAAATAAAATGGCTGGACCGGTTATGATACATTTTTTTTCCGATTATGGTTCACCTTGTTCATCATGATACAAATTTGAATAAATTCACGTAAGACTTTCTACAATTTATTGTTTTTTTTTTTTAAATCAACAAATAGATTGTTTCAATAAACGTAAATTGTTCATAATTTTATGCGACAACAAAGGAAAAAATGTGATATGAAAATCTATGTATGTATCATGGAAATAGTCTAAATTGCAGTCTCAATATACAACTCCCTATCTAAACTAACAAAATGGTTTGAGGATGTCTAACAGAACCCAAAACGACCGTTCGAGCACGGAATCGAGGTCCAGCTCCTGGACCGCCCAATTCCCCACGACGACCCACTTATGGTTGAACAGCTAACAGCAACAGTTAGCAAACGCCGCCGCAGCATTCTGCCGTTCCAGATTGATGCATGCATGCGGAGAATTTCCAGAACGAATGTGTGTCATCCGATGAAGCAAAATCGGGAAGGAAACATCGGCTGCAGAAGGCTATTCCCGGTTCGGTTGAAGGCGGTTGACAGCTAGCTACTCGTGCACACCTCCCGTTCTTGCTCTTGCGCTCTTGCACTCACTCTGGCACTGCGAGTGAAATGCGTTTGATGATACAATCCGGAGATTAGAGTCGACAAACGAAGAACACAAACGCCACGTCAATTCAAGTCAATAGGGCAATAATATTCAACCGTTCGTCGATTACACGTACTTGCCTTACTGGTCGTTCTCTATAGTAGTACAAATCATCCCAAGTCCAGTCGCAGTCGCAGGCAGTGCGGTTGTTGGAACGAAGAACGCAGAAATTGCACCCAATGCGGGCGAGAAAGCCAATAATAAGCAACACGCCAAACATAATGGGTCTCTCTGTCTCTCTATCTGCTTTTCCTCCAACCGACGAGCTCCTGGTGCCAGGTGTTACTCAGAATCTACACTCGAAAGAACCGTGAATCGTGATGATATCGATGCCGCTGGCATCCCGGGCTCGGATGCTGGCGAGAGATAGATCAGACAATCCATGGCTTTGAAGGTCCAGAATGCTCCTCCTCTCACTTGCAGTTAGTCGCAGTTCGCAGTTTGCTTGACCAAAGCTAATCGAAGCTTCGTCGTCGGTTGGTCGCCCGGTCAACGGAGGGCTTGAAAGAGATTGAAATAAAACGGTTGTTTTCAGAGGAAAGACGAGACCGATGATGATGATGGTGATGCTGCTGCTGATGATGACGGGAATGATGGCGCACATGCGGTCAAATGCATGTAGCCCCCGGCGAATGCCAGAACTTGAACTTAACAGCTGATGAACGGTTGAGCAGATGAACTAAACGGATGGATGGTTGGACAGATGGGTTGCGACGCAGACGACGGTATGAAAAGCTGTACCGAAGCGACTGTAACACGCTGTTTTGCTTGTTTGCTGTTTTGCGCTCAAACTTGGGGTACAGCGAATCGCGTTTACCGTTAATTTCGCCGGACAACATATCGGTGGAGCTGTTGTTTGGCGCACGAACGAATGAAGGTGACTATCGATACCTATGCGGCGTTGCTCGTTTCGTCGTCGTCGTCGGGGCTTCTAACCATGACGAACGATTCTCATTTCGCAGTTTACACACGCAGACACGACAGCAGTTTACGCGGTACAGTGGATCCCGTGCCGGCTGCGGTGCACCCCTATTTCCCCTCGCCCGAAAAACCAGAAGCTTATTTGCGAGCGAAAGCATTTTACACACCACACGAGGTAGGAACGACTAACCATGGTCTGATAGAGTTAGATAAGGTCGTTAGAACCACGGGTGCTGTTGGTGGTTGCTGATTGCGGTCGCTTCCAATATGAGAAGGTTCTCTGCTGGTAACCTAGTTTTGAACTTTTTGCTACCTTTTAATGATTGATATTTTGCCAATATTGATTAACTACTAATTTCACAGTTGTTGATTTTGATTGGTATTTTTACAATGAATCGAAGAATAATCGCAATAGCTGGAAATAGCCCAGTTGAAAAGATGCCGGATTTGATATAACTAAATCCATTCACACCAATACAAAACCACGTATATGTAAACGAGATCAACATAATCCGGAAGCCTTAGGTCGAAACCCTGATCAACCTGGATACTCCTGGCAGTAACGGTTCGTTCCAGGTAATTCTACCGGCCTTCAAAGATATTGAATAACCTGCTTCTACCCGCAGGGCAGCAGTCTGCTCGAACGTTAATCTTGCAACTCATCGGCCCTCTGAATCTGCTCCAGATTGTAACGGATATCATAAGCATCTACTCCGAGCTTATCAACAGGTCAACGAACCGCTCCATCCGTCCACCCATTGGCGCTGTTGGAAAATGAGCAAAAGGTCTAGCAAACGAGGGGGTGGTCTCTTCGGCCTAGGCCAATTTGTCGTAGTTCTGCACTGCACTTGGCGGCCAAGGTGGAGCTGCGCAAAGTAATCACTCTGCGCTTCACTACTTTACTACTCCCGCCGATTGCTTTTCTTTTCATCACTCTACGGCTGGCACGTCCTAGTAGGCTATGAAGGATGATGACCAACGACGAGGACAACCGATGGCCTGCTGCCATAGCGCAACGCCATAAAGAATATACCGGTTCTAGCGCGCGCAAAGTCATTACGTACATTGTCGGATCACCTGGGTTATTGTAGTTGGACGATAGCATCATAGTTGAAATGGGATGACGCAGCAGCATCCGTTCAGCAAATCGTCGTCCAGCCCTTAAGAGAGGGAAGTATTTAAAACGCTTTTTGTTCAAGAGGTAATTACTTCGCTGTAATTAATAATATTTTGATTGATGACCAGGTCAAGCGCTTGGAGCGCGTGTTCCGTGCAACGGGGCCCTTGCCGGCGACATCTGGCCAACCTATTTTTGTACTAATGAAGGAAGGTGAATACGCTGCCTTCGAGATGATTGAAAATCGGCCCCTTTGGCTGACGGCAATATTGTATTTTTTTTTTTCACGAGAAAAGAGGTAGTGTCAATCAGAATGTTGAACTTCTTGTAAGACTTTGTATACCGTTAGAACATTTCATTACATTTCTACATAAAAGATTCAATCTCTTCCAGTGCTTATTGGGAAATCGTTCACTGTATTGATAGTACCAGGCTCGGCCACTCAAAATTGTATCAGAACAACATATTTTAGAGTTGGATATTATTTGTAATGAATTACGAGTAGGACTCAATTATATAGAGATTCGATTATATAGAGACTCGTTTATATATAGTAGCAAAGGCCATTTTTGAATTTAAAATATGACTTATCTACAGCTAATATGTCATGAGAGAACATCCATAAGGGGAAAAAATAGAAAAAAAATTAAAAAAATTTCTGTACATTTGACTGCAGTTACATCTGGAATAACTACAAAATATATTTTTTTGTAAGAAATGTGTTTTCTGACTTTTAGGAGATGAGTCAAAAATAATTTTTTTTCTTATTTATTCGAGAACAACAAATCATTTATGTGAAATTTTTTTACTCTGATTCGATTAAATATAAAATTCGATTAGGGGAACTGCTCCATTATTCATCTCATCCCATATATTCATCTCATACAACATGAAAACACAATTGAAAACAAAAAAAACGCATATTTTCTTACTGAACCAATCTGCAAATCCATGGAATGGATTCTTCTCAGTTTACTTTAGATTTCTCATAAAGTAGAGTCCTCGAAAATTTACTTTAAAGCTCTTAATTTTATATTATAGTCGGGCATCTGCTCTCGAAAACTTATTTAATTCAATCACCTACCTCAGAAAACATAATCCGCACATCATTCTATGCGGCCACAACGGGACTCGTTCAGCATCCAACCAAAGTTTTTTTCATCACTAGCGGACCACTTTTCATTCTAATCACTTAACAAAATCACTCACTACACTAGGAATACTTTAATCTTTGAAATGTTCACCTCAAATTTCCCAAAACGAGCTTGAATTAGCAGAAATATATGAGATGAATTTCTACAATTCCTAAATTTCAACTGTTTCACTGCGTTGAAGAAAATCAAAAGTTGCCAAATCAGTTTATGTTTAATACGAAAAAATCACACTGAAAATGTTAAATTATTCCGACATAATTGACATAAATCGACAGTACTGCAGTGGTTACCTAGGTTACCAATTTTGCACGTAAACAACTACAGCGGATATCTAGGTAACCTACTACGACAGGCTGCGGCTACCTTAATTCATGATAATCCATGATTAACAGTGTGATGAATATGGGGGCGTCGTGAGATAAATAATTGAACAGTGATTTGAGTTTTGAGATGAATATGGAAGCATTGTGAAAAATGTTTTGTTTTACAAAATTCAGGATAAATCTAGCTGAGTTCGCTAAATATACAATGCTGGGCGATTTCATAAATGCACGTAAGCGTATTTTGTTTATTTGTTCAATGATTTCCTGAAATTTTAGTGTTTAATCATTGCATTCTTCGTGAAAATTGGCTTAATGAGATAAATAATGGAGCATTTTCCCTATATATAGTGAAAAAATTGGAGACTATGTATAATCAAGTCCGACCTGTACCACATAATATTAATGTCATGTGTATGTTAGTATAGAGCTATTTAAAAATTGCAACTGAAAAAACTTCCGAAAAACGAGTTATTGAAAAAAATTAATCTCATTTCTTAATTAGTAGTCTCATAGAAACATTTTGTGCCCTTCAGTCAAACAAATTTTAAGTTACCAAGAGGTTTTTAATAAGGGAACATCCATGAATGACGTAGCATTCTAGGGGGTTTGCAGTTTTGTGACGAAATGTGGCGACGGGGTTGGTGGGAGTTCAAGCCAACCCAAGTAACCAAAAGTTCGGATAAAAGTAGAATTCATAGACTAATCAGCCAATCTAACGATCATGAATAGAATTCTATTCAGCTCAATTTTTAAGTAACTAACCGTACTTTCAAGTTCGCATTTGTTGAATAAACTTCGAGTAGCATGCAAAGCAGCTTCTTAACCGAACTAGAAAGTTCACATTCAGTTCGGTTAGGTCGCTGAACAGACCGATATTCAGCTTGAAAAGAAAACTTCAAAATACTTAAAATAAAAATCAATTTTCCAATTCCCTCACTCATCATTCGTGTTGCTTCATCAATCCCATGATAATCATTTACTGAAGAAATTTAGATCAGAAGAATAATGTCTGGCTTCATTTATTATTAATTTTCATAGTTTTTTTTTTGCAACTTACTACACAAGCTTCGAACTCGAGTCCTCCCTCTTTGAAGCCTAGATTCATACCTCTGCTCCGTTCCCGCTATATGATATCAGCATCGATTTTACTCGATGTGCTGATTTCTCTGCATTACCTACACGTTCATAGCTAGAAACATACCGGGTCTTTCTTTCAGCTTGAAAGTTCAGATGAAGTACAAGCGGAACTTCATACAAACTAGGAAGTTCAGAAAAGGCTGACGCGGAACTTTTTCTGAACTTTCAAGTTCAGAAAAAGTACACGCAGAGCGCAATGTGAACCTAAGTTTGACAGTTCTCTAGATTGTTTTGATTTTGCTGCAGTTCGTTGGTAATGTAATTGAAAAGGTTGTGTACGCAATATTTTCCTTCCAAACGTTTATTAAAAATTTATTCTGGTAAGCAGTATACACAAAATATGATAAATATTCAAAATCGATAAAAACTTTTTCGGTCAATAGATATGCTGTGTGCCGCAGTCGAAACGACCAACGAGAAATGGATTCGGACCTCCAAAAACCAGCAACATCATGCCCTGCTAACTGTACCTGAATTCATTATTGATTTCCTGTAAGGTAACAAAAGACAGTGTTTAGATAATGAAAGCCTTTAGGCACTCTGATATTACCTATTGGAATCATAACTTTGTTTTCTTTTTGCCATTAATTTAGATAATAAAGTTCCGATGACAATAAAATAAACCATATTTCTTCATTGTTTTTGAACAACTTATTTTTTATCACTAATCCTGAAGCAAACTTCATTTTCGCCAAAATAGAGTAAAGCATCAGTCAGAACTTAACATGAACTTTGAAGTGTAAATGAAGTACGACATAGACTTCTCCTGAACTTTCGTGCTGATTAAAGGTACGGATAAAATGCTAACCGAACTTTAATTTTCGGCGGCTTTGAGGTTCACGTGTGAACTTTATGTGAACTTTATGTGAACTTCAAGGTTCCAATGAAGGGGAGTAAGCAGCTTCTCCTGAACCTTCGTTCTAATCAGTACGGATAAAATGCTAAACGAACTTCAATTCTAAGGGTTTTAAAGTTCACGTGTGAACTTTATGTGTACTCTAAGGTTCCAATGAAGAGTAATAAGCAGCTTCTACTGAACTTTCGTGCCGATTAGAAGTACGGATAAAATGTTAACCGAACTTTAATTTCCGGGTGTTTTGAAGTTCACGTGTGTACTTTATGTGAACTTTAAGGTTCCAATAAAGGGGAACAAGCAGCTTCTCATGAACTTTCAAGTTGCTTCCAGGTGTTGACGGTACTTTATTTAGAATGAAGTTCGGTTTGTGAGTAATGTGTCTTGTTGTTCAGCAAGAAAGTTCCGCGGAACCAAATCCGAACCTTATGTGAACTTCTAAATTCATTTGTTAAGTGAGATTCGAACTTCTGGTTGCTTGGGAAGCTACGTAGCGAATATGAAATCAAAAAAAAAGTTGAATTCTTTTCTTATTTTTTTTATCTCTGTTTTGTTTGTTTAAGGTCATTTTTATTACTTCCTCGTCTTTTCTTGTTCATTTATGCTTCAAGGTATGTTTTGATAATAAAATTTACAAAAAAAAAATGGGGGGTTGTTGTAAAGCTACGTTATGATCTAGAAGGGGGTCTAACTTTGTGACAAAATGCTACGATGGGGGTCAAAAAACCCAAAAAAGCTACGTCATTTATGAATGTTCCCTAATAAAATGTAAGGCGACTTGTACGTAAAATATTCAATATATTGTAGGCCCTGATGATGGCCCCATAGAAGGACAGAAACGTGGGTGATGATAGATAAAAATCAATGCAATTCGTTAGACTGCAAGCCGAAATATCAATTTCTTGAATTAGTACGTTGTTTATTTCGTTCTACTGCCATAAATTTGAAACCCGTTTTGATAATAATCGTGGTTACAGTAACACAGTAATCAGTGAGTGCATCAATATAAAGTTACCCTCTCTTTGTAATACGTGATGCGTAGAACGTAAAATTAGACGCAATGAACCAACAACTACGCAAAATCAAACTACTAAAGCTGGAAATAAATTTCTGATCACTAAAACTGCAATTATTTCCACTCACATACAAGTGTTAGTATAAATCAAAGCGGCAAACAGAAATATCTCGATTACATCACACATCCCGATCGATGCTGCACCAGAACACATGTTCTGCCCTGGCTTCTCGTGCACCATCTTCCGAACCCAGCCTCCTCCTAAAGCGTTACAGGTTATCCCTGGCCACTTGGGTGCACAGAACTTGTTTACCGTGCTTCCCCCGGAGCATCGCGTTCCATTAACCGCCGAGTCGAATGATGAAGTCTCCTGCAGTGGAACAGAAGAAGTGATCATTCCTCCTGCTATACTTGTACGTCTCGCTTGATTAAGATTGAATGTGGAAATGTGGCAGCAGAACTAGTACCCAGTTCCAGTTCCTTTTGATGGTCTACAGGTGGGAGGGGCAGTAGGAATGGAAAAGGCAAGCGAAAGGTTGGGTTAGCGAAAGGGACGACTGGAATAATGCGCACGGAACCGTTACATTTATTCAGCGATTCTAGTTGCGCTTGCCGGAACGAACAAGAATAAAACAAGAGTGATTGCACTCTTTTCT
Organism: Wyeomyia smithii; assembly: GCF_029784165.1. Lineage (NCBI taxonomy): Eukaryota > Metazoa > Arthropoda > Insecta > Diptera > Culicidae > Wyeomyia > Wyeomyia smithii. Next base: position 816,986 of record NC_073695.1, on the reverse strand, counting down.
ACTCCGATTTCTTGCATGTTGTTTTTAATGGCAAACGCGCGCGTGACCGCAGTGGCAGAACAACTCAAAACAACATCACTCGCTCGGAAAGAAGGTCCCGAATCATTGCTCAACCCTGTTGAGCAAAAGAAGAGCAACTTAAGCCTTCCCTCCGATTCTGTTATTTGGCGAAAGGATACCAATTTGGAAGGTAATTACAAAAACAATCTGAGTAATCAAAAAAAATTATATGGAAAGAGATTGGTCAGTAAAAACGTGTGGTAGAACGTTACTGCATTCCAATTCTTGCGCTCATTAATTTCTCGATGGGAGACGGTGCTGGTAGAACTAGAATTTGCATTGGTCCTCCTCGACGGTGGAATAATGGAGTTCAACAACCTTCCACGATAGTAATATCAATTAATCTTGATCGAACAATGCTCGGAAAGCAATATTTTTTCCCTCAATCTTCCAGGTTTCTCGGAATAGAACAGATAGGGAAGAAAGTTGAACAAACAGTAATTTATCTTTCTTCTTTTCGTGATTGACATCGTCGTACATGGTGAGCGGGAAAAGCGTACGGGGAGACGGTTCTAATGGTAAAAATATCAAACGTGTTTAGCCAGGGAACAGCACAAGTATAGACAAATGTCAATACACAGGAACGCACCCATCCTTGCGAGAATTCTAGCTCGATCCACAGCTAACGATGAAACCGGTGCTCCACCTTCAGTCACTAACTCCACGAATGGAGCGCGAAGCTACAAGACAACTTCCAAGTCGTGTGCTTGTCATAGACTTGCAGTATGTTCAGTTATGCAAATTGACATTAGCCTCAAATCCGTTAGTGTGTGAGAGTGTGCAATGCACTGACTGACGGAGAGCCATCCAGTCGAAGTTGCTCATTTTGGGTGACATTTGGATCTGCACTTACGCTTACGTTCTACATGTTTGCAAATTTGTTCAACAAACAAGCGTTCCTCAATGACTTGTCCACAGAGAAACGTTGACGTACAGGGACCATTCGTATCCACTCCTAATGCGGACAGTTACTGACGTGTTGTCTATTCCTGAAATAGTAAGTCAACCTTTCCTTTTCGGGACAAAAGCACCACGGTCTCAAGACGCATGATGTCGGTGTACATGCTAGGGATTTCAGGGTAAGCTCCAGATATGAACGTGAAACCGTTTGATAAACTGTCAGTCATCATCACACACGCGATTTTCTTCGAAGGAAAAAGAAAAAGATCTGATGAAAAATCACCCAACTACAAAAAGAAGGCCTCCGCCTACTAACCGGAATTCGATAAATTTTTCCCTACCACAAAATTTCAAAGACGCGAGCGTCAATTATTGACGCCTGCAATTACGACGCGCTCGGTACCGATTATCAACCGTTTACCCTTCCTATTCGCCTAGATCTCTAAATTTCTTATGAACGAAATAAAACGTTGCGAAATACCGAAAGCTCAAACGAAGAATCAAAACAAAAACAAACAACTGCTGGTCTGGCAAACATCTGAAGGCCGTCGTTGCCGATAACTGCCGTTACCCGCGTGAGAAACTAGGTCCAGGTTGATTCGGAAAAAGTGGAAAATTGCCTGATAGGAGGCAGAGACGGAGACGTAGCGCAGTGGCACGGGGGTTCGGTTATAAATTTCACTCACCTCATTTAACCGGCACCGATCGCCGCTATCGTCGCTACGAACAGTTTCCCCCCTGTTTGCCTATTACGATGAATCAGTGGATGGCCTGGGAAATCGCGATGACCACTTTTAACTGTATACCACCAACGTTGCAGCACATGCCCGTGCCTAAGAGTTCTTGATCTTTGACCATATTTTCCTCCATTCTGGCCTTCTTTCTCTTCTCATTGTTTCTCTCCAATCGTAGCCCTAAAACTAAAAATCTTGATTAAAGTAATTTTATTAATTTCTTCTCTTTCTCCAATTTTTCTTTCCAGGTAAAGCAGCTATCGATAATTGCCCCCATTGCCGGTAATAGTCTGCTGGGAAATTTACCCACCATGGGCCGCATCGGCCGTCCGTCGGTGTGTGTGCTATAAAGTAGCTGGATGAACCACAAGCCTTTGATTGAGAAGTCATACGAGGTCAGGCCCACACCGTGTTCAAACGTTACAGACTGACTGTGCTGCTGCGGTGAAATTAAATCTTTTCAATTTAAGGCAATGCAATTTGCGACCCGCCAGTCAATCCTCCTGCTGGAAGTGAAAGTATGGCTGATGAAAATTGCTGAGCATTAATTGGAATTCAGACACAGCCGATTTTAATCGCGTTTGTTGATTGCAAACTGTGTGGTCAATAGGTTTCAGTATGTTTCTTTCGGTTTAACGGTGGTAAACATCTAACCTTCTACGATGCTTCGTTTTTCCGGTGTTGACAGCTAGAGAAAAAAGTCACGCACATTTCACTTTAAAATGTTATACTTTTTATTATTTTGATTTTTTTGTGGAGATGTATTCTGGAACAAATTCTGGATAACTGCCCATTATGATAAAAAAAAATAACAGGAGTGTTGTGTGCAAAGGCACGACCGCAAATTGAAGTAGAATACTTTTACAAGAAAGAAACTACGATACAATTTTTCATTGAGTGCATTTACTAGTGCCCACTATCGCACAGAGACTGCATTACACTAAAGTGCCTCACTGCATCAGCCGCTATCGTTGCTGGAACCCGCTGCAACTAGTGCGCTATCCATTACTACGCCACAGCTGTGGCCGCTTTCGGCTATCGCTGGACGACTGCTGTTGTCGCTGTCTAGAACTATTATGAGCGGCTTCGACTGAAACAGGCTTTTATATAGGGATGAAAATCTTATCGATAGTTATCGATAGGAGTAAGAAATCAACGATAACTATCGATAGCCATATCAGTCGATTTTTTTTTTTTTTTTTTTTTTTTTTTTTTTTTATAGGGATTTTAACCGTGACGGTCATTCGTCCCTACTATATCAGTCGATATTTCCCATCCTTATTTTTATACTGACAAATGACACATTTCAAATTGCAAGGACTATGTTTCTGTCGACTGTGTTTGGGAAGCAATCATGTTAACGACCAATCAGATCAATCGAATTTTGCGCTTCAACAAGTATTGACCATTTTCAATAATATAGTAAGTTGCTTGTCATGATTGTAACTTGTTCTTAAATTTTTGATTATGCGAAAAATTGATTTTCATGCAGATAATGAAAGTTTCGGCTGTCGACTGAACGAAAAGATAATTCAGTACGTTCTAAGACACGGAGATAAAGTAAAGTTTATAACTTTTACAAATTTAAAAATTTGCATTAGCTCATTAGAAAATATTAACTCTTCAATCAAGTTTTAATTTCATCCTGAAAAGGACAATTTGTTGTTGAGTTTAGTATCGGATAAGATGCCGATCACATCTTTGCGTTATCACTGACAGTGCGAATAAAGTATTCCTTGTGATAAAATAAACAGTGAAAAGCTGATTTAACACTCAAAACTAGACGGCTCATGTGTTGTCAAAATGAGTCAACTTTAGATTGAATGCATTTACTAGTGCCCACTATCGCACAGAGATTGCATTTCACTGAAGTGCCTCACTGCATCAGCCGCTATTGATACTGAGACCCGCTGCAACTAGTTCGCTATCCATAGCCATGCCACAGTTGTGGCCGCTATACGCTGCCATTGGTATCCACTGTCCCTGCATCAGCTGGCCCAGCTTCTATTGTTGTACTGTATTGCGCTATCCATTACTACGCCACAGCTGTGGCCGCTTACCGCCATCGCTGGTATCCACTGCACTGCTAGTGCGGCTGCTAAGGAAGGACGGCTGCTGTTGTCGCTGTCTACAACTAATATGAGCGGCTTCGGCTAAAACAGTCTCTTATATAGGCCAGCATGTTTTAAATTGCAAGGTACATGATTCTGTCAACCGTGCTTGGGAAGCAATCATATAACGACCAATCAGAGGTCGAATTTTTCGTTTTGACAAGGCTTGACTATTTTCAATAGTACAATAGTGTGAATATTAAAATTACAATTATCTTCTTTTGGGAAGAATCTTAAAAGATTTTCCAATCTATTTCTGCAAGAACGAAGGAAATCCATCGCATACTAAGCGATTTATTAGCATTTGAAATTGGACATATTTTTCACTATTTTCGGTTTTAGATTTTCATTTCACATTCCTATGTAGCCGAACTTCCTGAGAGAAGTATTCTACTTCAAAACATCTAACCTTAGTTCACTCGTCACACAAATGTCCGGCATCCTGGTGTCCTAAATGCTGTAACAAAGTCGTTAGATTGATAGAAAGTTACGCAATCAACGACCTGTGTCACTAAAGGGGGACGCTGCAACTAAGCGAGCCCGCGGTAGACAGTCGCCGCTGGCAGCCGATTACCGGTTAGTCAAACCTCAGAAAACTTTTTTTTTGCTATTCCAATCACGTTCGTAATCGATTGAATACATTTGGCTAAAAACGCGTTTATAATAAATTTTTTTATGATGTCCGTGCGTTTGATTCCTGAGTTGAGATGTACATTTTCCTACCGCGCGGGTCCGACGGTTATGCAAATTTTCGCTATTTGCGATAATCGTTTGTCATATTTGATATTCCGCTAGTTGGGCACCGGACGTTGATTCAACGGTAAGCCTCACACCATGTTGCTGTGGCTGAATTTGATTACAGGTTTTTGGAGTCAGTTGACGGATGTTTGCTACGAGGCGCGCAAACAGCGGACATCAAATGGGTAAACCCGAGAACGCGCCGAGCATTGTGTGAATAATAAATCAGCTACATGTATAAATTCTAATAGCATAATCGGCAGGTGATGGTGATGGTAATGATGGGTTGTTTAAAATGAGTTCCATCAGGGCTGATTTCAAAGCTTTTTTTGTTGGTATCATCATCAATAGCACAAATTTCAGCATTTTGAAGTTATAATCACAAAAAGTGATGGCATTATTCTCACACTCCAATGCACTTTTCGTGTTGCTTATGGATTCATTAAAAATGTTTAAATTGTCAGATCGAACGGCAGAACTCTTTTGCACAAGATTGTTTAGGTTACCAGTGGATTTTGTATGAGAAAAAGCATGTTTTTTTTTCAGAATTCCTTCTTCAGAGAAGCAGTTATACAATTCAACATTAAAGTTTACTAGTAACGCTGCTATAGCTGAATGAATACGTTTCATCATCGGCTCCTGGATGCTAACCGAAGATTGCGACGTACTTTTTTATTATTTATTAGGGTTTATCTCTGTCAGGTGAATGTAATTGTACAAATAACTTAATGCAGCTGTTGCGGATTGCAATGAAATGGGAAGTGCTAATGAAGTTTAAAAAAAAACCTTTTCCGGTTGGACCGGAGCTTCTGTCACTTTGTTTCAGGAAATTTTAACTGAAATGTAAAACTTTCACGGAGGCTATTTTTTTACAAATGGCAGTCTGCAATAAAGTTTTTTGACAGTATTCGTTTTGTAAAGCTATTGCGAACTAATCACGAATGTTGTATTTTTTTATTATGATGCTAACTGTTCTTAGTAGTCAATAGCACTCCGTTTCTTGATAGTAAAGTCCCGATTCGCAGTAAATCAACTTCTTGTAACAGTGATCGGATATACCGTTGCTACTATTCGCTACTGCTGCTAGCCGCTACTACTTAGGACCGTCCCAGTGGCCATCCACTAGTAAACTGATTGGTTTGAATAGAAACAGGCTCTTATTTAGTACAAATAGTGCTTTCCCGGTTAACTAGGAATAATATTCTGTGGGCTGTGTTATGGAGAGCGAGCACTTAACGACCAATCAGATCAATAGAAATCTGCGTTTAAATTAATGTTAACCATTTTAATTAGAGCAATTCTCGCTGAAACCGTCCCACTGGTGACATGAGGTCTTTCAAAAAGGATATTTTTGTGTCTAAATGATTGAAAGTAGTGAAAAATGAGAAAACCATTTTGGTTAGTTCATATTGATGGACCCCTCGGGCACAAATCGGTTAAACGGTTTTTACAAAAATTGATTTTTGAGTAATTCTTGATCTTTTTATTGATGCATTTCTCTTGAATTTGTCATTGAATCCCCTGCAACCAACACATCGTTTTCAAGAGGAATGATAGAGCTTTACCGCCATCTTGGATTTTATCAGAAAAACGTGTTTTTGAGCAAGTTCGCAACCACCGATTTTAAATGTGACATCACCATTGGGAAGCTGAGAAAAAATTGAGGTTAGCTTGTCATTCTGGTCACTTTTCAAAATCGAGCTTCAAACAGTTCAACGCATGACGGCGGCCAATATCAAATCAACGCAATTTGCCTAGCCTGAGGTGTGTTTTTGTCGGTTTTTGGTTTTTGTCGTCAAATTTTAAATTATCTTTAATCCATTCCACGCGGGTGTTGCCATATGGCATCACCTGACATATAAACGTTGAAAACAGTTTAACAACTATACTTGAAATTTCTAACGATGAAAATATTATAGGCGGTTAGAGAACAGATCAATCTTCAACATGCAATATAGTTTATATAGCGGCTGCTGAGTAATAAGTAATAAGTTTGAATGCCATTTTTCGATGTAAAAACTGATTTCTCTCCGCGGGGATAGGGTTAAAGTACAATGAGTATGCCAAAAATATGTAACAAACCGTATTTTGTCGTTTTGGAGTGGAAGCGTGCTACTTTTTGTTTTGATTCCTCAGCTCAATTTATACACAATATCATATTTTGACGGAGAAATATTTTTCTTTTTGGAGATAGAATTTTTTTTCTTTAGGATATCAGATGCGTCTCCATCACTCATTCAATAACCAAACGCCTCCATCGAAGAGTTTCAGTAGTGTTTTTCAATGGAGACACTTGTCTACTTTTTGTTCGACCTTTAGGGTGACACTTTTTGTAGTCTAGTCTAGTCTACACTAACACAACCAGTACTTGAAAGGATCCTGGAAAATGATATCCACCATTTAAAAAAATGATTTCCATACATTTTTCTTGTCAACGGCCAGGCCTACTGTGTAGCGCAATATAATACAATATATCTAAGATCGGGGACAATCCGTACCAACCGATCTGTGTGTAAGAAGTAATATACAAAGATACAAGATTTTCAATTCTTTGCCGTGAAATTGAATTGCTACATTTCGACTCGGAACTCGACCTTCTGTTTACTATACAAAGACTCCGCAGCCAATCGTTGAGTGTATAGGACAGTTGCGGGGCTAGCGCTAAGATCTTACTGACACTAACAGTCTCTCCCGAGCCGAGACTCGAACCTACGACGACTGACTTGTTAGGCCAGCATCGTACCTCGAGACCAATTGGGAGGGGTTTAAAAAATTGAGGGCCTTTCATGAAAAATACCAAATTGTAGCATGCCAAAATAATGTAACAAACCGTATTTTGTTCGAGACGTAGAAGACGCTATCGGTTTACTTTTTTTTGGTTCCTTAGGTCATTCTATTCACGACGTCATGTTTTGATCTTTACGATTCAGATGTGTCTCTATCAAGCATTTCAGTAACCGAGCGCCTCCATAGAGGAGTTCAGCATACTTTTTCAAGGAAAGCGCTTGCCTACTGTAATATTTTTTTGACTATTCAAACCTTGTCATTTGCGCATATTTTTGCAAAATATTTATATATAAAATCATCTAAATCACAAATTGCAGAACACTCAACGAAAGATTTTGCCCATCAAAATTAGCTTTTCAACATAATTTTTAACAGTTAGTTTTGATTTTTGAAGTAACTTGAAAACGATTTCACTCAAGAATAAGTTTTACGAGAGCTAATAAAGCTCAAATCGGAAAAAAGAGAAGATTATAGCTTTATAACCGTTTCTGTAAATTTTGGTGCCCCTGGTCGCCTCGGAAGTGCGCCAAAAGGCTGCAGCGTAACTACTTGCCGAGTTTGTCATTTCTTCGTTTGCCAAAGGTCACAGGTACGGTTAAAATGTAATAACACTGGTAAACACAGGTTTTGTCCTATAGTTCAAACTAGAAAAATGAAAAATTATAGCCTTTAACTATTCCACACTGGTGGGAGAGCTCAAAATTGTGATCTGTTTTCATTTGCTCTCAAAATACTAGTTTGTTTGATTTAGAGAATTTTAAATATTTTTTCTATATACTAGAATCGGTTCAAAATTCCAACACTAGCGGCACTGCGAAAACTCACTTTTCAGTCTTACACTTTAGAGAAAGTCTTCGGCAAAGTTGTAGATAATGCTGTTCCTTTGTTGTAGTTATTTTTCTTCTACTTTCTTTTGATTTGGAGATTTACCTTTCTCAAGCTAGTCTACGAATATCATGCCATGTGCATCCCAAAATACGGTGGCCATAACCTATCCGGTCCATTGTTGCGTTTTTGAACGCTTCGGAGCACTATGGTCCGGTAAAACCCACTGTTTTGCCTGTTGCGTTGACTTAGGAGTGTAATAATGGATTCAGGTTCCATCCATTGTTACGAATCGGCGCAAAAACTCGATCGGCTTACGCGAAAATAATGCTAAATTCTGCTGGGGAGTCGTCACACGAATGCGGTTTCGGTGCACTGTGAGCAAACGCGGCACCCATCGCGCGCCCAAAACTGAATGCATGATATTGTCCACGCGTTCTAATGACATGCCTATAGGGGCTACACTCCGATTCGGAACTTGACCTTCTGTTTATTTATACACAGACTTCGCAGCCGACTGTTTAGTGTACAGGACAATTACGGGGCTAGCGCTACGATCCTACTGACAGTTCTCTCCCAAGCCGAGACTCGAACCTACGACGACTGGCTTGTTAGGCCAGCATCGTACCTCGAGACCATCTGGGAGATGGCTACAGCTAACTCTCTCAATTTCAATTTGAGATCATTCAACATCATATCATGGATTTTTTCGGCGTTTTCTGGTGTATTGACCTCCTTTGAGCGCCCAGATTCAGCATCAGCTGTGCTCGTACGGCCACAACGAAACTCGGCAAACCACTTATGAATTGTTCCAATCGACGGTGCAGAGTCTGGGTAATACCTATCCAGCTTGGCCTCACTCTCGGATATCGTTTTCTTGCGTAGACAGTAGTGTTTGATCAAAACTCGAAACTGAGATTTTTCCATATTAAAAAAATCGGAGGTTAGTCGCTTCTCAGTACTGTAACTTGTAAATGCGTAAACATAAATGGCTGAAGTTTTGACAGGCGTCGTTTGAAGGATCAAGCTCGACAAAAATGGCTCACATTAGTGAATACTAATTGCATCTCTAAGGATTTTTAGGTACTTATCAGACTGCCTAGTATTTGTATGTCATATAAACACACAACTTTGTAGAAGACACTAAAAAGGTAGCTTCTACACAGGCCGAGTTATTGTCGAAAATGATAATAAAATAGAGCTTTTTTTCTTTTTCTTTCCAAATACTGGTCTTCAGAACATTTTTAGTTTATAAAAAGAATGACGGCAAGTCAAATTCAAAACTCTGCCGCTAGTAGCGCTGTAAAATCTAACATTTCAGTATTGCACTTAAGAGAAATGGTGTGTAGAAATGGTTTCATGAAAGTTGTAGATAATAATATCACATAAAACTTTGCCAAGGACACTTTTTGGAGATTTAACTATATAATAAACACTGTACTGCTGCGCATAGCAAGTCAGTCCCATTTGCATTTTCAGTAAAATTGAGTTATTACGCGTAAATGGTAGCTAAAAATGCATAGTTTCGTAACAATTGATGAGCTCAACAATTTTGTTCTGAAATATTGCTGGAAAACATCCAAACAGATTGTCCCATCTCGTAAGAAGCAATGTTATGAAATCATATAAAAACGCGTTTTTCTCGGCTTGCTGAAAATGCAGATGGGACTGACATGCTATGCGCGGCAGTGTAGTATTTAGAAGGCAACAATATTCAACAATATCAAGTTTTTGTGAAAAAATATTAACCAAAATGAGGAAAAAAGAATGACGAAATGTATCAAAGCTGTTCGAATTAAAAATTTAGGTAGTCTGTGTTTAGTTTGACACACATAATCGCGAACAAAGATTCAAATGGAGACATGAACATAAACCAGAACAAAACGCCAATCAGTTCATATGAATAGCAATAGCCGAGTGAAAGTTTTCATCAGTATCTTGATTAGCAAAACTAAAGTCATTTAACAGAACCATGAAAACTAACTGAACATGAAGTAGAAAAAAAACACACACAATTTACTTGAACCATTTGAGTAATGAAAGACATTTTCTGCCAAATCCAGCAATTTCACGCCATCCTGCAAAAAAAAAAAGATCACTGCAATTACCCAATCATGTCTCAAATCATCATCCCCCAGTCAATACTTCTGGACCGGAACAACGAATTGCAGCGCTCTAACATGCACACACACACTCTTTTAGGCACACATACGCTATGTGAAAAAAAACCTCTCCTTTCCACTTAAAAGCCTACTTTTAAGTGTACGGATTTAAAATCCGCTGCGGAATTGCGAGGCGAGAGCGAAAATTGCATTTGGAAAAGTATAGTAGACACTGCACTTCATTTACTTTCTCTATCCTCATCGTGCCAGGCTGCTGCGACCATCGGGGCACTCAAACCGTGCCAGGCAGCGCTCTGTCAGCTGTTTTTGAATTGTTTGCCCTCCTAAATGGCTGACTTGGATGGAATTGCTCAAGTGCGAAATCGCTTGCGGTGGTTGGCGCTTCTCTGCAGCGCAGCCTACTAACACTGGATGGAAAGTGAAATCTCGACTGTTCAGATGATTGTTGAGAGGAATGAATGAGCATGAAAAAAAGAAAGATGCGAGGAAATAAGTAACTAAATTTGTTAGCCTTCAATGTACTGAAAACAAAACATCATCGCTTATTGTATTGCATCCAATCATGAGCAGTCAATTTTAAAGTTTCTGCAGCAACCAATCAGTGACTGCATAGGCATTATAATGTACAATAACAAAGTCAGCCTAACCACCAACGGCAACCAAACGTGGAAGTTTACAACCAAGGTCAGTCGCGGCATTTTCGAGTTTCGAACGATAATTTCATGGAAACAGCCAAGCATCACGGTAATCACCGGATTTTCCCCCTCGTTGGAATCGAGTCTAGGATAGCAACAGTCAAAACACACAAATTTCCTAACCTCAATGCCAATTTACACTCGGCACGAAAGTTCAGAAGTCAATCATTTCAGGAGCGGTGCATTGTGCCGCTTGTTAGGCTTACAACGGGATGAGGCTCGTTCGGGGGTAATAATTGCCGAGACATGCAAAAATGTGAGGCTATCTGGCAACAAAACGGCCGCCGGCTTTGCGCTCTCTGAGTTCTGCACTGCGATAACTATGTCTAAGCAAAGTGCTAAGGGTAGATTGGGCCCCTTTGCGGTGCACTTACTACGAGAGGCCTCGTGCTTAAAATGTGCACTACAGGGGTCGGCGTTTTTTTTTTCGGAGGTTGCCATTTCCGAAACTTGTAATTTAGAGTACTTCATCTTCTGGTTGAGACTCCTAGTTTGGAGGTGCCGGCAGTTGATTGTCGGGTAGAGATTAACGATTGCACACTGTACTTGCTCAGTAAGTAATTGATGGTAACTTTTTGCGATCTATTGTTTTCTTCAAGATTTGAGAAATATTTTGCGTTTCAAGTGCGAAAATAATACTTTTCGATGTTTGTTACCAAACCATAATGTACTAGGGTTGTTAAATGCAATCGAAAGTAAACCACATGGCCATGCTAAGTAACAAAGTAATGAATTGCAACTAAAATGTGTTTAGCTGCACGACTTTACGCAATAGAATCGCCCACAAATCAGCTGCATTTTGTTAATATGACTTAACGTTGAATCTACCGTTTCACATATGCGTTGGTAAAGGATGCAGGAGCTCCCAGCACAGTTGAATACCGGGGCACACCGGTTTTATCCTTTATAAAAGTTTTGTTGTCTGTGAACAAACGTCTCTCGATTTGAGGACGTCGTCATCGTCGCGTGTAAAACAGCTCATAAAACATAGCGCTAATAGGGCTCGTGGCTTGGCAGGAAAGGCGCATACGACAAGCCTAACAGCAGTCACTCCAACAACGGCTGGCAGTGCGACGGCTCCGGTAGAATGGTTCCGTAGCTTGAAGTCAACCTGGCATAACCGGTGATCGTCGATGCTGGCGGTACCTTTGCTGCGGACTGCCATTCTCCAAAGCATATAAACTCAAAGCTTAATCATACTCACGAGCTGGCGACTTATAGCGAGTAGACAAGCCAAGTAAGAATGATGATTAATGAGCTATTAATAAATGGCATTCTTCGCCGTAGTGGCGTACGACCGACTTAATCTTTGCTAGTGTCCAGTGTTGGTATACGTTGAGGGCCAAAATATATTCCTATATTTTTCCAACCTTCCTTCTCTGGGATCAAATGGCGTGATTGGGGTAATTCATTTTTATAATTATTTGTCAGTTTTCACTCACTTTATGGCAGTAACATTCGTTCAAATTAATCTCAACATCTGTACAAAGTTCAACGAGCTTATTCTCAATGTTCTCTAATATAATAAAAACGATGCAATTGTAATGCAGGTAAAATTACTAAGCTAAAATTTGTCTGAAGAAACAACGTCTCACAATAGTGAACATGGAATTATACAAAATATATTCGTTTTAATTGTTTTAATTTAGAGTGTTGTATTATTGAAACAGTATAATGATTCTTGAAAAATATAATAACTGGGAACGAGTGAAAATGACCATAATTGGCTAAGAAATTGTACACCGAGAAATTTTATTATATTAAAAATACCAAACAGACAAACAGAGCGCTGTTAACTTGTTTGCTGTTAACTTGTAATCTACATATTGGAAGTTTACATCTGAGATGCCGATGATTTAGTGAATTATAAATTATCAGCAAAACAATTTGTATTATATATTAAATTTGCTTAACAGAAATAATTTTTCAAACAATCTACAGCTACCGAGAGACTGTAATGGACAGCAGCTGATTTGGCTGTTCCAATTTTTTTTAAATTTTGAAATATTACAGATTTATTCATTTTCAATACATTTGTGTAAAAGCTGATAATTGTGTCACATATAAATATAGTCTCAGAAAATTATAATCTAGTTGTAATGAAAACCTTCATCGTGATAAACATAACTAAAGGGAATTAAACCTGCACGGTTGTTTCGCAAACGCTTTGACTCGAAAAATTGCATAAAATTTACAACGCTAGAACACGGCTCAACCTCTTAGACGGTGGGGTATTTTCCAATAATGCCACCGTCGATTTTAAAACAAGGATGAAAAATATAGGTCTGGGTCGTTGTTCCATTCCACGAACCCCGGCCGTTTATATGCACCTGTCACAAAAACGAAAATCCATCGAAGCCACGCGATTTTCACCTGATGCTTGTTTATTCATCGATAGACTTGTTTGGATAGAATTTGTTTCCGTCCCACAGCCACGAATCAGGTTTTGTTAGAATAATCAATACTTTCAATTATTTTGAACAAAATGAGTTTTTTAATTAAATACTTTTCTTGTTATTTTCAGGTAGGAGTCTTTATGGGTCATCATAAACTTAAGGTTAACCTTCATCTGAACAATAAGTAAGTACGAATCTTGCAGCATTTGGAAATTTAAAAAAAATTATTCAATGCAGGGGGAAGCTATTTTCCGAAGGAAAAACTTAACGAAACCAGAACACAATTAGCACAGCACGCTACCAACGATTGATGCCATTGCCCGGTTGCAGGGCAAACTCGGTGGAAAACTTGCTCAGCAATCGCGTGATTCCCTCTTGTCGCCTTGACTTGCGCGAAGGCTGTCATCGCTCCTATGTAGACGCCACCGTGCTTCATTGCCTGGCCAGTAGGAGGCCGCACGGAAGGGGTTGGGTGGTCGCAAAGCAAGCTAACCAAACCGGCAATAGAGGAGACAGTCATGTTGTTGGTTGGTGCGCTCGCCGTTGGCTGGCTGATGCGGCTTTTTGGTGCAACGCGCGCACTGCTTACCAGTTGCCTTCAGGCCAGGTTCACCGGCGGCAGCATGTGACACTTGTAATTCACGTAATACACAATAATCAGTGTAACGATGTGAACAGCGCACTGCGGCATACAATGGAATCATGTTTCTCACTATTAGAACATAGCACGATACTTATGGGCCTCGGGCCAACTCTCCCGCCGCTCGCCGATGCTTCCAGTATGCAGAGGAAGTCGAAAGGTGTTCCGTATTTAGCAGATGACACTTGGCGGCTCGCTGATGACACATGGAATATGTGCTAAGCGAGTGTTCCCACCTGCGGCTGTGTGACATTGTTTGTAAAGTCATCATCATGTGAGAAGCAATTTGTTTTCTGTGCGGGATTATGATCACCATCAATGAAACTGTCATAATATACGTACAGCAGGGTCGGCGTTATTAATCAATCGGCAGCGTACGATTCGCTTGTTTAATATTTGAGTTGTTTTTTATTTTTCATCAAATTTTTCACATTTTTCTAAAAGGACAAACTGTTATTTAATTGAAAATCGGATATGATGCTGTTCGCATCTCTATTCAACGCCGACATTGGGAATCTGACAACGCACCACGACCAGCAGATTTTGATTTGCTAAATTAAGGTGCTATCGCTGCTGCTGAATTATGTCCACCGGGGGCTTGTTGATGGAGATGTCATCCTATAATATCAGTTCTTCATGTAGACTCACGACTGTTTTTTCAAAAGGGCCCATCGAAAAATGTGACTGAAAAACGGCTTGTTTGATTAAAATGGTGTCTTCAGCAAAGTTGTAGGTAATAAAAATGCGGTTTTAGAAAAAAACATATACACTGTAAATAAATTTTTGGGCCAAATTTTCCAACTTGTCACAAAATATTATAAATATTAAAATATTATAAATATTATTTGAATCTCAAATAATATTTTTTTTAAACAAGAACTTTTCTAGATATTTTATATTTTGTGACAATTTGGAAAATTCGGTCCAGAAAAAAAAATTACGGTGGATATATTTTTTAGACCCGCAATTTTATCACCCACAACTTTGCTGAAAACACCATTTCAATCAAACGAACCGTTTTTCTGATGTAAAATATTTTCTTCATCAGTCACATTTTTGGATAGGCCCTTTTGAAACAACAGTCGTGAGTCTACATGAAGAATAAAATAACCTCTTTATCAAAAAGGAACAACTGTACAAAATTTCAGCGAAATCGAAAATGGTCGATCAGAATTTGCGAAGTAGCGTGAACTTGCTCTACTTCTATGCGAAATTCGAACGTCAATTTTTTCTCATATATTCCATTGCACAATGGTCAAGAAACCGAATGGAGGGAAAAATTTCAATCTAGAACTCGATAGCAATATTTTATAGAAAAACTTTCTTACACAAAGTTGTATGATAAAGCGCTTATTGAAAAATTATCAAAAATTAGGGTGACCCAAATTTTCGATCATATCAAGTATCTAAATTTTTTATCTTTGTAGATTGGAGAAATAGTTGTTCTACAATGTTATAGCTCCGTTAATTTTAAGTGGGAAAAGTGTTACACATTTTTCGCTTCAACTTTTTCATTTCAGTTTTCACATTTGTATTTGTATTTGTATTTGTATTTATAATTTAAAATCATTGGACATCTGGGTCTTTATGAAATAATCTTATTCTAACTTAAAGTAACATGGAACACAAACGCTGACGAAAAGCAACAGTTGACAAGTTAAAATCAAACAAATCGTATGCCTCCTGGAATCTTCTGCTTATAGAGTTGATGGGATCATTTGAACCATATCTCGTATTCCTAGCAGTGGCTTGAATAAGTTGCCTAGGCCGAAGAACACGTGTGGGTGCATAAAGTCGCATACGACTCAACAATTCAGCACTGTCGATTTCAGCCTTAAGTATTTATGCTCCAAAGACTGCTTGACTGATTACACGTCTGCTGTGAAGTGGTTCGATACCGAGCAATGCGCACCGGCTTTCATATGGCGGGAGATTCAGTGGATCACGCCAGTTCAGGTTATGGAGAGCACGCCTAACAAACTTACGTTGCACCGACTCAATCCGCGTGATCCAAGTCGTTTCATATGGACTCCACACAACAGCTGCATATTCCAGGATCGGTCTCACTAAAGAGCAAAATAAAGCTCTCACACATGTGGGATCGTTGAAATCTTTGGCAATTTTCATAATGAATTCCATTTGCCGATTGGCTTTGTCAATTATTGCCGAGTAGTGGGACTTGAAAGAGAGTTGGTAATCCAACAAAACACCTAAATCCTTGATGTTCTCAACTCGGTTCAACTGTTCACCTAGGATCGTATAATTGAATGTAATGGGTTGTTTACGTCTTCGGAATGTTATCACGGAACATTTTGCAACACTCAATTTTAAAAAGTTTAAAGTGCACCAATGTTCAAAACGATCTATTAGTTTCGGCAACTCTCTACAGTCAGCTTCACATCGTACCACAAGATACATTTTCAAATCATCGGCATAGATGAGTATACCACCATTTCGCAAAAGAATTACTACGTCGTTAAGGAAGAGCGTAAACAACAGGGGTCCTAAGTTGCTTCCTTGAGGCACACCAGAACATGGCGAAAAAGGCGCTGATTTCTTAGGACCAATTTTTACGCAGAGAAATCTGTCGCTCAGATATGAACGAAGCCAGTTGGACATCCTATTAGATACTCCTAGTCGAGACAGTTTATCAAAAAGTATATGATGATTCACAGTGTCGAATGCAGCTTTAATGTCAGTGTACACTGCATCAATCTGTGCACCGTTATCCATAGCTCCGATACAAGTCGTTATGAATTCGCATAAATTACTTTCAACTGATCGCTTCGGGAAGAATCCATGCTGGGATGAACTGATGTAATTTCTGCACGAGCTGAATAACACATCTTTAACAATGGTTTCCAGACACTTTGAACCTGCTGATAGTGATGTTATTCCTCGATAGTTAGAAACGTCAGTCTTATCGCCTTTCTTAAACACCGGAACCATGTAGGAAGATTTCCAAACAGACGGGTACTGTTGCAGTTGTAGCGACCGATTAAATATAGTTTGAAGAGGCGGAACCAGGGATGCGCGAATCCTCTTGTATACGCATGACGGTATATTGTCTGGGCCAGGTTTGAATGATGGCTTGAGTTTATGTTTCGCAGACTCAACCATCGCATTTGATATTTCGAAAACGTCAAAATCGATAGCGCCCATGGGAACACCATTGGCAGCAGTAAGAGCTTCTTCTGACGTTGGGATACGATCAACGAAAACACCCGCGAATTGTTGCGAGAATAGATCGCATTTTCTCTGTGTAGTGTTGGCTGATACTTCACCTAGATGCATAATTGTGGGAAGGCCACTCTCCTTGCGTTTTGAGTTCACAAAACTCCAGAACCTTTTGGGATTACGTCGGAGATCATCCTGTTTTCGCCTTACATAACGTTTATACAAAAAGCGATTGTATCCACGATAGATTCGACTAGCTTCATCAAATTGGCGTTTAAGGATCGGGCATCTTTGAAGGCTGTAAAGTTTCGAGAACTTGGAGCGTTTTCGACGACGTTTAATAAGACGGGGATTGGACCAAGCTGGTTTTCTTGGAGGTCTGCTGCGCGGAACCGTTTGAGTGATGCAATTTAGTAGAATTCGATTGAAGCAATCGGTGGCACTGTCGACATCGTCGCTGCGATGAATTTCTGACCAATCAACCTGCTCAAGCAGTCGATTCAGAGCATCATAATCACCACGGCGGAAATCAAGTGCGTCATAATCGTAATCTTCTTCATATAACAGAGATGGTAGACAGGACACAGAGTAAGTTAAGGCTGGATGGTAGCGATCAATAGGAACAATTTGTTCTTGAGCAGCTTTTACGACACCGTTTGTCATACTCGTATCACTTGAAAATATGAGATCCAATATGCGATTCGAGCAGTTTCGAACCAAATTACGTTGTCGTAGTCCGTGGTACGAAGTATTGTCAAGAAGAGTTTGACTAGCCATATTAATCTGTGAGTGCAACGGATCAACAAAGGCATAACCATTGGTTGTTTCCTTCCAGACCAATCGTGGTTGATTGAAATCACCTAGCATGACAATAGCACTGGCATCATTCCGAGTACTATCAACTGCCGATATAGCATCAAAATGAAGTTGCATGAAAGAACAATCTTGGCTTTTATCGAGTGGAATATACAGCGCGCAAATATACAATTCCACACATTCTATGGTGACTTTGACCCATAATTATTCAATAGTGGTAACAGGTAAATTCTGAACAGCTGATGACCCATATTTACGTTTGACCGCTATAAGCACGCCTCCACCACGTCGACGGGTGCTGCTTGTAGTGCAACGATCCACACGAAACACACGGTAGTCGTTACAGAACAGTTGAGCAGATTGAATGCTGTCGTCAAGCCAGGTCTCAGTGAATACGTAGATATCGTAATCCAGTTCTGCAGTAGCCAGGAAAACCTGGTCGATTTGCGTTCTTAGGCCACGAACGTTCTGATAGTAGATCTGTAGCGTTGATGATAAATGGATGGTCGTGGACACCGTATCGTGGTGCTCTGGTGGACTGTAATGCGGAGAAGCATCAGGCGGGAAGACGTCATTAATTGAATGGTACTTGCCTGGAAACACAGGTTGGAAGACTCCTTCACCGACCTCGACCGCAGGACCAGGACGACTTTGATGGCAGGTCACAACATGCACGACTGCGTCGGGTGGTTTAGGAGCTTCCATAATGCTGTACACTGTGCGCCCTAGTGTTGTTAGTTTTTTCGAGGAACTTGTGTTATCACGTTGAGAGCTAGAACCCGGAGATGAATCAGACCAGAAGTTGTTTGTAACGCACATATACTTGCCAGAGAGATGACTTTGGGAGACCCCATTACCAACCTCGATCTCAAAACCAGAACGACTATGATGACTGAAACAACAAGCTGACACGACTTGATCGGGTGGATTTGAGGCTCCCATAGTGCAGGAGGCTGTGCGTTCTGAATCAGTCAAGTAACCTACGTCGGATAGTTGGTTTTCTCGCGTTATTTCGGGTCTTTCTATTCCAATGATATCGCTGAATTGTTGGGAGCTTTCGTACCGTCCGGATGCGGTTGATGTTCTACGTGGATCTTCACAATCGGATACGTGGATCTCACATGATGATGACATTAAAACTGTCTTAGGTTTTTTAAGAGAAACAATTTGAATGCTGACATCGTGAATATCTCAATCCTACTCAAAGTTATTAATGTTTTTCATAATTTGCCTTTTTCATTTGTTTGTCTTTCTTCTCCAGGCAAACATGAAGAATGTTCCTTGATTTTAATTTGAAGTTTTTACAAATATGTTATTTTCTGTATTTGAGTAAATTTAATTTGAAAACATGACAAGAATTGTAATAATTTTGTATGTTTTGCATATAAAAGCACACAGTTTTATTTTTTTTGCACATTCTCTCAAAACTAGAAATCATTACCTTTAATTTGATCCAAAAAGATCGAAAATCGATTGACTGGTTCAAAAGTTATGAATATTTGAAAATAAAATACATCGAAAAAAGTCGTTTTTATGGTCACCCTATTCGGAACTAGTCACGCAAAGTACTTAAATTTTGCTCAAAATTGCAGGAATGGATCTTCGTCGAAAATAACCAAACACTAAATTTTTTCGTTGGGTCGTAAAGGCAGCCAGCTCGGAAATTGGGTGTATCAGGCCAACGTAAATCTCTCAGGGCCAGTCGATGGATCGTCTTTGTACACGCTCAAGGAGCAGGTTTTGGCCAATAATAACTCCAAAATCATTCACGTAATAGACTCCGGGCAGCGCTTTCCCCTCGACAAAGTTAAAAATGATTGGCGTTTAAGTGCGATGAAACGTTATCACTTTTGCAGTACCTAGAATCAGAAAGTTTAGTTTACACCACGTATTGTAAACGATAACAATCCTCGATGTTGCGAATCGTCAAGTATATTTTCAAATTATCGACGTAAGCTAATCTGCAACCAGCCCCAAGAGCATCAGCGACAACGTTGAAGAAAACAATGAAAAGAAGCGGTCCTAGGTTACTACCCTGTGGTACACCAGACCTTATTGTGAACGCAGCCAATACACCGAACCCCAGCTCGACTTGCAAAATTCTATGGCGCAGGATGATTTGAAGATGAAAAATTTTGTTCTACAGTATTCGATGATCGATTCGGTCGGAAACAGCTGTAAGGTCCGTGAGAATAACATCAACTATTACTTTACGTTCAAATTCTGAGAAGCAATGCGACGTGAAATCCATCTCATTTGTTGTCACAGATCATCCAGGAACAAAACCGTGCTGGTTCGAAAAAAAAAGTAGTTGCGTGAACAATTTAATACACCAGAGCTTATAATGATCTCGAATAGCGAATAAAATCAGCTGAGAATGTGATTCAACACTTCTCATCGGAACTTTGTTATTTGTTACAATAGATTAGCATATAAACTAGAATCAGATTTTACACGAGACATGTAAAAACCTCGGGGCAGCATCCCGATTCCGACAGTATTCATATTTGGTGGTATATGGACAAATTTGGCTGTTTGCCGAAAACCGGAAGTCACCACCTTGAATTGGTGTCGTGTCTGGAGTTGATTCCCGGTCTCTGGGCGTCATCCCGATTCCAGAAACACTCATATTTGATGGTATTCGACCAATTTTGGTTCTCATCCAGAAACCGTAAGTCACCATTTTAGATTTAAAAATGACCTTTCTGGATATCGTTTTGATTTTTGGTCAATTTTAACAGTTTTCCGGAAACCGGAAGTCATCGTCTTGAATTTCAGAATGGTGTTTGTAGTTGATTTCCGGTCTCTGGGTATCATCCCGATTCCAGAAATACCCCCGGCTGATTTTGGTTCTTTTCCAGATACCGGAAGTTGCCAATTTGGAATTCAGAATGGCGTCGAGAGTCGTTTTCCGATCACTAAACATCATCCCGGTTCTGTTGTATTATTGATTTGTTTCTATGGCTACTAGAAGCCCCTGTGGAATCTGTTCCGGAAGTTACGTTTCGGAACATATTCCAAAAAAAAAAAACGATTTTCGGCAATGAGAGAATTCTTCAGGGGACCGCTGACACAGAATTTCAACCTCGTTGGACATACATTGGGTAAAAAAATTCAACTCCCCCCATTGACCTCTCTTCCTGTTATTATATAAAACTAACGTTGTCAAAAGTTGTCTTTTAATGAGCTTTGAGATGTTACAGAGTCCTATAACTTTTGATTGCAGTGAACTATGGAATTTCGCCTTATGAAACCTAAAAAGGTACCCGAGTTCCTCGTCGTGCACAAAACGGTTAAATACTCACAGAAAAGAATAACGCGACAGTTAGGCGGCGCAGCGTAGATGGTAGAATGAAAGAATTCGTAAAAGGGGACGGACTAGTTAGAAATCTGAGATTAAGTGATGTGGTAATATGCAACATAAATTAAACCAATAGTTTCATGTAACGACACAACTCGGGAAAATCGTTTGATAATTTACTTAAAAGGAATGCTACCAGAAATAACAAAAAAACTCGTTTTCTTGTTATGTGGAACTGAAATCTGCTTTGATGAAGGAAATTGCTTTAAAAATAAACGTTTTTATTACTAAAGCAACGTTTTAGCGAGTGTCAGAAAAATAATGAATACTTCAATAGAATATTTATGAAGCGCTAATAAATGCCATCGATGTGTCACAACAGTGACATCACGTGTGAATACAGGCTACCAGCACACGCACAACTAACTTTTAGCAGTGCTCAAACAGCTGAAAGCGAACGCGCCAGATCCGGACAGAATCACTCACTTGTCCGGATATCTTCAGTAGTGGTACAATGCAATTCTACAAAAAAGGGCAACCTATTTAATCGATTATTTTCGTTTTGGCTGAGACTTTGCAAAAATAACATGCCCTGGAAATTTTTTTTTTGTATTTTTCAATAAATTATATTTTTTTCTCAGAGATTTCCATTAATAGACAGTTTGGCTCTAAAAATATTTGTAATCATCAATACCTCTCCAGAATAACATTTTAAAATAGCTCCTCAAAAATGAGTCGTGTTTCAAAAAATTGAATCAGTAGCACAAAATGGCATCTTTTGCCCATAGAAAAGTCTATGCAAAGTTTCAGCCAAATCAAAAATGACAAATAAAAAAATATTACAACAGGGACATTTTTTCTGGAACTGCTCTACAGACATGCTTGTATGACGGTGTATCCCACACAGACGGGAGATCCAACATTTAGCGTTGTGAAACTTGATTTCCAAATACCAGTGGGGTTCATCGGATGCCTCTGCTGTCTTGTCCAGTATGGAACGCTTTATGTAACAGAAACCTTACAAACATATCGTCGGTTTCGTGCAACACTGACACAATTCAGAATTCATAGTTTCGAGAAAAATGCTTTTGAAAATTAGCGTTAGAAATTGCATCTTAAATTTCCAATGTAATTTAGAATTCAATAGCTTTTCTTTCTCATTGAATATTTTTGGGTCATATTATGCGCATATTATGAGCATGTTGTAGTGTTAACCTCATTTTGGTATCACCGCCATCAAAAAATCAAAAATACAAAATTTTGAGTTGTACCTGTTTTCGGGTTTTTAATTTGCATTCCATAAGTTACGTCAAAAAATAAAAAATAAATAAATATTAGAATGAAAAAATTATGGAAAGGAGAGTAAAAACGGCATGAAAATCTGCTAAAATTACATATAAATTGAAATAACGTAAACGGAATGGCGAAAATGCCGTGGAATGGTCACCTTAAAATGTCAAGAATATTCTAGAAGAAAAGGGCAATGAACGAATTTGTTGAAAAAACAGATTTTAGGAATACGATATTGAAAATAAATGGATAGGTAAACGAGACTCAGAACAAGCAAGAGAAAACGTACATAATGAATTGCTGTGATTTTTTTTTATATTATATTATATTATAACTACGCATTTTGACTGTGTTTTTTTTCCACGAGAATTACAGTGGTCGAGAAAAACGAAAATAAGTTGCTCTAAAGCTCGAACGAGTTGCTCTTAAAAGATTATAGTTTTTCAACCATACCTGTAAATGTTGGTGCCCCTAGTGAATGCAGAAGTGCGTCGAAAAGCCGCAGAGTAATTACCTGTCGGGGTCGTCACTTCTACATTGGCTTACGGGAAAACTCATTGAGCCCCTGAAAAAATTATCTTGGCTAGAGGCACCAAAATTCACAGGAATGGTTAAAAAGCCGAAATCGATAGAAACAATTCCAAATAAATCATCTCAAAAAAGAATGTTTTTTCCTTAATTGTAGTAGAAATAAGCAATTTACCATATTGAAATACTAAGTAAGAAAATGCCATATTTTACTATTGAAACCAACGACGAACGTTTCTACCCGAAACTACGCTCTTCGGAAACATGATTCCGTGCTTTACGATTCTTTCATGCTCGCCACCAAGGTTGAAGGTTAAATTCCCCCACGTATGACCGCTCAATATGCCGAAGGTTTGATGGTCACCACGGAATTCCGCCAACAGTCAGTCGGCATACCGTATGCTCGCTTGATTTATGGTCCGTCTTGCTATGTGGAACCAAACGTTGCCCCCTACGCTGCCCCCGTCATTCTGACTGTCGTTCGGCTGAATTGCTATCTAGGTCTTTCTTTCGCGTTTCAGAAGGCCACCATCGAAGCGTCGAAATGGTGGCACACGGGGCCGACTTCTGGTTCTGTTCTTCCGACTATCGACGTCGAATTTTCTGTTGAAGGTAAGGTCCACGCGGCAGGAAGGGCACGGCGCGATTAATTAGTGTACAAAGCTATAGCACAATTATTCACCGGTAGCTTCCGAGTGTACTTCACGAAGCACAGTTAGAATATTATAACATCTATTTTAATTTCCTTGAATCATATTGAAGTTTAATCCGATTTTATCGTGCCGCAGAGTTCATATCGGAATGTTAAGTTCTATTTATGACAAACTTAGAAAAATCTACCCACTACGAACCATATGAACAATTAATAGCGAACGGTAAAATCAGATAAACATAATTATGCAAATATCCAACCACGTTAAACCAACAACGCCAATATGGAATCGCCCCCATTTGTGCTAATTTTCAAAAAGCCCACAATTCCATTTAGGGATATTGGTTCCGAACTAACGGAACGCTTTTTCCGTTATCTGGCCGTTACGCCCACCGCCGAGATTCTAGAGCAGTGCAAAACTACGACGACAGCAGCGGCGTAGAAGAATTGACCGCCATTAATCTTCGACAGCAATTAACTTCTCTCGGCACACATTCGCCACCGAAATCGATTCAGTAGGTCAGAAAAAAAGCAAATTTGGATTTTATGGTAGCGCGCTATCGCTTCGATTATACACCCACAAGCAATTAAGGAGGGCACTCGGCAAACTTCTTCCCAGCAGGTTGCGAGCAATACAAAAAGTAGACTCTCCAACTTGTTTGTTCACGGCTCCATTACGCTAAACGTCGGTTTCACGATTATCGTAATTTTCTAAGCTCGTGAAATGTGTTATATTTTCAGAGGGTAATTCAAAGTTTCAAATTCAATTTAATCCCATTCCGTATTCCGTCTATCATTCGTCATTTGCACCTTCTCCGTTAGGCCAGTGATTGTTGTTTTCCGACAAAGCGATTTCAATTTCAGAAAAGTGCGGTAAAATTGCTGCAGAGAAAATGGGCGCCTCGCTCTCATGCCGTTGCTAATGGGCAGGGCCGAGTTAAAGTTTGAGGTTTTAATGGCCCATAAGAGCTAAACCGAATCGTTTGCAAGCGGTAAAAACAACTTCTCTAATCAAACAATTGAGAAAAACCTTGAGTGTTTGGCCTTTATAGACACGCCAATTGGCAAAGTTGGTCAGTGCAGTTTGCCTTACGGCATTTGAAAAGTGTAATCTTCATGGCGTAGTAATAAAAACTAAAAAAAAATCACAAGTTAATTAGTCGTGCAGCCCGTTTAGAGATTCACAGTTTATCTGGCTGCCGAGCACTTACAGCCTTGAAGGAAACTAGTCAAGGAAAATACTAATCTCGTGTCATTCGAATTTGTTCACTAATTGCTTCGCTAATATGACGCTGTTTTATGCGCGTGAGTTGAGGCGCAATGGAACATATTGCCGTTGTCGAGCAAACATGGGAATCCTGACCCAGTCTGATCCTACGCAAACTCATCGCGGACGCTATCGTAAATAATGGAGCATTTATACAAATTTCAGTTCAACTTCATCCGCTTCGATGGTAGACGCTGATGCAGCCATATCCGTTACGATCTCATTTGCTAAAAATGGTACGACGATAAATATTAGTGAATGAGACTAAATTACACATTAAACTGGGTAGCCATAGTGAGGAATGATGGCTGCAGCCTGTTGGCTCCGGATGAGTGCCGATAAAGATGCAATTGCATGCTTGGGTATGCAACCGTCCGGGTGTATAAGTGGATTTTTTTGTAAATTCGGCTACAAATATGATTTGTTATAAGAATATACTTCAGAATCAGCAATCATGATATATTTTTGCAGTATATTTGGCTTTAAACTTTTAATCTAAATTAGTCAGAGTTTCGAAATAGCAGATAGGGTTTCGAACGTCTTCGTCAGTGGTTTTCTTCGGCCCTCTTTTTGCATAAGATTGCTGCAGAAAAACTGCCGAAGAAAACCACTGACGAAGTCGTTCGATACCCTATGTAATTTGTCAAAAGTTTCTCTCGCTCTCTGGTGGTGTAAGCGGTCGACTTTGCAGCAAGGTAAGTGAGTTACATACTTACCCAAATGTGCTTGATTATTATTGCCGTTATAACCATTGCATTCTACTTGTTCGGAAGGTTACCGATAAAATCAGCGATTAGAACGCCAGTAGAATGTCGATCATTTGTACTGAGTATGTGCTATGAACCAAATGCATGTCAGAGTAAATTTGCGAAATAATCGTTCGTCAATAAAATTTAAATTCCCTTTTTTATTTCAGTACTAGGGTGTTACACATAATTTTTTTTTACAAATCATTGTGAATCCTAATTAAAAACCAAGATTACAACAAAAATTCATAACCCCGCATTGAAGATCGCATTTACTTAAAGTGTCACGACAGCTTTGAGTGATGACAGCGATAAAGTCTTTTCCGCAACTCGTACACTCGTATCTGCTGCTGCAACTGTTAAGTACAATAAAAAACTTTCCACAACTTAGATACATCCAAAGTATAAACCGAGACGGTACATCGTGCCATTTCATATGAGGGACCCGCTGCGAACTTGCTGTACGTACGTATGCTCAAATATATGTGGGTACCTAGCATTCGAGAAACGGCTGGAACTGAACGGATATTACACGGCTAATTATGTCAACATAAATTTTAACTGCAATGCCTGAGCAGCGCGAGACTGTTGGCTGCCTAATAAGTGCGCTATAATAGCGCCGTTTGAGGAGAATTAATACAGAATGTGGGAATGTTGACAATCACAATAGATGACGCCGGTTGGAGTTTGACAATGGCTGTTGTCGAAATAGGTACTAGAAAACTTAACTGCATAGTCATACAGCAAAAAAACCGCACTCAACATACGTTCTTCATTCGGTGTGTGTAATCATTCCAAACAGTCATAAATTAATTACTCGCCTCGAGGGATTAAATTACCAAAATCAATTTCCAATTAATCATAATTAGTCTCATAGTCACCCCTGCTGCCACCATCTTGGAGGCAACAGCCGGTTCGATTTCCAGCTCTCAGTGATTTATGGCATTCGGTATGCTATTTGTAAAATGAGCGAGCAATCAAGCACACATGAAATGGTTCCGTTAAGGAACGTGCTGCAAAAAACCAGTTCCTTGCAGCTGCAGGCAGAACCGTATCCGTAACGTATCTATGGAATGAGCTCTGAGCGATCACCATAATTGTCTATTGCCAAATTCGGAGCTTACCAGTGAATATCGACTTCTCGGGACACTACTCAAGTACGCATTAAAATTCAAATACTGTTATTCTGCCGACTGGCTGCCCGTATCTTCCACGTTGATGGCCACTGCCGCCGTTACCTATCGGGGCCAGTGCTAAGCTCTAAAACATCCACTCCGGCGACCTTCCGGGAATGGAATGCAGCGCAACTTCAGCTTCGAGTGAGACTATTAGCCGGAATTGGAGTAGGAGGTAGGTTCTGCGTCCGCTCAGATTTATTGGTAGAAGATCTGCAAGCCGAGAGCCACAAATTTTGTTGGCTCAAATTCACTCCCTTCTAATTGAATGACACTGAAACGGATTTTCGTCTTACCTCTGTCTGCATAGCTAATTAATAATTCATTCACCACAATCTCACAGTTAAGGGCGAATATTGTTTCGTTCCTTGGTTTGACTAACCTAAAACCTATCGTGGGTAGCAGTTTTGAAGGAGAGCAGAAAAAAATAAAAACAAAACAAAAGCCCGTAAACATGAACACGTGCAGCATAAACCGAGTGTGCGGTTGGATTTGGCATGCCATTAGTAATTGTTTGAACCACTCAGAACTCTTGGCATGGCAGTTTTTTTTTTTCAGACAGTATAACTGCAGTTCACATGTGTTTGTTCGCACGCGGTGCACTCACCAACCACTTCAAGGGCACCCAACGGATGATTAAGATCCCAACAATGTGCTCGGAAATGTGGTAAAACTCGAAGCAACACGTTCGAAAGGCTTGTTTTGTTCTTAGCAGGGTGGCCAGCGAACCGAGAAAACCGGGAAAAAGCCGGGAATTTCAAAACTAAACCGGGAAATTTGTCATGTTTTTTTAAATATTATTTTTCATTTACTACATGCTTGGGATCTGTTGTTTAAGTTCAACACACTATACATTTTCTGCCATATCATAAACACTGGAAGACTCAAGGAACCATTTAGGTGTTCTCGGGGTAAGAAGCTAGAGTAACAAGCCAGTCGTCATATGTTAGAATCTCGGCTAAGAGAGAGGACCGTTATAGTCAATAGGATCCTAACGCTAGCCCCGCAATTGTTCTGTACACTAACAGTTCGCTGCGATTGTTTTTCTCTAATTTGTCTACCTTCTCATTCGCACTGATTAGGGCTTCAACAGTAAGTGGCGATTAAACATCAAAACAATTATCACTTTACAGGATCAACGTCTAATGTCATTTATGTCTGAGTAAGTTTCAAAGTTGTGTACGGAATTATTCATAATTGACGTAAAAATATTCTTTAAAAAGAAACAAGATTTTAATATTAGGCTACAAATCGCCAACAAAAACTTACAAAACCCAGGGAAGGTTAAAACTTTAAATTACTAAAAAATATTTTGAAGGCCAGAGAAGTCAAGAATGATTCCAATTAGGCTTCATCTTTTAATTTGAAATAGGCAAAAACTAAACTATGATAAAAAATATCTAAAACCCAAAACAAGTAACGCCTCCACCAACCACCAACGCCATAGGTGTCGATGGTTGTGTGATGACGTTATCCGCTCACACTCAACCATAACTGATCTATTTTAAATCCTCCAGAGATTTTCTGAGGCGAAAAATCTCTGGATTCTTCTATCGTATGGGAAATTGGAGCCATTGGTGCCGGTCCGGTAATCAACGGGCCGTTAGTTAAGATTCTAGCTGGAGTCGCCTCACCGGGTGTCGCGGATTGACACAAAAGTGGTGGAAATAGACCGACAGAAAATAAGCAAAAATAAAAAAAAACCGTAACCTAACCCATTCCCGGCGGGTGATGCCATATTGCATCATCTGACAATCGAACTTTGATTTGAGTTCAACAACTGTACTTGAAAATTTGCACGACGATACTATTCAGCATTGTTAGAGAATAGATTGATGTTTAATATGCGATACAGTTTGTGTCAATTATGCATATAGTTGATTAGTAATGAGAGTTAAAAGTTCATTGCTTGACGTAAAAACTGATTTTTCTCCACCGGGAATAGGTTAAGCTTAAATCCTCTTGAGAAAATGTCTTGAGGCCAGAAATTTCAAAAATAGATTTAAAAAAATTTACTTTTTCAAAGACCAGAGGCAACGAAAATAATTTAAAATTCAATTCTAAAAGTATGAAATATTATTGTAGAGGCTTAAAAATGCAGAGCCTGTTTTTGTTTTTTTATTTTTCTCAAATTGCTTGCATATTCCTTCAAAATCAGAAAGACTTATTTTTCAAATAAACAAGTCAAAACTATAAGGGCCATACTGCCGGTACTCGGATAACTGTCCCATAATGAAAAACAACACGTTGAGAAAACGGCGATTTAATATTATCCGTTTCGGACTTCCAGCAATTACATCCAAGACCAATGACCATAACAGTTTCATGGCACCACAAGCTTATCGTTAAAAACAAAAAACCATGCATGGAATTGGTTTTACATTATATAACTTGAAAAAAAGACAAAATGGGACAAAATATGCGGGTACATTTGAAAAGTACTCGCATATTTTGTCCCATCACATATAAATTCAACCAGCAACCAGCAGTATCATTGGCAACGTAGATTGTATTACAGAAAAACAACATCAGTCTAGGTAATTGAATGACATACTTCTATTTGCCTAAACTAATCCGATATACACTAATCATGAGCAAAATTAGATGTTTGCAGTTTGTACCACTATGCAGTGGGACTGTAATGCGGGTACTTTCAATATGGGACAAAAACAACTCGGTATTTTTTCCATGTTTTTCCATACAAAAGTATCAATTTTAATTTTTTTTTTCAGAAAATATGATAACAATTAATCGATTCCCGATGATAACTCAAAAGTGACCAAAATCAGTATGGGACAGTTATGCGGGTACCGGCAGCATAGCGAAAATTATTCGCTTAGAAAAAACCTGGAAGAATAATATCAAATTAGTTCTTTCTCTATTGTCGAGGCAATGACTGAGCCTCAGGAGATCGTTAAGAAAATGGAAAAAATCTTTTGAACGACAGAAACACACACAATTGTTCATAATTCAGCTCACAATTAAAAAGATAATAAATATGTTCAAATATTTCTGAAGCTCTTCGATAAAAGTTAGCAATCAGATTTTAAATTAAAGTCAGAAATGCACCAAAAACATAAAAAAATTCAGTTATAATATAAAGTAATAAATTTATTTTTTTAAATAGATTTTTGTTGAAAATTCGGAAATTTAGAACGCGGATTCAGAAAACATAAAACAAGCTTCTTATTTAGCTCAAAAAGGCAAAAATTGTTTCTAAGTAGCAGTAAAATTGTATTGAAGCCTGACAGAAACTAACAACATCAATGTAAAATCAATTTCAAAACTGAATCTAGAAAAGTGTGGGCAAAAATATATTCTCAAACAAATTTAAAATTGCCAGAAACGGCTATCATTGCAGTTTCAGGCAAGGCGAAAAACTATCTCGATTCGGGGTCAAAAAAATGTGCTTCAATTATTTTGAAAACTCTGAAAGATAACTAGAATGTTTATTCTCATTCACTAAAAATGACTATGAACAAGTTATCAGAAAACAAGAAAAAAAAAAATAATAAATAATTTTCAAAGTCAATTCAATGAAAAATTTTAAAGTCAATTTAATTTAAAATTAAGTTTTAAAAGAGAAAATGATGTCAGAAATGGGGAATTTAGTTAAAATATTTTATATTCTATTTTTAAATAAGCACTTTAAATAAGGCCAAAATCCGTAATAAAACTTAAAAACAATTGATGAAATTTCTCAAGGCTTGAAATGATAGAAAATGATTTGCAGTTGCATTCCTCAGCCATGAAAATTCGAAAAATCAACAGCAAATAGATGTTGGCCGAAGTAGTTAGCCCTTTTGAGAGTTTTAAATGAAATAATAATACATATTAATATCCATATTCTCTCACAAATTTATTTTGTCAATAAATGAACGTGGTTGAACTTTTATATTCATGCGTTTTAAAACCGGAAAGAACACCAATTTCTAACCGGGAAAACCGGGAAAAAACCGGGAATATGAAATTGGAAATCTGCTGGCCACCCTGTCTTAGGTTTTTGCGGTCACAGAGCAAACAATGGCGGAATGAGTGAGTTTGTGACTCTTGTGTGATACCACATGCAAAAGAGAGGACTGGCAACATGGCCAATAAAACAAACGTACATTGAATCGGTCCGTAAATTTCTAATAAAATTCACGTGTATTTTCGCACTAGAGGTCATGAAAGGTTGTAAATTTTCAAGTATATCGGGTGTCGCGTGTGTAAGATACAAATTAGTTAGAGTGGAGTGAAAATTAGAAGATCAAAAATGGAAGTGATTATGCAGTTTAAATTGGCACAGAAGATATAGTTCGCCATTCGTGTACGTTTTGATTTTTACCAAGTGAACGGTAGTGTTAGTGAAAAGAGAGTGGAAACCGTAAAGAAGGAATGAGGTTCAACACGTCCTCTCCACTGACATCGATTGGGTTTGTGTGTTTTTTTTTATCTTTCGCTGAGCTTTGCGCGCAGCGAAGTGCAAAGCTTTCTTGCATTTGTGGTTCCTGCTGCTGGCTCGCAAAATGCAACTGGAGAGACAGGAAACAGAAGCTAAGTATTGGTTTTGGTGATATTTCACGTCGTGTTTGAAACGGGATCAGAGTGAAATTGTGACTACCTATGTTAACGCACACAGCTTTTCTTCCATTCGATTTGAACGGCATGTGAGCGAGAGAGAATTTGTTTTTTTTCTGCCTTTTGTGCTACTTACGACCGCAGAGGCACCTTCGGAGATGCCGATTTTCTGATTCTTTCTCTCTCGATCACTTGCTGTGTGTGTTGGGTAGCGCGTTCATGTGTTCATGATTTTTTTACGTTGCATCAACTTGCAAGTTGCAGTAGGCTGACATGAGAATGTGTGTTCAGCAAATAGACCATCGCACGGTGACGTCGCGCACTTGCGTTTGACAGCTATTGGTGGCTTTGTTTGCCTTCGGGCGATGCAGTTTGATTCTAAATTATAGCAGATCATTTCAGTTGTGACCAGTGATGCCACATATATAGATTTGTCTGCTTTTATACAGATTTCTTGCGTATTTTTCATACAGATATCTGCATGCAGATTGCAGATTTTCTGGAAATAATACAAATTATTTTGGTTTTCATGGGGTAGTAAATTGAACTTCTTGATGTGGTTCAGCGTGTCGTAGGTTTTACTATATTCATATGCTACTATAAATCTTTGAACACGCTAACTTTCACAAGATCGAATAGTTTTACAATAGAGGTCGATCATCTATCATTCACACGCGACAAATATCTAAGTGCTTCGTCTGTCATGAAGAGTTCTGATCGGTTACGGTCATTTAACCATATTTAACCCTATTATTTTTATGATTTTCCTAGCTTTTGGACAAATGTTGATACACTTGAATTTTTTTTTATTCAATAATGTTTAAATCTTGTTGGATGCAATTTTTTGTTTTTGAATTTTAAGGGCTTTGGATGCATGTAAATTTGCCAGTTTTTGAATTCATCAGGATACTTAGCTCATTCCAAATTATATTACAAGAGAAAAACGCGTTGTAGATCTTATATCCTCTAAAATTGCGGTCGGCTTACAGTTTCCGAATAAAGTTTAACGTCTTACGAAATAAAGCTACTCATTGATTCGTGAATGGGTAAATTAAGGTGGTCATGAGCAGAAACGCGTAGAGTCGTACGATACGTAAGGTAACCCGTCACTGCAAATATGATGAGGTTTTCAACATGTTGGCACCTGGCGCGCTTTCGTGAGTTCATATATCGAAGATCGCACCACTAACCTCGGGAAAGTGCGTGCACGTCGGGTTCAAAATTGGAAGGGTCGGTCAGTTCCTCTATTAGTACAAAGCTCGTTATTCCCGTCGTACTCCTGAATTAATGAAACAAAACGTCTTAGATACATAGAAGATAGGTTCGCGAAAAATATCTTAGTGGACGAGGGCCCATAAATACCGCCAAGAGTTTTATCGTATGTAGAGAAGAAACGCGACAAACAACTAACACAAAATTCCTATACCCGTGGTGCTTGTGGAGTGTGCAGGAGTATATCCGGCCTCTAGTAACAACAAGTATCGAACTAACACCCCTTTCCTTCCTTCCTTTGATCTACGTTCTGGACCGGCAGGCGTCGGTACTGATCAGCATGCAGGGGTTATTGGAGATGCACATCGAAAAGCTAAATCCCAAGTAGGAATCACTAAATTCGATTTACAACTCCAATCGATCCTGATCAGTAACGAAGTGGCAACCGGTGGTGATCAATCAAGCTCAAGCTCAAGCTTGTGTGATACCACATGCAAAAACACAAACAACCACAAACAAGTTGAATGAACTTTTCCTTCGAAACATACCTATATGAGCTTTGCTAGCTTAAACAGCAAATCGGTTGGTTTCGACTAGTTGAAACTGAAATGCAATTTAGCGGATATACTGTGCATATTAAGAGAAATGGAACTTATATAAGAATTTAACTTAAGATTTACTATAGCAACTAACAACATTTCGAGCAACTAGCAACTACTAACATTTCGATGCCAATTTTGTAGTGCTGCACGTCAAATCTTTCAAAAAAACTCTTCCTCTTATCCGAGTAAAATTGCTTCAAATGGCTTCACATTTTCAATCTCGTATTGCAATTCCATTATTTTATCGGTCACATCGCGAATGAGCGGGACCATAGTCTTGGAGAAAAAGCATTTCATTTTTCACTAAATGGGCCCTTTTCACCTAGATTTCAACATTGAATTAATAAACAACGTAGGCCACTGCGAGACAAGTTTGATAAGCTAATTGTAACGTTGAGTAAGTAATCAACAAATCCAAAACGAAAATGCTTCAGCTGAAATATTAAATAATCATACTGAGCACAATCATAACAGCGCGCGATACCATCGGTGAACTAATCACATTGCGATAGCCGGTTGATCTGTTATTTCATCTAAATTGTTTTTAAACAAACCACAATTGTTTTTGAGCGCGGATTGCTTCGTACCGAGTTCACTGATGTGTTAACGTATTTAAATCTTTTTAATCTGTTCGCAGTTATGTTTATTTAATCCACGAAACAATTGAATTTTTTGTCTTACGACTTGTACGAAAGTTTTGCGAAGCTGACAGTGTATGTAATTATGGAATACGATAAACGAGAACTAAAAAGTGGGCTTTGAAATATACCTCGTCCAGGTGGAACTTAAACCCGCAATTTCCTTGTTTCCGGTAAGGTGTTCTGTGCATCCCTATTGTTACTTGTCGTGGCAAGAACTTCTTAATTAATAGGAAAATTGACAAAGTTATAGGCATCTTCCGCTCGAAATTACAGAAGGGTTGTATGCAATATCACGACCGCAATGTGACGTGAAACTACAAAAGGTTTTTGTTGCATTACTCGTATTGAATATTTTAAAATTTTAGTTCAAACGAGAAGTTCAAGTGCAACCGAATTTCATATAAATAAGACATCACTGAACAGGTTGGTTCACATATAAATATGACAACATTGAACAGTAATGGAACAATCACTATGTGGCGGAAACGATGCTGATTTCACCACTGTACTATCATGACAGCGGGAATTAAGGTAAATTAGTGTATTTCATTGGAAGAAATGCCGGCTGACACTGCCGCTATCGCATAAAGGCAGCTGTATTATTAAAGGAAGTAGTGCAGCTGCACCCACGGTTGATGCTGTTACCACTACCACTGCTAGTACCTGCTACCGTTGCTACTTAGTTTAAACCATCCTAGTGGCCATTCACTAGTAAACGGATTGGTTTGAGCAGAAACAGGTTCTTATACAGACCAAAGAGTGCATTCGCAATTTACTAGGTATATAATTATGTCGACCGTGCTGGGGAAAGTAAGCATTAAGCGACTAACCAGAGGTCGAAATGTAGGGTGAGGAACGGCTTAAGCAGTAGCGCGTTAGGTTTAAGGGACACCTTTCCGTACCAGTAAAAGTGACATCTGGAGTTCCACAAGGCTCCCATTTAGGCCCTTTGCTCTTCATTTAATGTGCTAATGACGTTACCCTTGTGTTGAATCGTCTCAAAGTATTGATATATGCCGATGACATGAAATTGTACATGGAAATAAGAAACAAATCAGACATCCAACAATTCCAACAAGAGGTTGACATTTTCTACATTTAGTGTAAAAAAAGTCTTCTTGATCTCAACATAAAAAAATGCAATATTATACCCTACACAAAGAAAAGAATTCCGGAACATTCCAGTTGCACTCTTGGACATCAAATTCTAAAAAGGTGTTATCAAATTAGAGATTTAGGAGTGATTATGGATTCTAAGTTAACATTCATTGATCACTACAATACGATCATCAATAGAGCCAACAGTATGCTAAGTTTTATAAAAAGGTTCAATTATCATTTCGTAGACCCGTACACGTAAAAACTCTTTTTGTTACATATGTTAGATCTATTTTAGAATACTGTAGTGTTGTTTGGTCGCCTTACCAAGACGTCCATTCCAATAGAATCGAATCCGTACAAAAACAGTTTTTGTTATATGCACTAAGAAAACTGAGTTGGAATTCATTTCCTCTCACTTGTTATGAATCGCGTTGCATGCTCATTACTATAGAAACGCTCAAAAAAGAAGAGAAACTGCTTCGGTAACTCTTGTCAACGATTTAGTCACACAACGCATATGTTCGGAAAATTTGCTAGGAAAACTCAACTTTTATGCTTCTACACGCTCATTAAGAACGCTAAAAATTTTTGTATTAAATTCTTATAGAACAGAATATGCCATGGCCGGGCCAGGTCATAGTATGATGAGTCTTTTTGATAAATATTGTGAAGTTATTGATTTAACGATGTCGTGAAATGCTCTTAGAAAAAAATTGAACACAAGAATTACATAACTATATTTAAAATGTTAGAAATAGTTTTTAAGATGTAGTCTACTATGATCGATGCAAATAAACAAAAAAATAAAAATAAAAATAAACATAAAAAATAATCAGTCGAAGAAAACAGGCCTCAAACTCCTGAATTTTGATCAATATCGACAATTTCAATGATGGAAACGAAAACTTTGATTATCTAGTAGAAACACCGTTAATCACAAAGAAATCTGTGAACAAACACAATCGTAACAAATCGACCTATTCAGGAGCCATTTCGGGTGCTGAAAAAAACACGCGTGCAAAACAGATGGAAACTGCTTAGGATAGGTTCGGGGTGATTAGAATAGTGTCCTTCGATTGGTAACTTTAGTTGATTATTGGTAAAGTTTGCTAACTTAGTTTTACAATCTGAAAACAAGTTCTGACAGAGAAAAAGATAGAGAACAGATTGATATACTTCTATTTGAATTCTGTTTAAACCCAACACATTTCGAAAATTTCGTCTCAATACACGGGCGGTTTCTA
Organism: Wyeomyia smithii; assembly: GCF_029784165.1. NCBI lineage: Eukaryota > Metazoa > Arthropoda > Insecta > Diptera > Culicidae > Wyeomyia > Wyeomyia smithii. The sequence continues at coordinate 780,665 of NC_073695.1, read as the reverse complement.
AAGCTGCTTAGAATACGTTCCCTACCCTATAAAAGTTCGAATAATCATATTAAAATTTTCTGCATTTGGTAGGATGCATAGATGACTCTCGATTTGATTATTGCAAAAACAAAGGAAATCCATTGAAAACTAACCGAGTTATTAACATCTGAAATTTGACATGTTTGTTACTTTTACTGTTTCTATATTTTAATTTTTCACGAGGTTTTTCGAATATTCATGAAAGTGCAACCTACTGTCATGAGACATTTCATCATTTGAGGATTCTACATGATCGTTAAATTAATTGCACACAAATCCTGCAAAATATTGAATTTAATCAACGTTTTTTAAATCGTATTTTTATGGACAATTCTGGGGTGTGATCTGAAGCATCTAAGAGAGAGGCACGATTTTTACGAAGTCGGTTTTGCTTCTTAGCTTCACGATGACTTTGACACAGTAGCTTTGCGACAGCGGAAAAGACCTACGCCAGATTGAAATTCGATGCCAGAAGAATCGAAAACGAAATACATGCGAGTGAGAGGTTCCAAGGAGAACAACTAAAATCTCTGTAGACGGCGATGAGCTTGGTTGTCGACGTTGTTTATGGTAGTTCGTGTATTTGGGGTCACTAGTGACCGCCGACAATAACACCAGCAAAAAGATCGAGAGATGCATCCAGGCTAAAAATCGTCCTTACTTTTCACTTCGAAAGACATTTCAATCAAAGCACCGAGTGCACCGACGCACGAAGTCGACGCAGTCCAAAACCCTCATAAGTGCAGTAGTCTTCTACGGAATCGAACCAGCAACGCTTCTCTCGGAGTACTTGACCGCCCTTGCAGTTTTCGAACAGAAGGTGGTCCGGTGAAGATGCCGAACGACAACTCTGGAAAATCGCGCCTCTTCAGCAGTAACAGAGGGGCGCAGCGTGCACGCTGGCTCGACCCAAAAACAAAGCAAAAAAGCATGGATAAATTTGGCGAGCAGACTGCGGGTGACTCCGTCCAAATAATAAAAATAATTGTTATGTGTATGCAAATGCCAAGGTTTTTAACAAAATTAGCAACATTCTTTGACGTTTTTCCAATGCTTGAATTCTGAAAAGAAAGTGTCAGCTCAGAGATAGATACCCTTATTATTTTTAAATTTTGTCCATACGGAAGTACCTACCTAATCCATAACAAAATACCTCCGTATGTCCATATTAAAAAAATAAATAAGGGTATCTGTTTCTGAGCTAATGTTTTCTTTTCAGAAATCGAGCATTGGAAAAACGTCAAAGAATGTTGCTAATTTTGTTAAAAAAAACCTTGGCATTTGCATACACTAGTGACATAACAATAATTTTCGAAAAAAAAACAGTTTTTTCTATATTGTATGTTTTCCAAATAATGTACGGTGCCGTAAATATAAATGCTATTCGTACTTTTTAATGAAAAATCAAAAATCGTTTCGATTTTGTACATTTTTTAAGAAAACAAACATGAAAAAACGCCGAAAAACTAAAATACTACAAGGTATACAGCCCTAGGGGTTGTATGAAATGGTGACGTAGGACTAAATATATAATATATGCTAAACTAAATATTATTATATGCTGCGCTAAACTGTTCATAGGTAACACTACCGTTTTTTTCGATAGTCGTTATTTTAAAACTAACGATGCATGAATACATGAAAATTTTACACTAGTAGTAGTTGCGAAAATTCTCATAACTCTTATCTTCAAGCATCTATAGTTCTGAAAAGAACCGATTCCATAATATTCAGTTAGAAATTCGTGCTACAGAACGCTGATAATCGCACCATGAATATTTTGTTGGCCGCGCATAAAATTTGCTCTCCGCTGTGCCCTCCAGTAGCTGTGCTAGCAAAATATCCTGCATCGAACGATGGTAAGTGTTGCTGCCGTATGCAAAATAAAGGTGTAACATAGTTCCGCAGTGCCTGGAAGTTGACTCGTATGCAGCTCTCGTTTCTCAATGTCGCGTACCTTTAACAGCTGCACTGCTCTCGCCTTTGTGTAACAAACTAAACTGAAGCTGAATTTTCTACACGCAGTCTTTTGTATCGAGTTCAGCGTAGATTTTTACCATTAAGGCGTGGCCACGTAGCTTATAGAAAGAAAGAGAAACAAACCAACACATCTTCAATACTACTGAGTGATTTTCATAAGCATCAAAAGAAAGTTTTTGCTTTCCCGATGCGAAAATCACTCTGGTTCTTAGATTAACTGATTTTCGTTGCTGATATTTGACTGATAACGGTGTTCGAGTGAACACAAACAAACAATTAAACCGGAAAATCACTCAATTTAGCAGTGAAAATTCTTGAAATGAGGGTTATATCTTGTAACAAACTATTCATAGGTAACACTACCGTTTATCTTTGGTGCGTCCTGGTCGTTATTGTAAAAATGATTATTTAGAAATAGATGAACATTTCACACTAGTAGTAGTTGTGAAAATTCTCATAACTCTTATCTTCATCATCTAATAGTTCTGAAAAGAACCGATTTCATAATCTTCAGCTCGAAATGTAGCTACAGAATGCTGATGATCACACCACCACCGGTAGCATCGATTATTTAGTTGGCCGCGTATAAAATTTGCTCTCCGCTGTGCCCACCAGCAACTGTGCCAGCAAAATATCCTGCAGCGTACGATGGTTATTGTTGCTGCCGTATGCAAAATACAGGTAACATGCTCCGCGGTGCCTGGAAGTTGACTCGTATGCAGCTCTCGTTTCTCAATGTCGCAAAGCTTTAACAGCTGCACCGCACTCGCTATTGTGGAACAAACTAAACTGAAGCTGAATTTTCCACACGCAGTTTTTTTGTATCGAGTTCAGCGTAGATTTTACCATTGAGGCGTGGCTACGTAGCTTATAGAAAGAAAAAGAAACAAACCAATACATCTTCAATACTACTGAGTGATTTTCATAAGCATCAAAAGAAAGTTTTTGCTTTCCCGCTGCGAAAATCACTCTGGTTCTTAGATTAACTAATTTTCGTTGCTGATATTTGACTGATAACGGTGTTCGAGTGAACACAAACAAACAATTAAACCGGAAAATCACTCAATTTAGCAGTGGAAATTCTTGAAATGAGGGTTATGTCTTGTTGTGATAAACTATTCATAGGCAACACTACCGTTTATCTTTGGTGCGCCCTGGTCGTTATTGTAAAAATGATTATTGAGAAATAGATGGACATTTCACACTAGGAGTAGTTGTGAAAATTCTCGTAACTCTATCTTCAAGCATTTATAGTTCTAAAAAGAACCGATTCGATAATCTTCAGCTCGAAATGTATGCTACAGAATGCTGATAATCACACCACCACCGGTAGCATCGATTATTTTGTTGGCCGCGTATAAAATTTACTCTCCGCTGTGCCCTCCAGCAGCTGTGCCAGCAAAATATCCTGCAGCGTACAATGGTTATTATTGCTGCCGTGTGCAGAATACAGGTAACATGCTCCGCGGTGCCTGGAAGTTGACTCGTATGCAGCTCTCGTTTCTCAATGTCGCAAAGCTTAACAGCTGCACCGCACTCGCTATTGTGGAACAAACTTAACTGAAGCTGAATTTTCCACACGCAGTCTTTTGTATCGAGTTCAGCGTAGATTTTTACCATTAAGGCGTGGCCACGCAGCTTAGACAAAGACAAACAAACCAAAACACTTTGTTGAGTCAAAATATGTAGGCAGTGGAATTTATTTCGTCCATGTTATTGTTATCTGTGCTTGGGAAGCAAGCCAAGAACAAGGGAAATGTATGGGAAAGCTTGACCTTGGAACTTTTCACCTTTTTCCACCATTAAGCAGTAAAGCAACAATGTTGAACATAATATCAAAAAATTGTTACACATTTTATCTATCCACCGACATATAAATGACTAAGATGCATTAAGTCGTTCGCTTGCTATAACCGTTTGAAATCTGACGCAACATTTGCCAGTTTCATTTTCATTTTCACAAAGTGTAATCTAGTATAGAAAATAAAGACGTAGTCCTACGTCAAAAAAACTAATTTTTCAAGTCTTTAAAGACTGCAAGAAACTAGTGAAACCACCTGGGGAAGCTAGTACTAATCCCCGTCTTCCGACTGAAGACTGTTGTTTTTGCAGCTTTTCGAGAAATTTTATTTTGAAAAAGTGCATTTTTTTATCTAAAATGCCCTAAACCCTATGAAAAAGTTGAAAATTTTCCCAAGGTATGTTCGGCTGAATGATGTATTTTTTAAATATGAAAAAGTGTCTAGAACATAGTAGGCCTCTAAAATCACTTCATGAAAAGTTATATGGTATTTTTCGATTTTTAGAAACTTTAAGGATGTCTGTGTATAAAACTACCTGTATGTGGTCTACAACTTTACTGAAGACTTCGTTTTTATTTTATAAGTATAAAAAAATAAAAATTTTATCTCACTTTTAGGTGAATTAATCAAAAATTTATTTACATCAAAAAACTCTCCCAGCTGGTCTCGAGCTACGATGCTGGCCTAACAAGCCAGTCGTCGTAGGTTCGAGTCTCGGCTCGGAAGAGACTGTTAGTGTCAGTAGGATCGTAGCGCTAGCCCCGCAATTGTCCTGTACCCTTAACAGTTGGCTGCGAAGTCTGTGTATAATAAACAGAAGGTTGAGTTCCGATACGGAATGTAGCACCAAGGCTTTGCTTTTTTTAATTTACATCAAAAGATGCCCCTTAAGATCTACAAAAACTTTGTCGAATACACTGTAGCATTTAAATGGCATTTTTATACTCAAAAGGCTGACGATCACGTTTTTCGCGTTTTAAACCACTGTGCACTGGTGGGCAAGGCTCACTGCAGTGCTTTTACTGTGTCTCTCTTGACAGGTACAAGAGGTAGACAAAATGATTGAGCCAGGCAACATTTTATCAATTTTTGAATGGCCAGAACTTTATGAAAAATGAATTCTTTCCCAGTAGTATTACTTTAGAACTTGATTTTAGGAGTGTGTGCAAAATTTACATTTTTGCAATGCGCTGAATCCTTCCTGACATCTTGTTGCCAATAAACTAGAATTCATTACGTGTTCATTGGTACCCAGAGCTAGAAAATCCGTCAAGGAACCATCTCCACAATAAATATTATTGAAAAAAAAAAGCTTTAAAGGGATATTCTAGAAAATATTCCACAATAGGTAAATAGAAGTATGGCGTTTGAGACAAAGTTGTTTCTTAAAAAATGTGGTACAACTTTACGTTTATGAGCAAAATAGGAAAAATGAAATTCGTTTCTAATTTTTACTTTTAAATTCTAGCTTCTATGAAATGTAGAATAGTTAATAAAACAACTTTCCTGAGGACACTTCAGCTCCGAAATCATTCTTTTTTTAGTAAAAAGTAATTAGTGTAAATTGAAACATTATTTTAGTAAAAACTGTCAATAACTAAAGAAGTATGTAAGATTAAAATAAACTTCCTTCGAAAAAATTCTTCTTATTTATTTATTTATTTATTTATTTATTTATTTAAGTGACTTTTACTTTTAGTCATTCGTCACTTAAAATTCTTCTTGTTATGGCAACCAATATTATATAACACTAGTTGAACATTCCCGGCGATGCTCGGGATCAAAGGCTTCAAAGACAGATTTTTTTTTTATATTTCATTGCTGCATTAGCTCAACTCACTTCAAAAATATAATTTACATCTTATACTTCCATCATCACTTTAAGTAGGGTGTCGAACGTCTTCAGTCAGTGGTTTTCTTCGGACCTTTTTTGCATAAGATTGCGCCAATAAAACTACCGAAGAAAACCACTGACGAAGACGTTCGATACCCTACTTCAATATTCTGAGAACGCGCAGAACGGAAATACCCATATTGGATTGTTTTTTGTGATTTTGGGCTGATTTACATAAACTGGAAGTCACCATTTTGGATTTCAAAATGACGTAAGGAGTTCCACTTTCGAAAGTATTGAAATTGTTGGCCAAATATCACTTTAGGAGTCATAAATTTGCATGTTTCATGTAGTTTTGTGAATAATATATCAAATTTAGTAATCAGATACTTGTTATTTTTCTTCAAATGGTCTTCTCAACGTTAACAAACATTTTAATGAAAAAAAATTGTGTCATCGCTATAAAATGACGTATGGAGGTCCACTTTCGGAAGTATTGAAATTGTTGGCCATATATCACTTTAGGTTATTTTCCTGGAACCGGAAGTCGCCATTTTTTAATCCACAAAACTTTGTAGAAAATAAGAAAATAAAAGATTTTTAATGCTTAAGCTGCCTCTTAGTCGATATTCAAACAAATGAATCGTAACCATTCCTGCAGCTAAATGTGAGTTTTAGTTTGGATTAACGCAAAAAAAGTAAAACAGTAAGATTAAGAGCTGAATGTCCTTCTGGTTAAAAGCTCTCTAATAAAAATCAAATTTAAATTCAAAAGTACAAAAGTAAATCGAATGCCGTAAAATGTAACTATTCACAAAACTACGAAAACATCAGAAATGTAAAATGTTCATGCTCGAGACATGGGTTATTCTGCAAAAAAAATTGTAGATGAAAGAACAACGAACATTTTATTGCAAAAAAAAAAACAAATCATTGAATTTTGATTCAGAGGCGAATTGCGCATAAAAAGTCAAAGTTTCGCATGTAATCGTATAAAAACGTATAAATTAAAATAAAATATTTTTCGGTGATTTTCTGTATTCTGTATGCTGTATGTGGTCTTCGTGGCTCTGTGGTTAGCGATGTCGATTGGCTCCCACACGGTTGTGATATCGGGTTCGATCCCCGATCAGGTCGAGAATTTTTTCGAACTGCAATTTTTCTCGACTCAGCTCTGGGGCACGGTGTATCGTTGTTCTTATCCTACAACATGCAAAATGTGCTAAAACAATATCGATAACGAATTTTCTCATCTAATCTGGTTGATCGAGAGCGCTATTAGAAGGCTGCAATATTGTTGTGCTGTATACATAAAATCATCTTCAAACATACATTTTATATTTTAACATAAACAAACATTTTAATGAAAAAAGAATCACATGTCATCGCTTTGAATTTTGATTTAGAGGCAAATCCAGCATAAAAAGTCATAATTTTGCATGTTTCACGCAGTTTTGTGAATAATATCTCATCATATACACTTTATTTTTCCTCAAATGTCTTTCCTGAACGTTAACAAACATTTTAGTGAAAAAAAAAACATATATCAACGCTTTGAATTTTGATTTAGAGGCAAATTTAGCACAGAAAGCCATAATTTTGCGTGTTTTCGGTAGTTTCGTGAATAATATCTCAAGTTTTAGTAATCAGATACTAATTATTTTTCCTTACATATCTTTCCTGAACGTTGACAAACATTTTAATGAAAAAAGAATCACATGTCATCGCTTTGAAATTAGATTTAGAGGCGAATTCAGCATAAAAAGTCATAATTTTGCTTGTTTTACGTAGTTTTGTGAATAAAATCTCAAGTTTTAGTAAACAGATACTTGTTACTTTTCTTCAAATGTCTTTCCTAAACGTTAACAAACATTTTAATGTAAAAAAAATCACATGTCATCGCTTTGAGTTTTGATTTAGAGGCAAATTCAGCATAAAAAGTCATAAAGTTGCATGTTTCACGTAGTTTTGTGAATAATATCTCAAGGTTTAGTAATCATATACTATTTATTTTTCCTCAAATGTCTTTCCTGAACATTAACAAACGTTTTAATGAAAAAAGAATCACATGTCATGGCTTTAAATTTTGTTTTAGAGGCAAATTCAGCATAAAAAGTCATATTTTTGCAAGTTGTACGTAGTTTTGTGAATAATATCTCATGTTTTGGTAAACAGATACTTGTTACTTTCCTTCAAATGTCTTTCCTAGACGTTTACAAACATTTTAATGTAAAAAAAACACATGTCATCGCTTTAAATTTTGATTTAGAGGCAAATTCAGCATATTTTTGCATGTTTTACGTAGTTTTGTGAATAAAATCTCAAGTTTTAGTAATCAGATACTAAGTATTTTTCCTCGAATGTCTTCCCTGAACATTAACAAACATTTTAGTGAAAAAAGAATCATATGTCATCGCTTTGAATTTTGATTTAGAGGCAAATTTAGCACAGAAAGTCATAATTTTGCATGTTTTACGTAGTTTTGTGAATAATATCTCAAGTTTTAGTAATTAGATAACTATTTTTTTTATAACTAATGTCTTTTCTGAACATCAGCGAACATTTTCATATTAAAAAACCTACATGTCACCGCTTATTATTTTTGATTTAGAACGATTCAAAATGATGATGAATACTGTACACCACAGAGACTGAGGGAATAATATCAATAAGATCAAGCGTTACGGAATTCCATTTTTATATAGTAGATTAAAAAATTGTAGAGAATCACTATTAAAAATTGAATTGAAAACAATAGATTTTTAAGGATGAAGGTGCATTTGATATTGTGACATCGAATGCCCTGATTCTACTAAGAACCCACGTTCAAGTGTGGAAGTTTAAAATTTTGAAAAATTTATCAAATTACAGAGATCACAAAACGCAAACCAACCAAACAGTAAGCCGACAGGTTTTAGGGCCTATTCAAGGTTTAGGAGAGTTGTTTTCAATTAACTTGTTCGTCTGTAATGTCGTTTGTTTCCGAAGTATCAAATATGATAAGACCTAATCTTGTATAGGGCACTTTTGTTGAGATGTTCATTAAGATCAAACCTTCGGTCGTAAAGCTTTGTTACTGATTGAGCTAAAACTTTACATCCTGGGATTCTTCCGGTGTTCGAAGGTCACTAATTGCCCATAAAACAACGACTGTCTTCCTAATGATCGTCTTCCAAGTTGATACAGCTAATCTTGATCGATACGTGAGACACAATGGAAGCGAAATGATTTTTCCGTGGCTGATTGAAAACAGCAGCAGCTGCACTGGCAATTGACAAAGTGGCATCAATGATCGATTGACTGAGTCGCCTGTCGACTGGAAGCCAGTTCCTTCCAGTGGGTATGAACAGTAGTTATACACGTTACTCTTCACATCATCAGTACTTTTTTTGCTGCAGCTCTGTTGTTACTAGCCCGCAAGCGCTTTGGACTGGAGCAGATCACTCGCTCTCAAACAAGCGAGTGGAAAATTGCGGAAGCTGCGATGTGTAGTTCGTGAGACTTTTTGTTTAGCTTAACGGAGATTGACCTGACTAGATTAAAAGATAGATTATAGCGGTGCGCGCAGGATGCAGCCCCGACTCGACCCGATCCCGCGTCGTGTCGGCCGCCCGTGTGTCACGCTGAAATTGTTGCTCACTTTTTTTTGTCCGCTGTCGCTATTGTTGTGTAACTTATTTTCCCTTTTTTCTCTGTTTCCTTTCAGGTTGTTTACCACGCGGGAAAAGAGCGTGATCCATGTGCTAGTCAGTTGAGGTAAGTTTTACTTTCTTCCGCAATTGGGATTATTTGTGTAGAAAATTATTCACATTCATCAAATTGGCGCTGGATGCTGTTTTTTGAGCAAACAACAAACATAACAAAATAGTGATATACATACGATTGTGATAATCTAAATTTATGCGAATGTCTATTTATAAAAAATACAATTATTAAGTGGCCAAACCAACAAAGCAAATCCGTACCTTTTTCACGATGGTAAATTGGCAATTAGTTCACGCTAAATCAATTCTCTGGTGACTGCAACGGTGGCAGAATTCATTCGTGCAAGTCAACATTTTTCGCTAACGGTTTTCATACCCCCCGTCCTTTTATTGGTTTCATAAAAATATGGAAGCACACGATACAAGCGCAATAAAGTGATAGAAAAAACAACAGGTTTTGGCGATTATTTCGATGACGATTGATATAATAAATTGCTGTGAAATCGAATACAGTAGTTTGTGAAAAAAATCATGAGAATCTGTTTAGCGTTGATTATTTAATAGAAATGCCTTCTTTGCCATTACTTTACACAAAGTTTTTCACCTGTTTATTTAGAGAATGTTGGTGAATATAAAATATTTGAGCATCCATAGAGCAGCTTAAATAACAAATCGGTTTTACTAACCTGGACTTTTCAAGAAAATTTGTTAAGAAATGATACGTTTTTCTGAATTATTATTTGTCATGCGTTCAAAGCAAAAGGTGCAGAGAATAAAATAAATTTTCAGGAGAGAATACACGGAGAAAACAACTCAGCAAAATATTAATAAAAGTGATGAAATGTAGTTTTTCCCAATTTGTCTCAAAGTAGTTATTACCTTTTACCTTTACACTCTACTAGTGACAAAATTGAAACAATCCCATTTTGTTTGGGAGTGTTTCACAAACGCTTTCCAGTTGGACTGAACATTAAGCTAAGTTTTTATTGCTCGACTTCTAAGGCTCGAACAAAACGTAATATGATTACTTCAGCTACAAAGCCAGCCTTTTAACAGCCATCACGCCATTTCTGTTAATCCTCCGCAGGATATCCGACACACGCCTTCTCAGAAGGTGCTCCGGTAAAATCCCGGAAAATTTGCTTCACGGCCCGAAGGTGCGGTTGTGCTATTTCCTCGCCAGGTAGGCGAAATAGCGTAGCAGGATGGTTTCCTCTCCTGCCGGGACATTTCCGCTTCTTCGACGGAGGAAAAATCCGATAAGTGAATAAGTTTTTGAATAAGCCGACAAAGTTCGGAATAATTGAAACTCGAAGAAACACAATAAGTTCTATCCACTAAGGTGTAGTAATTTATTGCTAGAACATAAATTGGTTGCGGGATTCTTAGTCTAGAGGTTGGCCAGAAAGTTCCAAGCCCCGGTCGAATGCGATTAAGTTATCCATTGCCGTTTCCTTTCGGCGTCGTAAAAGGAAATCCTTTCCGCTCCGGGCGCATCGTGGGCTTGGCTCTTACCGGGAAGAAAGAATGAGACTCGTAACTCTCTAACGCAGTAAGTTGTAATGTGATTTTATGTGGTGGAACCTAAAGATATTTTTCCACAATCGCTGGGGCGCGCGAAGGTTAGCTACCGACGGGAAACGAAAACACTAAAGGATAGTGTTATAAAATGAGCCTTCCGTGAAATGTTTTTAACTAGATTACATCAATCAATTCTGGAAACAGAAACTGACAGTGCAATCTTTCTTCGAATGTTTCGTGCCAGCTTGTGGCAATTATCGTCCGTTGGTTCATAACAACATTTTTGTGATGTTTCCAGCTATTGTAATTAGACTTGACTATCCCTGAAAGCATTAATCACTTTTCGTCAGGAAAAAGCGGGTTCCCTTGCGTAACAAACGATGGAAATGCGAGAGCAAAAAGAAGACACGGACATGGCGACGAAATCTACGTAAACTTTCTTCGTCAAGCGTCAAAAGATATGGGCCGGGATGGGCATTCCCAAGCTTTCTTTTCCATCCGATTACGTTTCGGACGTGCCCAAAGCGGACAGGCGAAATTAGTGCCGCTCCTGGAAAAATGACAACGTCAAGAACCCCAAGCCATACCCGTCTACATTTTTTGCAGCCGGAAAATCGCTCCTCAGTGGGAGGTTGAAAAGCATTATTTTTGATGACTGAATTTAGTCACTTTGCTGTTAGTATGGCGACGCCAGGGAATGCCTGGCGTTCTTATAATTTGGCATAAATTTTTCCGAAACTGGGTGTGTTGGAGTTTTGAAAACATGCGACTTGATGAGTAATACGATATTTTTTTCATTTACATGACTAGCCTTAGAGTAACGTGAGTTAATTGTTTCCACAACATTGAGCGATCTCGCAGCCATATCTGGACAGATCGGATAGTAAAAAAACTCATGACATGCATGTTTTCGAACAATGTAACCCTTAAGGTTACGCGGTTCACATGAATTCAATTTTAGAGCCGCATTTATTGCTGATTTCAACCTAAACAATACTACTACCGGGATAATGGTAAACAAAGCCCATCAGCAGAAAGTTAACCGTGCTCCGTTCAGTAAGACATATATGCCATGTAACAATTGTTGTTTCTACGAGCGAACAGGCGCAGATAAAATAAAAACAAACCAAACTACTACTCGCTAGTAGATAACAATACTTTTCAATTTAGGGCGCCCGCGGGAGTCGCGTCACTGCTGAACTGGCCGTAGAAAATAATTAAAACCTCTTTGTCTTTCGGCACCTTTCGGTTCTATCAGACGGAAGGCCATTAAAAGCGCTTGTTTGCACTTGCTGCATAGTTTCCTCAGCAGCTTCGCACCACGCGGCTAGGCTGATAAATTGTTTACCCATTCATTGCGGTTAAACTTTTCTCCCGCCGCCCTCCCCCCCCCCCCCCCCCGCGTCTAGAGCGTCCCTTGATCACATTCTCTATCGTCAGGGGCTGGTGTTGTGTTTGCTGTTTTAATTCCTCCCTGCTAAAGACCGCTGCAAGCGACCGAAAACTTGTTATTCACAGTTTCTTGAACTTTGTGCGGCTGCTTCCGTTAGTTTCAGATAATTTGATGCAACATGATAATCAGCAAGTAGCTCTTCCTGTTGTCGTATTTCAATGTACGTAATTACGATTACTTTCATCTAATCACAATTTACTACACACAGCTCTGATTGGGATTGGCCGCCGATACAGAAGTAATGGACGTCAGGTTCGGCGCGATTCAAAAGTGTTACAGTGTTTCGAATGGGTTTTGCACTCCACCTGATTGTGCCAGTGAAGAAGAGCAGTAGTGGCGTGAAGGCAAAGTTTACGGAGATATTTATTTTCCTCACGTTGTTGGGTAGAAGTTTCTTTCAGACACACACACCCCTCTCACTTCCACACTCAGTGCTAATAGAGGAACGGCACGCGATGTAAATTTTGCTGCGGTTTTTGTTTCGCCCGAGGAGAAGTTCTTGGAATTGTAAGAGGGCAATGACATCGCTTCCGAATGTCGGGTAGCAGTTTGAAGTGCTGTGCCTCGCCAAAATAGTTGCATAGTGGGTGGAGAGGAAAGCACATGTCAAGTGGGAGTTATGGGGAAATGATGAATTCACTCTCCAAAAACGGTAGGAAACATCCGGTGGATGACATAATTTGGTAGCTGTAAAGCTAGTGGCCTAATTTCGAAGAAAATTCTCGAAAATAGTTAGAAGAGATTTTTCTGTTTGGCATGTTAAATGACAGGTATGCTGAACACTAATCTAGTTCAGAATATCGAATAGGATGTAAAAATATTTTCAGTTGTTCAAAACAAAATTTACAATCAGGTGTAGCATATTTTTTGTTTATTTGAGGCTGACCATTACCGGCGAGCACTCCTGCTGTTTGTCATGAATCTTTCAAGTTGGGTTGGGTTAGTGCTTTAATTTTTTTCAATAAATCATTGTGATCGCATTTCCAATCGCTTCCCTGGTAACATGTTTTGTGAGAATATTGTATTTAGGATGTTGTATAATAATCGGACCAGTCAGAAAATATATTATGATCCGACCATTTTTTTTTATGCGAGACTCCTCACCTATTGAATAAAAACTGTATCAAATATGTAGCAGCATCATTAAACCACTTCTTTTGATGATCTTCAAAAGGTTTCATTCAGATTGCTTAAGTAATACTATCATTAAAAGGGTTTTAAAAAATAAACTATTTTCGAGCATGGTCTACCCTTACAATTGCTATTAAGTCTTGTTTTCAAGCAATGATTTGAGAATCAAATATTTAAAGATTTATTTTCCAGTAATATGTTTCTGTAACATATAAATTCAATGTAGAAACACTTTTGTACGAAATATTTGCTTAAAAGTTGGAACTGTTGGTGAAAGGCGAAGGCTTGTTTTGTATCACGATCAGACCAGCTTACTTCTGAGACATTACCGCTTCATTTTGCTTATGCTTGATATAATACCCAACAATGGATTTCACAGTTAAATCATTGGAGCAGAATATAAATGATGAAGTTTATTTTCTATAGAATGGAACCTCTCAAAAACGACGAACCTAAAGTACGCAAATTAAAGCAAAACCGTTTAAAACTTCACTACAAACAGCCCACTTTGCTTCAAACAGAAAAAATATAACTCAGTGTCATCCCTAATAAGAAACACTTTATCCGGAGTATTTTCATTCAGTTTACAAGAAAGTGATAATTTAAAATATATGCAAATTTATATTTGTGAATGTTTGGTTGTCATAATAGCTTACATCGAGACATCTCAAACGTATCTTAGTCTAATGGAAACGGTCGAAGATATTCAATACAATGACGAATACGACTAAGGGTTCTACGGAAACTTTCGGTAACTTTCGGTAACTTTCTTCAGTGTGCCTTAAACGACTAACAAATCAGTTTAAAAAAAACAGATAGTGCTTCAGTGACAAGAGAGAACCAATTTCACTAAGTTTACATCACATAGCAGAGCTTTTGCAAGATATGTCAACAAGCAGTTGAAATGGTATGAAAATTTACAGTTTTAAAGAGAACGGTTGGTTCAAAGTTAAAGGTAAACATCAGAATAATTGTATGCAAAACCACGACCGCAAGGTTGACGTATAACTACATAAGTTGAAGTGCTACCGAATTTCAGTTTGCAATACAACACAAACAAGTTTCAACAGTCAGAGTGCATGCAGATTAAAATAACATTCTACTTTCATTTCTAGTTAGAAAATATTAACTCTTCAATAATTTGTTTGTCTATATAAGTACAATCTGTGTGCTACCTTGACAAAGTGGATTAAGGTATTTTTCTGATAACATAGTTGAAAGCTGTTTTCACACTGGAAATTTAATGACCCAGATATTTTGAATACCAGCATCCCAAAAAGTTTGTGTATTCTCAAAATACGGCAACTTTACATCAGAGGAAGTACCGACTAATGTACCTACTACTGACGCCGCCCGCTACCGCACAAAGGCAACTTTTGCTAAAGGACGTGCCGCTGCATCAGCTGACCCTGCCATTATCGATGCTGATACTCGCTGCAACTGCTGCTGCTTCTATACGCTGCCACTGCTGCTGCTACTGCTAAGTGAAGACTGCTGTAGTCGCTGTCTAGAACTAATATGAGCAGTTTCTGGTGAAACGGGCTCTTTTATAGGCCAGATAGCACATTCCAAATTACTAGGTCTATAACTTTGTCGACCGTGTTTGGGAAAGTTATCATATAACGGCCAATCAAAGCAATCGAAATTCGAGTTGCTACAAGGATTGATCATTTTCAATAGTATAGTTGCTTGCCATATTGGGGCTTTACAATTTTTAAGGTTTGACTATGTGAAAACTTCATTTCTATGCCGATAACAAAAACTGTTCGGGTGTTGTATACTACTGGAGATAAGGTTCTATCATTTAAAGGTGCAATTAATTCAAGAGAAAATATTAACTCTTCAGTTAGGCATTCAATTTATCCTGAGAAGGACAATTTGCTTTTAATTCAATATCGGATAAGATGCTGATCACATCTTTACGTTATCACTAACAATGCGAATAAGGTATTCCTTGTGATAGATAACACAGTGAAAAGCAGTTTTAACTCTCAAAACTTGACGGCTCATGTATTTTGAACGCCAGTTTTCCAAAACGTTAGTGTTGAGGCAACTTTTCATTGGATGCATCTACTACTGATGCTGCCCGCTACCGCACAAAAACAGCATTTAAAGGAAGTGCCACTGCATCAGCTTGAACCTCATTCCATAGCGACTTTCACCTTCATTCTAGCTTAATAATGTCTTAGGAACAATTGTTTGTATCAATGACCCGCATAATCGCAAATTGTCAAAAATTATGAGAAGGTTTTTATACTAAAAATAAAAAAATGAACTCTTTTGTGTAAAAAGATAGAGGTTTATTCAGAAAAGTTGTAGAAGATTTAAAAACATGAAACTTTGTTGAACAAATGAAAATTCTATCTTCATTCGGTACAAAATTAAAAAGTACATTATAATGAACATACTTAAAATTTATTTTTTGTACTCAACTTCTGTTTGTTGCCTTCTACACGAAAGTGTTGTTTAGAGGAAATGTTAGGGCACTCAAAGCATATATTTTTGCCAAAGACCATACATCTCCAGAGCTTTTCCTTACAAAGTTATATCATATTTCAGCTGCTTCTTTCGATAACTTCAACAACGTATGTGTTAAAAAGGGGCACGTGGAGTCATGATGTCAACACTTTTCCTTGAAGTTAAGCTCATTTACTATAAACTTGTGTAGGTTTTATTTGTTCCAATCCACCCATATTAGAGTACGGCGAGCATATGTTACAGTAGGTTTTCACATATTAGAAATATTTTTTTTTGAAAGGTACACAAAAAACACTTTTTCTGTAAAGAGATAGAGGAATGGTTCATTTGGAAAAATTTTAGAACGTTTGAACAAACAAAATTCTTATCTTCATTGAGTCCAGGGCTACAGAGTATTTTATATAAAAGTTACCTGAAAGTTTGTTTTTTGTACTTAACTTTATTTAGTTACATTTTGCAATAAAACGTTGTTCTAAAAAATAATTAAGGCATACAAAACACATATTTAAGTTGAAGATCACACGCCTCTAGGACTATTCCTTACAAATTTATAGCATATGTTAGCTTATTTTTTCGATAATGTGCTATAACTTTGTAAGGAAAAGTTCTGGGATGTGTGGTCTTCAACAAAAACGTGTGTTTTATTTGCCCAAATAATTCTTTGAAACATCATTTTAATGAAAAATGTAACTAACAAAAGTTATATACAAAAAACTAACTTTTAAGTGACTTTTATATAAAATACTCTGTAACTCTGTACCTTTTGAAGAAAGGAATTTTGTTTATTCAACAAAGTTTCATTTTTTGAATCTTCTAGAACTCTTCTGAATAAACCATTCCTTGATCTCCTTACACAAAAAAGTTGTTTTTTCAATTTTTGGTATAGTGAACTTTTCATAATTTTTTTTTTCTTCACAAATTTTTCATAATTTTTTACAATTTGCGATTATGCGGGTCATTTATAAAAACAATTGTTTTGAACACATTATTAAGCTACGGGTAAAGGCGCTATGGAATTAAGTTCCTCTTTTTGCCCCTTTTTGACCACTGTGCGCTGCCACTATCGATGCTGATACGATGCTATCCGTTACTACAGTTGCTGCTGCAGTTGCTTTCCGATACCACAGCTGCTGCTATCCGTTACCGCTGCTATTCGCTACTATTGCTTTCCGCAGAACTGCTGCTGCTGCTACTAAGTAAGGACTGTTGTAATCGCTGTCTAGAACTAATATGAGCAGTTTCGGCTGAAACAGGCTCTTATATAAGTCAGATATTATTATTAATTTATTATATTAAGACCGTTACAAATTTTATTTTCATTTTTTGTCACCCCCCCTTCAAAAATCTTGAATATTGGAAGGAGAAGAAAAAAAAAGCTCAAACCGTTTTGTTCATTTTATTGGTTTTCCGACAGCATAAATGCTTTATTTAGCAACAAGAAAGTCCAGTGACAGCGAGAGTGTCGTCAAAAGGCAAGCGAAATAAATAATAATAATAATAATAATAAAGTGTTATTTTTCAACATTTATTTGAGGGCAAGTTACAAACGTCATAACTTGCACCCAAACTTTGATCAAAGAAATTTCTTTCTTTTTTCGGCTCGGTGTTATTTATTTTTTGCCACCCCCTTTGCTAACTTTGATATTCTTGGACATAAAAAAAATTCGAAATTTGTGTCAGCCTGATTATATATATTAAATTTATTTATTATATTAACGAGGTTTTAACCATGTGTTGGTCATTCGCCTCGAATATAAGTCAGATAGTACATTCCGAATTACTAGGTCCATAATTCTGTCGACCGTGCTTGGAAAAGCAATTATATAACGACTCAAATGTGATTCATTACGTTTTCAAAATAATATGCAAAATGCTCCAAAATATTTCGAGAATCAAGAAAAAATCTTCAGAAATATTCAATTTGTCAAGCCCTAATCAGACACCATGCTAGCAAAGCCCAGCACGCGGAGCGGAAATTCACTTGAAGTCTCAGAAGTACAATGGTCCGATTATGATATATTTTTGGTCCGATCATAATACAAATTCTCAAATCAGAGAAAACGATATACTTAAATGACTCTACGTCGGATTTGCCTCAAACTATTATTTCTGCAAACTGACAGATAGAACTTTCCAATAAATGTATTTTATTTATGATTATATGTAATAAAAAATAAATTAATAATCTAAACTGATCTGATAATGATACATTACCCTACTAAGAAAACTTTTGTCACAAAATTTTTAGATGGTGTGGCCCTAAAGTTCACACTGAAAAAAAATATAGATTATGGCTTTTAAACCACTGCTGTGAAATTTTGTGCTTCTAGCCACCAACATTTTTTCAAAAATTTAAATACGTTTTCTCGTAAACATTACGTTGAAGTGACGAACCCGGTGAGTACTTTAACGTAAGTTGACGCACTTCTACATTGTCTAGAGGCACCAAATTTCATAGGAATGGTTAAAAAGCTCTTATCTTTCTAGGGCCGCATTAGCTTTTGTCGACCAGTGTTATCAAAGAGAAACCCTACAAAAATAAAAAAATAATTCAAACCGTGAAAGGATTCAAATCGCTTTTCGAACTCAATCAGCTCACGACCACTACGTCTGTGTGAACCTGTGAATCTTCGTGGCCAAATGGGAAAACAACGCGATCGGAATCATTGAGCTGCTCGTTATTATCCCGAACGTGCAGGCAAATAACAATTCGTTCTCACGTTCGGAGATTAACAGATTCCGCCCAACCCGGAGCGCACCGTACGATTCATGGGTACGTAAACAAATCACACCCGCGGTTCACTGATTCAGCAGCAACCGGGAGCTAGACAGACAGACGGACAGACAGAGAGGCGGCCGCCGTGCGAAACACACCGTAAGCAACAGCGACGATGATGCTGATGATGATGGTGACGATCTATTTGCCCTACGGGAAAATCTGCTCCCAACGCCTAGTGCACAAGCAAGCACCGGAACAGATCCCTTTCCGATAGTTGCTTAATTAATAAACCATAATTAGTTAGGTTCTGCTTGATTGGCTGATATCGATCTCTGTTCCTTCATCGGGGTTGTCTACTGTCTGGCTGGTCCCGGCAGACGGTTATGCACCGGTTCACTCTGTCGTGTTTCGCGGTGGGTTTCGAGGCGTTCAGGGGAAAGCGTTCTAGTTGATTAATTTTACAGCTCCCTTTCCCTACGCCTGCACTCTTGATCCAATCAGTGTCACGTTGTTTTCCGAACGCTCGATTCTTCCCATGATAAAACTTTACCCCCATGGACCGAGCCTAACATTCGCAGCAGGGGCTTGGAAATTATTCAAATTTACGGCTCGCCATCATTCCCGTAAGTTGTCTTAATCTGGAAGAAGCTCAAAATCGATGGCTGTTTGACAATGATCGATAGATGAACTTCGAAAGCTTCTTCCGTCGAGTCAAAATTTGACCTCATAGATTACATAATTGATAATTCTACACACCACGCAATATCGCGCCTCATGCAGAGCGGTCTAAATTGCCTACCCTTGCAATAAGATAACCTCCCGCGGTCACGACCGACCCACGGGCATCAGACTGAAGCAAATGCGATTTCCCTTTTCCTTTGGAAAGTCCTCAGATAACCACGCCGCCAACATAACGTTTAGCCGTGCCGGTTCTCGCGATGATGCAATTTGATTCACCTCAACCTGCCAACTCCACTCCAGTTTCCCGGCTACACGACGAGCGGAAAGCGAGAACCAGACTCTCACTTACCCTCCCCGTCACGTGTGAAAACAACAACAACAACTAAGTGACGCCTAACTCATCGAAAGTCACAGAAAAGTTGACATTATTGTGATGATTGTGGCATATTAAAGCCACCATTATTAAGGAGTGAAATGTGGTAGTGTTGCCTTTGCTTTATCAAACGTTTTACTGCTTTTATTGCGTGTAAATTTGAGGGCTGTAAAACGCTGAACTGATACATAAATCGTCCAAATTAACTTCTCATTGTAAGTTTTCCAGATTCTTTCGATGTTGGACCACATATAAACAACCGATTGGTCTGGCTTAATATAAAGTTATGGCCGGTGCATTATAGCGACCGGTTGCCCGGTTTTCATTTTAATGCACTATTATTAGCGCACAAATTGCAGTTTACGGCCTTTCCAGAGGGAAAATAAAACGGATTACTAACTCCTTTTTAACTCTAACGCAAACGTTTCTTCAATCATGTTCCGAGTGCTTTTTTGCGGGCAGCGCTATTCCCGGCTCGAAGGCTGTAAATTACCGCGTCACAATGAAATTATGATGTCTTTGAACCCCGCACGTAATTGACCACGTAACTCATTGAAATGCATAGTATGCAAATGACTGTCATCGCTTTATCTGTGTAATGTGCAATCGTTCTCGGCTATGAAGAAAGGCCATCATTTGTCTCTGTCTACCTGTGAGTTCGGTCGGGTTAAGACGTACATTAGCCAAAGTCGCGAACCAATAAACGGCCACTGCGGCTCTCTGCAGTGCCTTCAGAACTTCCTGACCAAGATCATTAGCCTATTCACTATCGGCGGCTCGCAGCCTGCAATGATTATGAGTCGACAGGCGCAGGAGGACAGCGATGCAGTAAAGTCCAACGACCGACCAACATCGAAGCATCTGAGGAGCATCCGGTGACTTCGCCTTAGTGAAGGGAGCTATAAATGGTTCCATCAGCGTCAATGGAGACACCCGTCCCGTGTGGTTAATGGAATTTGATTTAAAGCAAAATTGATCGGCTTTTACTCCTGCTTTGAGATGAGATGTGCCACTCACTCAGTAAAGTGGTGAGATGAAAAAGATTTCTTGGAAAAATGTTTTGTAGCCCACACATGCCGACCAACGCGGAGGGTGGCAGGTAAAATGCGAATCACCTCCAACTCATTTCATATTGAGAGATACTTATCACTAGATATTTATAAGGCTGTGCGAGATTTCGAATGATTTCGTATAATTTCGCAAAACTCGAAATTTCCCGAAATTTCGCGAAATTTCGGTTTCGCGAAATTGCTGAAAAATTTCGTTGAATTTCGCTAAATTCCACCTAAAATTTCGCGAAATTAAACTTCCAATTTCGACGATTACGAAATTTCGCGAAATTTCGGACCAAATTTCCGATGCACATTATTACATTTATTTGGTTTGTGCTCATTGCGACTATAAATTAAATTGAATATATCTCAACAGATATCTGGTATACTAAGTCAATCATAGAAGAATAAACTCTCAGCCGGTAATTTTTGTTTTTAAAGACAAAACCGTAACATCATGCGGCATTTTTTATTCACGCAGAGCATAAAATTCATGTCATCACTGAAGTCATATTCGAGGAATAAGAAGACGTCCAAATGCGCTACAAGGTATCTAGTAATTTGTTTGTAGGAATAAATTTTACGCATCTTTTACGTACATCAAAATGTGGTTATATTTGCAGCCCACAAGGTTAAAGAGGTAACTTTTAGTCTTTCGTTTAGGAGGGCATAGCAATTTCTGTCAAAACTAAAGCTCTGAAGCTCTATCTTACAGGCCAAATGTTCTATGCTACTCGACTTGTAAAAATTTTCAAGCGTTTTTTCGGATTTCTCTGTGTTAGAGGACTCTTCTTCGCACACCGTAGCGTATTTAAATGTGTTTTTTCAGATAGTTCATTGCTATCACTAGGCTGACGGGATATCATGCCTTATAGTGTGCAGACTTAGTGATCGATGTGTCAAGCAGAAATAGTTTTATTGCCTGAATTTTCAGTATTGTTTCAAAACACTCTGACTTCAAAGTCAGCATAGGTTTCAAAATTGCCAGTTACCTTATCATAAATATTTTAAACGTGTTACCAAAAAGTATACTTTATCAATGAATGAATAAAAAGTACATGGTTCGCTCTCGTTGAACACATAACTGAGAAATGTTACTCTTGTTTTATGGGACACAAAATTTTACAATGTCAAAAACAAGTTCAGATTATAGCATAAAAGTGATTCTGACTTTGCACTTGACGAATATACGAGGTAGAAGAAAAGAGAGGTTAGAAAGAACGAGAAATAAGAGAACGAAGATGATTACGAATAACTTAATTGAGTGAAGAGAAAACTATTTGTTTGTTGCATTACAACATTCCATCCTAACTGTTGATTGATTAAAAGAAAAATAATTTTTGGTTTGTTTCAAAGAGGCCGTTCCCAAACCACGTAGTCATATATAGGGAGACGGGGGGGTTATCAAAAGACCACGAAAAATCACGTGGGGGGTGTGGGGGTTAACGAATAGACCACGTAGTCTTTTTTCTGACTTATAATTTTTTATTGCCACTAAGTCAAGACGAAGCTTTCGCAATTTTTTAATTAATAAATTTATTTGACACGACTAATTAATAAGTGTCACGGAAAGTTTGAGAGTTGTCAGCAATTAACTGTAATCAAATTTTTGAAACATATTTCAAATTTATCCGAACGAAGAAATATTTTTTTGTTTTAAACAGGCTTTGCCTTATATGGCATTTACTTCTTTAGAATAATAGTTCTATTTTGCTTTGCGTCGGGATTTATGTTATTTTTCCTGGAAGTATATTTCAATACTCAACGACCGGTAAAACAAATCAACGTTTTGGTCTTAAAAACAATATATAAGACCTGGATGTTCGTGAACTGAAGGAAGAAAGAAAGATGTTTATATTTTGTTCGACATTCAAAAACTTTGTATTTTATTAAAAAAAAACTAAGTTACAAATCCGATATCCGAAAATCACTAAAAGTAAGGTTTCACTTATTATCAACTAAATATTTTTCTAGATGATTTCTAGATGAGTATACAATTTACCATAACTATAAGCGATAGTTATAGGCTAGCCACTTTCAAATGCATTTTAAACTATTAAAAGTTGGTATTTAATCTAAGATGAATTTTTATTTTTGAAAAATCGAGTTGAAGCTCAAGATGTAACTATGACACTATCGACAATTCGATGCAGATGACCAGCGCTGATTTAAAACTAAATTAATTATTTAAACTACGATAAATCCTTCGTTCAGTAGATCGTGGATTGATTGCTTACTCGAAAACGACTCTGAATCTCGCTTCTTATACGGATCCACTGCACAGCTGTTTCATCCAATATCTAAAGACTTTTTCTCCATTATTTGATTATTTTCGAAAAACGATTTAATATTATTTTTAAATTTCATAACTTGAATAATAGTTCATTTTCTCAATTGTTTGATGTTTCATATGTTATATTCAAACTAAACTTACAAAATAACTGAAAATGAAAGTGATTGAAAAAAAAGGAAAAAAAAACCATTGCTCATGAAAAAATACTGGATTGCTCAAAAAAATATTCACACAAGCAACATTCATGCAACATGCAACATTCACACATTTGTCTCTGCAATTTGTTATTAACAATAGCAAAGCTTGGAATGACGAAGTACTGTCCTCTTTTAATCTTTGATGGGTAGTTCAAATCCCTCTCTAATACTTCGATATAACTTCACACATGATAAATGACGCGCATGAAACATCTGACATTTGCGTTTCATCACAGAAACCTTTTATAGTGTTGCGAAACAACATAACAATCCTCATTCCATCACCACCACCTTTGTCTACTTCCCAAGTAACACACAAAACATGTTAGAAAAGACTTCACAATGACAGTAGTCATATAAGAGTACTATAAACGCAATTGAAAACTTGTGTTGTTATATTGTTATTCTCGAGAAGTTCTTTTATAGCATAATTGTATTATATAGATTATTGAATATAAACTACCGCTGCTCGTCTGTAACTTGTGTTTATGATGTTATCAAAACTGCACAGAGAACAACTTAAAATACAACATTTGTGAGAAGTTATTTTTCATCAGTGATTCAACCACATTTCGAAAACAAGCTCGGTTTTTCCTGGTTTTGGAGATGTTTTTCAACAGCATGGGTTAAGCGAACAATAACTATTACATGAATGGCACTTGTTTTCTAAATGTCTACCAGATGTTTACACTATTAGAAAAACTGTGTTTGAATTGCCCAGCCGGAGCAGCCGCACCAATTCAATATTACACGCTTAATAACGATACTACGTACCTGCAAAGTGCTTTGCTTGGTCTTAGTATTCAGCAGCCAACGCTAAATTGCTTGATCAAATTGTTATTGAAATTATTTAAACGATTTCAATAAAACTATTCGAGGTGGGTCAAAATGTGCCATGAAAAGATAAACAAAACGCTTGCAGTGCAACCAATATCATTTCACTTCATGTTACCATATATCTAACAATGTTTTCTAGCTTAACAATACATTAACAATACATTTGCGCATGCGCTGGGTAAATGTTGTCATGGCAACGCATTTGCGCATGCGTTTTGTTATAACGAATTCTGACCCACGAATGCGCAAATTTCTTTATTGCACTGAGTCAGTGCAGATCCACCCAAGAAAAAAAACGACATTGCGATTTACTACGCATGTAAGAAAGAGATGCCAGATAATTGTTTACGAACTAAGCCCATGCGGTGGTGGGGTAAATTGCAATGCAAAATCTGTTTTCCACTGATTGACAAATAGAAAACGGTATCCAATGAATGGCGCATGATTTTTTTTCAGAAGTAACAAACAATGTTTCACCATGAAATTTGACGCGTACGTAGAACTTTGTATTACAAATATCGAAAGGATGATCTAATATTGTTTCTTATTTTTCGGTGATTATTCGAAACGCCATAATCACTATTTTTTTCTTGTTCCTACTATAAATCAGCGCCGTTCGGCAAATTTTTCACTTTGAAGTTTTATGCTTGCGTCAACGATGTTTTGATTAGTTAGCAATTACAACTTGAAAATAACCTGGAGATGTATTTTGCAGCTTCAGTCTAACAAGTTGGCTTGCTTTCATGGAGTTATATAATACTTCATATAGCACCAGTACTTGTTATAGTAGCCTTCAATTTTTGCGCTTTTCTGGTGATAGAGATGTCATGGAAAAGGTAATGTCAACTAAAATCTATAATTGAAGGTTGCATTAGAGAAGTTATCCCAACTGTTCTATAACAACGTGTGTTACTTGGGTTCTTTGTTTTCGTCTTCTTCTACATAAGTAAACAAATACTATTTGATAAAAAATTAAAAAAGTTGGCTTACTGTAGCGCATTTGCAGGATAGTAGATAAACCTATGTTTAATTTTAAAAAATTTAAAAATTTAAGGTCGATATACCAAAATATCTTAAATCAAAACTGTTGATCAGATTTTACATAATGTTCAAAAATAATGGCCAATAGCTTAACCCGATCCCGGCTGAGAGAAATCAGTTATTACCTCAAAAAAATGAAAAAAAAAACTCTTATTACTCATCAAATATAAACATAATTAACACAAACTGTATTGCAAATTAAAGATCGATCTGTACCTTACTGAATAATTTCATCGTGAAAATTTTCAAGTATAATTGTTGAACTTGAATCAAAGTTTGAATGTCACTCGTCGGGAATGGGTTTATCTTATACTCTAAGTTTTTTTGAAACAGCTAAAATTTTCACGTATCAGCAAAATAATTATCCCTTTCTCCGTACATCTTGAACGTCGTAGTACACTTGAAGAATTAATTTGGGGTACAATATGTGCAGCATGTCATGTGAAGGTTAAATGTCTTTGCTATTTTTAAAAATATCGAAAAAAAATTATATTGCTCTATCTTTAAGTACAACTTCTTGAGAACATTTTTGTAAATTTTGTTAGAGCCTTGAGTAATAGGAAGAAAGTTAGATAGATTTCAAGTGCGGCTCGTCACGGCGCTATAAGCTAAACTTGAAACTCGATATGTTGTTTGCATAAAATGGCTTTGCCGAGTTACAGCCGGTTATCTACAATTTTTTTTTATAAATGTTAACGTCTTCGGTCGTAATTGATTTTCTAATAAACAAACAACTTTATGCACTCGAATAACTGTACTATTGAAAAATTACAATTTCAATCATATAAAAATTGCTACACAATTGAAAAAATCCAAACTGCTTATTTTCTCGAGCAAAAAGGTTTATAATCCCCATCATGTTCGTGACATTTTCATAGTCTATCATCAATGAATTACAACATGTACTGCCTTATTCCATCACTAGACAACCTAATTTTGATGTCAATTCCATGACATTACAGAACTTATTGGACATGTAACTATAAAATAACGTTCATAATCGACCTACAGTGGTTTGGTTAACTTTAGATTTCATTTACATGCTTGATATCTTTGATACTATGTCTTTCTTACATCTTAAAATTGCCTTCCACCCTTTATTACGTTTTTGGCGGTTTTTGTCGATGCACCTGAATCAGAACCTATAGCCATGTGCTAATTTAACACGTGTGCCGAATATTAGTTTTAGACGCAATTAGCTTTGATTTCCTTACGACTGGCTTCATACCAGGCGAGAGGAGGTGAGTGGAGGACTAAAAGCAAAGGTAACTTGTAGTCAGAACAGGAGTGTTTGCGTTGCTACCCACAAAAAAAAAAAACAAACTTTAGTGTACCTCAGCTTCAGAGTTTGCTTGGGAAAAAGGCAATTTGAGTAACTTTCGTTTGTCGTGCGCGTGACTGAAAGACAAGCAAACTATATATATTCCGATATTTTTCTAGATGATTTCTAGATGAGTATACAATTTACCATAACTATAAGCGAAAATTTTATCGTAGATGATCAAACTACTTAAACAAATTTTATTTATTTTGATACTCAACAACAAATTAAAAATCATTTTGAATATACTCAACAGAAAAACATATTTTAAAATATTTTCAGGTAAGGAAATTATTATATTTGTTATCAAAAATTAAACAACTATATCTATTTGTTATTTTGGTTGTGAGAAAATGATAATACTGAAAATTCTATTTACAATTTGCGCAATAACTAATAATCAGTTTTCTTGAACCTTAATTTTTTTTATAAATTTTTCATACTTTATTGTACATATATTTGCAGAATAAGATCACAAAATAAAAGACCACGAAAGACCACGGGGGAGTAGGGGGGTATAAAAGGATCAAAATATGACCACGTAGTTTAGGAATGGTCCCAAATGCATTTTATTATTTTTGGTCTCGCAGAAACTCACAGGGCATGTTTTTTTAGGACAAAATTATTTTCTACAACCTTACCAGAGACACTAGTTATGCCAGTCAAACAAACCGATTTAGCTGGAAAAATAATTTTAATCTCGGATTGGACTCTGTGGGTAATTAAAGTATTTTTATAATCAAAACAGTTGGTTTGATTGGCATAGTGCCTTTGGCAAAGTTGTAGATAACAATATTGTCCCTTCAAAAATAAACATGTTGTAAATTTTTTTTCAAATATAACTTTTTTTTGACTCCTTCATCGCTTCGGTAATTTTTTTGTAATTTTTATACAAAAAAAAAAGATTTTTGAAAAATAAGCTTTAATTTTAATGTTTCTTTTACATTAAAAAATGAATTTTTTAGAGTTTTTTTATCGGAAAGATAAAATTACTGTCTAAAACTTTTCCAGAGACGTCACACTGATCAAAAATCTTTTGGCTCTGGAAATATTTATAATCACAATAACCCTCCCAAAATAGCATTTTCAATAGCTTCTCAGCCTATAGAAACGTTTATGCAAAGTTTAGGCCAAATCTAAAATGTCAAAAAATATTGAAACTGGGACATTTTTGTGGAACTGCTCAGTTAAAAAGTTATTTCAAGTTATATTAAAAAATGTGCAAAAATATTGAAAACTTCAAAGTTTACAGAATAGTTAACTTAAATTTTGTTTTCCTCGAATTGATAAAGATGTCACTTAGTCTAGTCTGACTAAACAATGTTAAAAAAAATTCAATAACACTGGTCGACAAAAGCGACAAAAAAGTTGCCCTCCAAAGGTTTTACAGCTTTTAACCATTCCTGTGAATTTTGCTGCTTTTAGAATGCAGAAATGCATCAGAAGGCCGCCGAGGAATTGCTTATCGGATTCGTCGCTTTTACGTTTGCATAGGGCCCATCTCTCATGTTTTCCAGTTCGAGCTCTAGGACAAAACTTGGATTTTGAATGATGAAAGTGCTATGAAAGAAGGATTACTATTTTAAACATAGTTGCATTCAAACCAAAAGAATCAGTTCAGAAGTTTATTAAATTATTATTCACAAAGACATTTCGAGTTTGACCTTTATATCATTTGTATCTATCGAGGTGCTATAACCTGCAATATAATCTGTATAAATGAATGCATCAAGATTTTAGTTTTTAACATTTTTGATTTTCTCGTCATTATCAGTTTATCGATATCTGAATACCTACGGTACTCTTCGTTCTTCGTTAGCGTACGCTCCAACGTTACAAATCATTGTAATGCTATGTTTCAGAAACATTTATTTTATTTTTAGAAATTTCGCGAAATTTCGCGAAATTTAGAGCCCAATATCGTTTCGTCTCGAGAACTCGAAATCCACCTTGATTTCGTTTCGACTAATTTGGCGAAATCGAAATTAAGGGTTAATTTCGTTTCGTTTCGTTTCGACACCAGAAAAGCCAGTTTCGCACACCCCTAGATATTTAAGCACTCTCTTTTTGTCTCTCGCCATTTTAGATGCTTCTACTTTTATGGCGTTCGAATACAAAACGAACAAGGAAATAAAATAATAGTAGAAAGTATTGCTTAAGACAGCTCATTTGATCGATTACTTCATAGCAAGGAGCTGTCATCATATTGGCAAAGCATCTCCAAATGTGTGTTAAAAAAAATAATTTCCAAAGATGTTCACTCTACCAGTGTTGTGGAGTAAGCTTCGCGTGAGACAATAACGAATATCCTGCTTACGGCGTAGTCTCAAACAATTGTTTTTTTTCCGAGCCTTACTTTTTTTTCAAAACTTTCCTTCTGCTCGGAGCGAAACTGAAAGGTAATTCATAATTTTTCTTCCGTAAGAGACGCAGTGTGAAAATGAATCTATTCATCCTAACCGCATAGAAGTAAAAGCTCCCCAACTAATTTTTTTGTCATATTTTCATCTGACACTTCTCTAGAAAGCTAATTTGAGTTCGTCGTGAATTTGTCGCAGCGTCGGAATTTTGGCGAGAGTTTTGAAACCAGATTACCGCACTGCATAAGTTTACTTTTGTGTGAGCTGTGTTAAAGCTAGATATTTATCGCAGAAAATAAAAATCCCAGGGACATTTCTCGGAGAGTTTTTTTCCCAACATCATAATTACACTTGACCCAAACAACAGCGGCTTGGTGGCTTTAAGTGGAGATGGCTTCACATGTACGGCACTGTACGGCTGTGTTTGTGAAGTGGAAAATAGCTCACTTTCCGGATCAAGCTTTAGGGTAGAGATTTTTAGCGCGATTAGCACGAATGAATGCGACATTAATTGGCATTGTACAGAATTTTCCCCCTTGGACCAGGCTGGAAAATACGCCCTACTTTAGATGATTCTCGGGCAAGAAGATGAGAGTGAAACTGCATGTCCTTCTGTAAATCCATTTGCCTGCCAGCCAATGGTTTACCAAAGGGTCGTAATACTCTCTCGGCTGAGGCTGGGTGCGAAGCTGGTCGTATCTTAAATCTGCCCTACAAACTAATGGTGGTTCTTTTTGTTGGTGTTGTTGTTGGTGAGGCTCCAGCTCCGGTTGCACTTGAAACCATTCTCGTGTTAACCGGGAGCAGTTTTATTTCTGCGGATTTACAGCACTTCCGTCCGCCGACAGCTTACAAGTAGGGGAGGATTGTACAAAACGCACCAGTTAAGCATTTGCGCGATTTACAGCGCTTCAAATCATTTCAAAGCGACATTGAACGTATAGGATGATTGTAGGATCTATTTATTGTATTTTTATGACGAAGTTTTTTATAAAATACTCGATTTCATTGTCTTTTTTGGTAAAAAGTACCATTGCCGCCAAACAAGCCCGTGACCAAAACGCACCACAACCAAGGATTAGTATGCTCCAAAGCAGTAGGCTAATATGCCACTAGCTGAAATCAGCACGCGAAGTGAGAAGCGCTTGAAGTCCCGAAAGTAAAATCAAAAATAATGGAACATGCTCTAAGTTGTCAAGCAATCTCCTACAAGCTCTTCATAGTGCATTCTGCCCTTTATTTAATTTTGATTGTTTTTAGGTAAAAGTTGACGAAAGTTAGTGAAATAATTTGAAATACTCATAGTATTATAAACTCCAAAAGTTTAAAGGTTAGGGAAACCATAGTTTTTCGTATTATTTACAAGTCGTTCAATCAAAAACGCTCAAATAAAATTCATGAATAATTACATGTTGGACAGAGCCACAGCCAATTGCACAGTTTTTTGAGTATTTTAGTCACTATGGCACACTTTTTTATATGAGAACTGTAGAGAAGCTGGGTTTTTATGAGAAAAGCGAAAAATTTCGTCATAAAAAGCCACATGTGTAAGCATTTTGGGGAATTAATAGCATGGGCCATCTTACCCATCTGGTGCGTCTTGTACGGTTCTCCCCTACTGCAGCGCAAGTGCAAACGCGAACGGGTCAATTTATACCGAAGTGTGGAAATTCAATTTATCACAAGGACGCTAGCAAATAAGTATGTCTAAAGAAACAAAATACAGTTGATAGGAAAATATAATTTTATTTTTAGAATAGAAATCTGATCTAGCCTTTGTTTATTCACAAATATTTAAAAATCCTGTGGTATTACACTAGCAACTTCTAGGTTTGCGATTTACAAAATTTGTATACTTGATGATATTGCATAAAAAAACTTAATATTTCTATCATTATTTTAAAGCTCAGTTCAATTTGTAAACTTTGTAGAATAAGACGTATTCCGCGCCAACTCGACTGAGAGGCTGGCAACCCTCTTTCAGAATTCAATGCATTTTGTGGGTGTGTAGGCCCTATCACCTTGAACAAATTCTTATAATTTTTGTTTTTGAATGTTTATCAGAACTAACATTTGAAAAGGACTGAAGTTTTTGAACCTTTTTTATAAATCGATGTATTCAAACAGAGAAAAGTTGTTAATGGATAACTTCAAGAGAATTGTCTGAAGCATCATTTGAAAATATTGAAAAAAAATAGAATCTGAGATTCTTCTCTGGAGAAAGTTATCTTGAAAATAAAAAAATATTCTTAAAAAATCGTCATATTTAATTTTTTTTCCGAGGGATTTCAACATCGCTGCTCAGTTGATTTTAGAAAGTTTGCTAACAAATTTTTCTTGAAACAAGAAAAAAAAATTCTTGAGATCGTCCTCTCAGTCTTTTTAAAAATAATTTTCAGAGCAGGATCTCAATCTCAATATTTTAAAATGGACGTTAGGACAATTTCCTCATCGCTTGATAACTTGACAAAACTTTTCTCTAATCGACATTCTTCCCCTCTTATTGTCCACGGGGACAATTTTTTACGAAGAAAAATTAAAATTTTAAAAACTATTTGGGACTGTGGTTTATTTGTCAGCGAAAAATAACAATAATACTTCCAGATTCCGCCCCAAACCCAATAGCCAATATAGCCTAATAGATGAGAAAAGCCATAGATGGAAATATTCCATCATAAATTACCTGAGAAACGCACCAAAAAATCAGAAAAATGCAAAGCAGAAACTGATTCTAAATTTTGGTTTTTGTTTCGAAGTTGGTAGATACTAAGAACAAAAATGATTTCGAACGTTGCATGTGCGGCTACTATGAAACCACTCTGAAGCATTTCAAGTTTTGCTGAAATTTACCAAAAGCGTTTAATTTACCTGGAGCGCTTCTAAAAGCTAGAAAACCCAGTAACATAATAATCAAAAATGCATCCTAAAATTACTAAAAAAATTTACAAACACAAAAGCAAAAAACAACGGAAAGGTTACAATGGAAATTTGTTCTGCATTTAAAAAAAAAATATTCGAAGCAGCAGAGAAACTCTTGTACAAGAAAAAAACATAAAAAAATTGATTTCAAGTTAATATCTAATAATTTGAAAAAATAACTATAAACCACAAAAAATACCAAGCTTGAGAAAAAACTATATGATTTTTTTTTTAAATGCATACTCTGGTAGATGTAAATGGTGTTTCGGCCGAAAATTGGTAAAACAAAAAAATGTGTAAATCAGACATTTCTTTTATTAGAAAATCAAATAAGGTATCTTTGCCAAGTTCAATTCGTACAGAATACGAATAGCGAATACGAATTGCCGGACCTCTCTCCTAACTCCCCCCTTCA
Source organism: Wyeomyia smithii (assembly GCF_029784165.1). Lineage (NCBI taxonomy): Eukaryota > Metazoa > Arthropoda > Insecta > Diptera > Culicidae > Wyeomyia > Wyeomyia smithii. The sequence continues at coordinate 748,533 of NC_073695.1, read as the reverse complement.
AGTATTGAACAGCCTACTTGGTCACTTTGTTCGCCGCAGAACGCTGACAACTGTTTTTCATGTTTTTTGGGGTTCCGCTTGACGAAAGCTCAGTATTTTTCTATCCAGCTCTGCACGAGCGGTAATGGTGAACAGTGCACGCAGCCCATTTTGACGTTTTCTGTAGGTTGAGTATTTTTGAATCGCAATAACGGAGTGAAAAACATAAAAATTTTGCAACGTAGCATAGCAACTTTAATACGCAGTTCTGTTTATTTTTATCTGCGCATGCGCACGACGAAATTTGAATTACAAAACGCCCATTGTTGGTTGAAGTTGCTATGCTATGCTAAGACGTTGTTATAATTTTTACTCCGTTACTGCGATTGAACATTCCCTGACCTACAGAAAACGTCAAAATGGGCTGCGTGCACTATCCGCCATTACCGCTCGTGTAAAGCTGGATAGAGCGGAGTGTGTTGGGAGGGTTCATGTGTTTTAGCACCACTCCATGGCCCTTTTCCGTAATGGGAAGATGCCAAATTCGGTCAAAACAGAACGGATCAACTGTGTTGCTTGAGGAAAGGTAACAGACTTTTTTCAAGCTTCCCTGCACATAAATTTCCTGGTTGACGGGACATTTCACGATTAAAATGTTGCTCTTCAAACCACACTTTTTATAAGTCCGGCTCGTTTTTTAGTTCGATTTTCCGTTGAAGACGACACTCACAGTTGGCTTTTGCGACTTTTGACGACTTTCGCGATTCTGTCTTCCTGGCAGTCGACAAACGTTCTCCAAACACTTTTATTGCGTTTGTGACGGTTGATTTGCCCACATTCAACTATTTTGCCTACTCGTTGTGTGAGTAGTTCGGGTTTTGTGAGCTCCTTCACACTAGCATGTTATCCGCTTTAGAAACATGCTTGAGGCAATGATTAAGTCGATAAAGAAGATAACAGTCTGGGTGAATACAAGCACTATAACACGGTGCAGGTAACATCTCACTAAGTGACACTGCACAAAGGAAAAAATATTTAAAAAAATAAACAACAATGCGAACAACAAGAAACGTTCAAACTATGCCACAAAAGATTAAAATTACTGGTCGCAGAGAAGTCCATATAAAAAACCTTTTGATTAAACAGAAAAAGTCAAAATATGATCAAAACTTGAACAACAAGGGCTGTAAAAAAACTAGGTATTCCAAATTAACTAAAATGCATGAGAACGCTTCAGGAGTCCAGAAAAAAATAAAGAAAATGATCTTGAGGTAAGACCCTAGTCTGGAGAGCCAAAAAATAATAATTTTTCCTGATTTTTTTTTTAACTAAATCGGAACAGTAGATGCTGAGAAAAACTTTCCACTTGTTAGGTGTCGATTTAGAGAGAGCATCCACGTTCCCAGCTTTCAACAGCGTAATACTCACTGTATTTACATTCACGACATGCAAAAAACATCTTAAAAAATTTCAAATTATCCTAAAAAACATACAAGTACCGATGCTAATAAGAGAAAACAATAAAAAACTATATCCTATTTTATCTGAAGTTATTGAGAGGTTTTCAACATGTCCTAAAAACCCTTCAACAAAAACGATGTAGTCACGAATAAAATCATTCCAAATGTATCTAATACACTACTGACTATGACTCTAAAACCAGAATAAAGGTAGCTCGCAGCCTCAAGGTTATATAGTCCGCTTTGCCAAACGAATGGTCATGAGTTCGAATCTCAGTAGAATCAGACCGTTTGGTGTAGGAAGGACTTTACGCATGGGCATGGGTTTATTCTCAGGCTCCCCCATGACCCTTCCCTCACGCTAAATTCCAGAAAAAACTCAAACAGAGTGAGTTCAGGCAGCTATAAATCCGCTCCAGCTCCAGGCAGCTTTAAATGCCGATACTTTGCTGGGAAACTAAACGAGGCTCGGTAAAGAACAGCAGAAGAGTCTATAAAAATAGGCTCGTAAAGACGTGGCCGGCGCTTTAATCGATCATTACAAGAGGGAAATTACTAAATTGTTAATAGCTAACAATGATTCTAAAACCAGCAAATCTGTAGAATTTTTTGGCAGATTTGCATTTTTTTGGAAAAAATATCGTCTCCAGGCGGATATCATTAGCATTTGTGCACATTGCAGCATATTGTGTAACCCCTATTTTTTCTGTTTAGACTTTGAGTCTGTTTGGAGATAAGATTTTTTTATGATATTACCTGGGTGTTTTCTGTACTCCGCACTTCATATTATTGGCAGCATCACTATTGAAGTAAGTGATACGCTTATCATGCATATCCGTGCTTGTGTCTAATTTTTTACCTTTCCATTTCAAGCTCACTGCTCTACAATACCGAGCCTCTGTCCATCCTAACAATATCGCCTAATTACAGTTCCCTGGAGAGAACTTGCATAAGTTACTCACCCCAGTTTTGATTATAGTAGGAACTTCTTTTTGTTAGAAGGAGAGTCAACAGGGGGTACTGTAGAATTCAGATCGAAGGAAGAGTACGTGGTGGGGAGCCTGAGAATAAAAACCCATGCTAAAGCCCTTTGACAACCAAAAGGCTATTCTACTATTCTACTAAGATTCACGACCCACGACCACCTGCTTATCAAAGCAGACTCTGTAATCTTGCGGCTACGGAGCTCCCCTTTGTGTAACCCCTAGAGTTCACGTGGAATGTGGACGACCCTTGACGAAAATGCCGATATTCAAACGTTATTACCTCTCTGGAAATTGGAAGTCGTCATATAAGGCTATCTAGCGGAAATGCGATTATCACAGTTTTATACAGCTGACAGTAACCGAAAGTCGCCATCGTGGTTCAGGCGTTTAAGAATTTTGCTAGAACCTACTTACAAACACACATACAAAACACGTATTCTATAGGTATAATTGGAAGAAAAAGATTTGTAAATCAGCAGTGATCATTTGTAAAATTTGAAAAATAAATGTAATTTCAAAAAATGTGAAATTTAAAAAAATGCAGTTTGCAAATAAATGGATAATTAAAATGAAAACTACTTTGTGAACTACTAAAAACTCAAAAAATTTGCAAAATTTATAATCATAGTTATGCGTGTTAAAAAAACTTTTTTTTTGTTTGGACCGCTTACTGCGACCAGAAACATTGACCTACTGTGATATTACCCGGATGTCTGTCGTATTCCGCAGTTCGATCATTAGCAATCGAGAGTAACTATGTTAGTTTCCTATATTTCATCCATTCTTGTGTGTTTCACCTCTTGTTTTCACGCTTACTATTCCAGCTGCCAAGTATCGCCAGTTAATAATCCATCGGGAGGTTTAATGTATGTGTTCCTCTGGTCGGTTTTATTACAACAAGAAAATACACCCACTTACTTGTCAAATCGGCCTCTGTAACCTGGCGGTTACCAAGCTCCCCATTTTATTATTTACGTGTTCGTTTTGTTTGACTCACATGTTAATTTATATGTATTTTTCTTCATAAACTTTCGCCTGTGAAATTTTATTAAATCATTATCAAATTTGCATTATGATTTGATCGGGAATTACACTTATCCTTCTTTCGTTGGTCTTTTCAGCAGTGCCTATCATAATTAATTTTAAGGTGTCAACGCTGAAGGTAAGCGAATTCAATGTCCTTCGCAGCCAAGTACCCCACGCTCTCAAATGAAACCCAATATCACGCATCGAAAACCTAGGAACAATGACTGCCTTTATTTATTTTGCATAAACATCAAACAGCGAATGCATTTGCAGCTCGACGCAAAGATTCATTGATCTTGACACATGAACTTGCTTACTCTGCCAACAGTAAAATGATTTGACGATCTTGACCATTCCGTTCCATTGATCCAGTTTTTAAATTCATCGATCGAGTGCTTTTGTTTCACTCCCCTTCATTTCCCGCACAATGCCTGGGGGTAAACCTCATATAAAGAGGCGTTGCGAATCGGTAACCGAACCGTTTTAGCCATGAGAGTAAACCACATTCGCTGTTCGATTCAAGATTCAATATTAATAAGAATCAATGAAATCGATTGCCGAGATGAGCGCCGAACCGTTAAAGTCAGTGGTCAAAGCTGTGTTTGTCAGACTCACATCGTCCTGCACGCCTAATTTGCTTCATGTCGTGGTTTTAATTTACAGAAGGATTGGAAGTCTACTCTCACAGGAATAAATAAAAAGAAATTTTAATCCATTGTCAAATTTACCGTGAACCCCCGGTTTGGAGCCACTAGTTCAAGTTGGTTTTGTTTGTCACTTGTTGTAAATGATACTATCAAATTTGTTTCCAATTAGTCTGCTGTATCTAGAAAATTCCATGTTACCAAACGTCAGCAACAATGTTAGTCATCAAAGTTGCAAACACAGCAAATATCACAAATTTGCTGACATCGAATACAGAGCTGGTATCCAATTTATGCCACAGCTCAGAAAGCATTTATGATATTGCTCCAGAAAAGAGAAAATCATCACCGTCTTCGAACCGCTCGTTTTTTCTTCCGGAACCACTAACACTGGCTCGATGTTATCAGATCCTAACCGGTCAGCAGAACCTATCATCATTATGGGGCTTCGGCCCACCGATTGAGACGACTGCTTGCTTGCTATAAGCTGGCTACTGAAAGTTGACCAGTTTCGGCAACCGTCGTCAACTTCATCACGATTAGAAAAGATTCGAACGGAAAAAAGTCTGCATAATGATAGTGTTTCGGTTGATTCCCTGTGTCCAGCTTTTAACGCCAGCTTTACGTTTTTCTCCCTATCGCATTACTCTGTCTGATATGTCGATGTATAATTTTACTATCCTTTAGAGCTATTTAAAAATATTAAAGCAACGAGAATTGTACACACAGTTGGTAATAATCCATGATCTTGAATTGTGCCTTTATTTTTCTACTGTCGCCGGGTGCAGCCTGAATCTGCGCTATCAGTCAGTCGCCATCGGCGAAATTAAGTTTGTACTAAATCCAACCGAGCCACGACTCTCCGGCACGAATCTGTGTGTCCCATATTTTTATGGCCCGTTTCTGCCGCCGATGATGGGGCTTCCAGTAGTACGGTCATCGATTGTCATCGGCTTGTGCCGGCAGGCGACTTTCAGAAGAGGAAAGCTGACCGTCGGTCATTAATTTATGCAAATTATATTTATAACTCGAAAGCACGCTCTTCGCTGGTAAAGCCGCCGCGGAATCGTTTCAGGAAGTGTAAGTAATAGTAGAATGGGAACCGATCTCTAACGGTTGTGTAATCCTTCTATGGCGTCCCTGCTGTGCAGTCTCTTTTGCCGGTCACAGTTGCCGTTTTCAAATCTTTTTATTTTTGGGAAAATTTGCCATCTGTACGTGCTAGAGCTACCAAGCAGTTCAGTGGTGAAATTCCATCCAACACATTACCAAACTATTAACGAACCGAGATGACGTGCTGTTGTTAACTATATGCTTCCATGACTTATGACATTGGATATAGCAGGCAAACAGTTTTGGTAGCTTTTTGACAGCTTCGTAAAGCACTTGTGTGTGATGCGTCGTCGCTGTGCGTTGAAGGTTAAACTAACGTTTACGGTGCGTTATTTTGTGTTGGCAGCAAATGTGGCAGGTACTCTTCCGGGGTTCAAAGGTTACGATGATCGCAATGGAATTTTTTTATGTCAACAAAGTGGTCAAATGTTATTCGTACGCTGTTTTTAATTTTTCGATATTGCTTACATAGGAGTTATAAAGAAATTCAAATTTCAAATGGTAAACAGATTGTCTCCCGTGACAGCACTGTCGGATCGATTACCTCCGATGTACTGCCGGTGCCGCTAAACCGACCAGGATCGATTGCCCAGTTTATAACACCAAGGCAACGAGCGCGAGCACCGTTAGGTAGAACAACCTGCAGTATCGCCATCGATCTCGATCGAACCCGAGCACTTATGGTAAGTTATAGTTTGCAATAAAGAAACTTCGATTTCCATCCTGTGCTGCATCGAGCTGCAGAAGAGACGGTGGAAACCAGAAAAGGAGGAAGAAGAAGAAGAAACGTATAAAAATGGCAAATTCTTATCCAGTCGGTTTTGAGCTTCACAACAAGCCGGCCGGTCGCCAATTTGTTTCCTCCTAGAAGGAAAACAACTTTTCATATTCTCTGACAACTTCCTTTGTGTGCATGCATCTGCCTGCGAGTGCGCTGCATCCAGGCAATTCCGTGCCCACAACCTAACGAACAGGAGATGAAATAGAAACAAAACCGATAAAGTCTAGCGATTAAATTACACAATTTATTATCAGTATTTACCTTTCTCGTACAACGAGTTGCGAATAGCAGTTCTCCGGTTAATACACGCCTCCAGTGCGCATCAAGGATGTTTCTGGAGAACGCTAAAAATAGATAAATCTTTTCCTCCCGATTTCCAGGAGAGAAAGTTTATCCAGATAGTTCAAGGGTTAAGTCAAGCAAAAGGCAAGGCGATTGAAAATCGGCTAAACGTGACTCTCGTCCATTCGAAGGTACCGTTAGTATCCTCCTAACAAATTGCCCCATTCCACCCGGCAGCCAACCTGCCTGTCCTGTACTGTACACCGAAGCTTGCTTGCAGAGCATTTCTCAACTACCTACAGCGGATATCTTAATTTCATCTTGGCAGAATTGCTCTCATCTGTGTCGGTAATTTGACGTAATCATTTATTTTGTAAGACAGAGTCGTTCCTCAATGACTGTCATAAGCGTGTTTGCTGCAGTAAGAAGTGCAAAATTAATTTAAATTCGTTCAAATACCCAGCAGACAGCTTGCGAACAGATAATCGTTCCAACATTACTCTAGCACACACGTACCATATCAAATTAATAAAATCTCTTCGTGATGATAGTCATTCCGTGCTCTAACAGTAATTACCCTTTATCATCATTAAATTCTATTATCGCGACCTGCCGAGTAGTCAAACCAGAGCTACCAAAGTCCCGCGGGAAGCCTCTCTGCTCCTCGCTCGCCAATCTCTAACGGACACACCGTGTAACGCCCGAGGGATATGCTAAGGTGTGCAATCATCCGTTATTATTATTATCACCACCCTTCCGAGCTTCCGCGCGAGACAGCGACGGGTCACATTTTTTCATATCCTGTTCTGCTGCGGGCAGCTGATGCTGCGCATTCACGCTAAGGAGATCAAGCTAAATGTCATAGCCCCAGCATCGCTCTCTGCGGCCTTACACAGTGTCACTATCTCGAGGGCTCGGTACGGGCTGGTTTCTCGCTTTATGGGAGTCATTGATTAAAATTATAACAATTCACTATTTGATGAGGGCTGCCACATACGCGCGATTCGGACGATTCCACAACAGAAGCACAGCTGGCTGACAACAGGAAATTGATGATTTAAGTTGTTTGTTCGTGGCTTTTCATTGTCGCATCGCGTACAGCGAGGGCGAAGAAGAACGATTTAATGATTGGCGAGGGATTTCGTCGAAAAGCAACTATTGTAATAGAGCTTATAGTTGGTTTAATGAATTAGAGGCTGAAATTTTCTTGAACTGTGCCTGGGTGTTGATTCGAAGGAAAAAAAAAGAAACTGTAAGTGTTTTTTCAAATGAGCATTACTCGAGCTAGCGAATCTGAAGGTTATTCCACTGGAGTTGCTCTTATGAACATTTCCCAGTTTTTGGTATAAAAGTAAAAAGTACGATGCGGAACTTGACCTTCTTTTTGTTATACACAGGCTTCGCAGCAAACTGTTTAATGTGCAGGACAGCTAGCGCTACGATCCTACTGACAGGACCACCCTTTCCCGAGACTCTTGGAGACTCTCTTAAAACTTATTTTGTACTTGTAGTACACTTTAAAACCTGAAATGTTACATGGGTTCATCTACCTTAAGATTGCACGAAATAATTGCTCTGTGCACACAGAGGCATTTTTCTCATATACGTTAACGTTATCAAGATGAATGTGAAATGTGGAAATTGGGACCAACTAATTTTCAAAAAGCACATTGAAAGTATACAAAAAACATCTCAGAGATGGCTGGACCGATTATCACAATACACTAAAGTCGCTTTTTACGCCTTCGTAATGAGTTAAATTCGTGCACAACTTTCCGTCGCAGTCGCGGAGATGCTGAGGCAAAATCGGTCTCCGCCAACAACGACTGTTTATCGATCTATACAAGGCGGTAGTTACTGAATTGTTTACACTGAAGAGGGCTAACTAATCCAAAGTAGCCTCATACGTGGGCCCTTGTGCAACTTTATTAGCTCAGATCAATCACGGAGGAGCAACTACGACATGTGCGGTTGTCAAGCTCAAGCTCAAGCTCTGAATCCACTCCTTGGTGGTGCACAACTCCTGATGTGTAACAGATTGCGACTAAACCTGGATTCTCTCAACCCATCATGAAATAATGATTTGCTGCATAGATTTCAGATTTCAGATTGCATAGATTTTAGAAGCGATTCGCTCGTTGCAGGGGAAGAAAGGATAGCAACAGGAGAATATCAGCAAAGGCGAGCGGAAAAGTGTGGTGGAAGGGACCACTTCGGCAGCGGTTGAGTTGAGCACGAGTAGGAGAGCATACACTGTAATTTACTTTCTTTTTTGACAAAAATCATATTCATTAGTCAAATGACTACGAATAGATGATAACTACCCATATATCGAGTGTTTTTTTTTTAAACTCTAATATTTATTTAGGCCCAACCGCAAAGCATAACGGGGCCGAATATCTTTTGGAGTAGGGAAAAGCCAGCTTGAGTAGAGCCTGTATCCCGACTGCTCCTCCTCAAACAGGCATAAAAACCCTCTCATCTTTTCTCTTTTATAAATACAATTTAAAAATACATATCATTTAAACCTACGGCTAACAATAACAATAATACATAAAGTTCTTCTCTGTATGAGTAAATATCAATTCTTAATACTATTCGTTAAGGTGTGATGGTTCCTTATATCTTTAGAAATCAAAACTTATATCTATGTTTGGTGGATCATGTCTCTCAGAAAGAAGCGATGATTCATGTGTCTCTAAAAAGATCAATAAAAGAAAAAAAAAAGGAACAGAATTAGTGTGAAACTTTTTGATGGAGGTTGTGTTGGAAAAATAAGAAGAAGAAGCAAGGAGATAATCAAATTCGATACTTGATATCTCTTAAAAAGTCATAAATAGGTATTACAAGCGCTGGGTTGCGGCTAGCAAGCGCATCCTGTACTTGCATTGTAAATGTCACTTTCTGTTTTCGGAGGGAATCAATAAGCTTGGTCCTTGCTCTGTGGTACTTAGGGCATACGAAGACTATATGATCTATATCTTCGTACCCTCCACATTCGCACAGATTACTATCGACTAAGTTTATTCGATAAAGGTGTGCGTTTGCAACATAGTGATTGGACATTAGGCGCGAAATAACTCGAATGAAATCTCGAGTTAAATCTAACCCTTTGAACCAAGCTTTTGTAGACACTTTGGGCGAAATCGAGTGCATCCATCGCCCAAGATCGTCTTTATCCCATTTTTCCTGCCAGTTTGCCAGGGCCAGTTGTCGAGGCAGGTGAAAATACTCGGTATAGATGATCGGTCTATCAAATATATCTCCTTCTATGGCACCCCTTTTCGCTAATAAATCAGCTTCTTCATTGCCTGGGATTGAGCAATGAGAGGGGACCCACACAAAGCAGATAATGAAAGACCGATCAACCAGCACTTCTAATATCCGTCTAATTTCCGGGAGGAAATAGGACGGGTGCTTGACCGGTTTAATCGATCGGAGAGCTTCGATAGAACTGAGGCTGTCCGAAAAGATGAAATAATTGCCTGGTGTCTTGAGCTCGATAATTCGCAGCGAATTGTGTATGGCAGCTAATTCAGCTACATATATGGAGCAAGGCTGTGCCAGTTTGCGGGATATGTGATGATCTGTGTTAAAAACGCCATATCCGGATTGTCCATCCATCACAGATCCGTCCGTGAAAAAGGAGTTCTGTACTGGGAGGTGGTCGAATTTTGCCGAAAATATTAATGGCACAACTGTTGGTCTGAGGTGTTCGGGAATTCCATGGATTTCTTGTTTCATCGTCAAATCAAATACAACAGAAGAATTGTTGAGCGATGTTGAAATCTCACGGGATGGAGCAACAACCGAAGGGTTTATCTCCATGGTCATGAACCGCTGGTATACTGACATACAGGGTTTCTGAACAACTTCCAAACACCTCTCATAGTTCTCGATTATCATTGGGTTTGCTATCTCCGATCTGATGAGGAAACGAAGAGCCAACTCGAATAGCCTCTCTTTGAGTGGTAGTACTCCCGCAATGACCTCTAGAGACATGGTATGTGTCGATTGCATGCAGCCTAGAGCGATACGCAAACAACGGTATTGTATCCTCTCTAGCTTCAGCATGTGTGAGGCTGCGACTCCTCTGAAGCATATGCTGCCGTATTCTATTACGGGGAGAATAGTGGTTTGGTAGAGTCGTAATAAATCCTCTGGATGCGCTCCCCATGATGTTCCTGTTACCATCCGAAGAAAATTAATTCTTGGTTGGCATCTTTGCTTCAGGTAATTGGCATGTTTTTCCCATGTGCACTTAGAGTCATACCACACTCCTAGATACTTGAAGCTAGGTGACTGAGTGATGGGTATTCCGGACAGAACTAGCTCGAAGCGAGGTGGTGGTCGCTTTTTTGAAAAGACTACCATCTCCGTTTTTTCAAGCGAGAATTCGATTCCAAGACAACTGGCCCAACCGGTCAGATTATCTAGCGTATTTTGCAGGCTGTTTTTCATGTCTACAGCTAGAGTCGCCGTGACTGATACAACGCAGTCGTCAGCTAACTGGCGCATTGTACAGCCGTCCGTCAAGCATGTGTCGATGTCACTGATGTAGAAGTTGTACAACAGCGGACTCAGACAAGAGCCTTGGGGGAGACCCATGTAGCTTGTTCGTGTTATTGTTGAAGAACCGTGGTTGAAAAGTAAATGCTTTTCAAACAGCAGGTTGATCAAAAAGTTTGTTAATATAGGGGAGAATCCTCTCTGATGCAGTTTCTCGGAAAGAATTTCGATTGAAACTGAATCAAATGCGCCTGATATCCAGGAAAACCGAGGTCAGTTGTTGTTTGCTGCCAAGAGCCATTTCCGCTTCTGTGGCTAGCAATGCCAGGCAATCGTTAGGGCCCTTGCCCCTACGGAAGCCGAATTGGGTCTCTGAAAGTTGGTTAGTTGTTTCTGCCCAGTTGTCAAGTCTACGCAGGATCATTTTTTCAAGCAATTTGCGTATGCATGAGAGCATCGCGATCGGCCTGTACGAGCGGTGATCTGCGGCAGGTTTGTCTGGCTTTTTGATTGCGATAATCTTAACCTGTCTCCAAGCTTCCGGAATCATATTGTTCCTGATAAGCTTATTAAACAGTTTAAGAAATCGTAGCTTGGCCGAGTCCGGCAGGTTTTTCATCAAATTAGATTTGATCCTGTCCGGTCCTGGAGCCTTGTTCTTGCAAGACGCGAGGGCAACTGAAAACTCCAACATGGTAAATTCTGATTCTTCAATAGCTGTTGTATCGCTAAATTTTTGCTGTGATGGGACAGCGTCTGGGCATACCTTTTACGCGAAATCATAGATCCAACGTTCAGAGTATTCATTAGCCTCATTACTGTCCGACCTATTGCACATTTTTCGAGCCGTATTCCAGAGATAGCTCATAGAAGCGTCTCTGGGTAACGAGCTTATGAAATTTTGCCAGTATGATCTTTTTTTCAGTTTGTGTAGCTTAGACTGTTTTATTTCCAGCTCCCTAAACTGATCATAAAGCTCAATTGAACCACCATCCCTGAATGCTATGTATGATGCTTTTAGAGCTTTTTTCATCTCGGTGCATTCTTTGTCCCACCATTGCTTGTTGGGACGAATTTTCAACTTGTTCTCAGGGGCAGGTCTCTTCTGAGATTGCAACGCGCTATCCAGCACTAATGTTGCAAGGAAGTTGTATTCGTCGGATGAAGAAAGCTCATCCGTTGTTTCGAGACCCTGGGATATTGTGTTCGAGAATTTTTCCCAATCAATATTCCGGGTAAGATCATACTCTACTTCGACTGTGGTAGCAGAATGGAGCCTGCTCTTAATCGAAATACTGATTGGCAAATGGTCGCTACCGTGGGGATCTTGAATAATCTCCCATTTGCAGTCCAAAGCCATTGAGGAGGAACACATCGACAAGTCTAATGTGCTCTCTCGTATTGGAGGCCTTGCAATTCTCGTAGCTAACCCAGGTATGTTCAATAAGGTCATATCGAAGTCATCGAGAAAGCTTTCAATTAGAACAGCGCGGCTATCATTCCTGGGTGCGCCCCACGCCGTACCGTGAGAATTGAAATCTCCCAGGATGAGGCGCGGAGACGGAAGCAGTTCCGTTATTTGTGACAGCTGCAACCGGTTAATAACCGCTCTAGGCGGAATGTAGACTGATGCGACAGTGAGGCCCTCCCCGGCAATTGTTATATGGCAAGCAACAATTTCTATTGCATCAATTGCTGGGAGAAGAATTCGGAAGAATGGGTAGCATTTTTTGATACCAAGGAGCACTCCGCCATAAGAGTTTCCTCGGTCTAAACGGATGACATTGAAGTCTTGAACGGCTAGTGTCGTATCAGTTGACAACCATGTTTCAGATAGCGCGAAAATATCGCATTTGCTATCGTGAAGCAGGAGTTTAAATTTATCTAATTTGGGGATCAAGCTTCTACAGTTCCATTGTATGATCCTCGTTATCGATTCGTCACTTCGGCTGTCTGATTTAGACATCGAAGGATACGAACGCGAGGAGGGGCCATTTGGTGCTTAATTGCTTACCCAACATGCAAATTGTTGGAAGCCAAGCCGAAATCATACTCTTGAGGGAATCAGATAGACCAAAATTGGTAAATATCCATTCAACGATCATTTTGAATGAGATACGTCCATCAGTGGTCGGTATTTCAGATTCCGATGACTGTTTTTTGGCGGAAGCAGATTCTTGGTAGTTTGGGAAACTCTTTATCGAAATTGTTACCCTCAGGATTAAGCTTGAATCCTGGAGGTGACGGCTTAGCAATATTTTGCTTGGAAGGTGGACCACTTGGGGTATCTATATGTGTTTTCTTCTGCTCCTTTTTAGGAAGCTTGGGGGAAGATACGCTTGGTCGTTTACGCACGGCTCCACTTGACGGAAGAGGTTGATATACCTCTTCATCATCATTGGGATCGTCATATTCCAAGCTAGAATATGGGTTTTCCTGTTGCTGTAAGGCAGTCTTCAGCATCTGTGCAAATGACTGCTTACAGCGTTGTTTTGTCGATTTTTTTAACGCTTCTGAGCGTTGTTTATATTTTGGACACGCCTCGACTTCATGTGGATCACCACCACAAAGACAGCATTTTGTCTCTTGATCGCCGCAAGCGTGGTTAATCTCGGAGATTTCACCACACTTGGAGCATTTAGGTTTCTTGTTGCAGTAGGTCTTCGTGTGCCCTAACTGCAAACAATTCGTACACGTCATGACTTTTGGAAAGAAAAGTCTCACGGGTAGTCGAAGCTTGTGGAGCTCGACAAAATCCGGGAGTACTTTTCCCTCAAAAGTCACTCTAAACGAGTCATTTGGGGAATAATTGCCCGTATTATCTTTCGAATACATTCTCCTGCATTCGAGGATTTTTATTTCAGGAAGGGATGGATTTTTAAAGCATCCAATACCTTTCACAACATCCTCTTCGGTGAGGTCAGCCTCGGTTATAACACCCTCTATTTCAACTACGCGTGCCGGTATATAAACGCGGTACTCGATATTGAAATTTGGATCCTGGACGACAGCATTTGCTTGTCGGGGAACCGAGAATGTTGCCTTGAGTCTATCCGCTTTGACCTTGTAGACCTCGGTCAAGCTCGAGTACTTTTCCTTTAGAGTTTTGCATATCTGTAAAACTCTGAGAGGCTTGTTTTTGGGTCGGAAATACACGACCCAACGTAGACCAGGTTGGTTAACCTGATACATTTTAACCCGAGTTGACTCATCTTAACTGGATGGGATAACCGGGGCAGTTTTACGGGGTCTTTTACGCTTTTTAACGACATCGAAAAAAGCGTTATTTTCATTATTCGGGATGTCAGAAAAATCCATCCCGGGCTCGTCACCTTCTGAGCAAGATGAGATGTCCGGTGGAATAGGCAATCCACCTACCGCCATAGCGGTTGTGAACTATATGCCGCTAATAATTAATATATGGAATATATTGAAATACTTATATATTTAAAGCTAAAGAGTATGACTATATATAAATAGGAGAGGAAATACGAAATCGAAATATATCTGTATGTATATACGAAAATAAAAAGTTAAAAAAAAAAAATAAAGGTTGTGTCACTTATCTTTATATGTATGTGAATCAGCAGCACTGCTTGCGCTGTCTCTTCAACTGCAGAGCGGCGACGCCGTACGCTTTCCTCCCGTCAGGGTTCCACAGCACACGCGCCAACTAACCACTACCACAGCTCCGTACTCCTCTGCTGCGGTAATCGACCTACGCTGATGCTGGACCAGCACGACACCTTTCAGCACTCGCGCCAAAACAAGCACGACTCACCACCTTCACACGCGCACGCAGCAATCGCGCCGATTAGCACCACTACCACTGGCGCTGTTCGGCAGTCGGGGCTCCCCCACCAAAAACGACGCGTATTCGCACACCAAACAACACTACTGCACGCGCGTACGCTAAAAAAGAGAGCGGGAAATTAGTTTCGGTGATCCGCAGAGCACTCTAGAAAAACGACTTTCCTGCTCGGCTGCCGAAAAGACTATGTTATATACCGAGTTGTCCACATGTGTTGTGGTGTATACTAATGACAAGAAATATATCGTAGGAAGGAAAGCAAAGAGAGTGCATCAACACCGATAGTTTGTTAATGGCATACTGATTACGATGTCAACACATCTTAGGCTTGCTTTGTATGTATTCAAAATTGCTAGAGGTGATTTTCTCCATTACTGGGCACAACTTTAAATATATTTCGGTCATAAGACCATTTGCATTCTACTTAACTGCTCCTGTTTAGCAAAAACTGGTAACATTTTCGAAAATTGTTCTCTTTTACGGTTATTCAGGTGGGTCACTTACCACTTTAAATTATAATTCGGTCAAAAAATCATTTTTTTCTAGTTGACCACCCAGGAGTGGTTTTGAAAAAAGCAAAGCTCCAGGACCACTCCGGCTCCTTCGAAAGATCGCCTGGTAACCACTTTGAGCCATATTTCGGTCAAAAGAACATTTTTCTTATAGTTGTTCACCTAGTAATAAATAAGATGCAGGATCACTTTTAGAAATTGGCCTCTTTTTCGGTGCTTGTGGATCCGACAGCTGAACTCGGGTCCAGTGTGTAATTTTTTCTTTCGACGCAATAATATTCCCAGAGACACTTTTGAGTTGTCCCCAGTCAATGTAAAATAGGCAAAATATCTTCTATTACAAAATACTCACATGTACACTAGCGCCAAGTCGCGAAAAAATTTCTCAACAAACAGAACCTAATCACTTGAACAACTTTGTTCAAGGCATGAATGTTCTAATGTTCAAATATTATCAAGCTATAATGCATCCTTCATGCTCAAACTGGACATGTGCCATTTTTGCTTTCAACGAAATGGTAGTTATGTTAATTACCGAAATTTTGTTTGGCTATAACTCTAGTATATGTTAACAGATTTCGGTTTTTCTTGGATAGTATGGTTTATTATTGTGTTCTGCATCAATTTTTACAAGAAAAAACCTAAAAAGTGTGAATGTTCGTATGTGTGTGTGTATGTGCGTTTGTACTTTGTTGTATGTGTGTATGTATGTTACAATTTTGATTGTAAGTGTGTACATCTCTGTTCGTGTGTAAGTTCGTATGTATAAACGACCACGTTTTGAGTTATGAAAGTTTCTAATCTTACAATCGTTCCTTACATCCACTGCTCATTCAGCACAAGCCACCTCTCAAGTATTATATAACATTTCACATCTTGAAGCTTAATTATTACTTCAAATAACCAAAGTCTTACAATACCAATATTCTTAGAACGCAAAAAAATGCCCATATTGGGTGGTATTTGGTCATTTTGAATAAAATCCCAGAAGCCCTCATACAAGTCGCCATCTTGGATTTAGAAATTTCCAAGGATTCCTGGACAACTTTTCTCTATTTTTTATTCAGAGATTCAATTTTCAAATGTTAGCACAGATAAAATTTTGAAAAAAAGATGCAAAGTTGCTTAAAATAGTAAGGCCTACATGGGTGTGTAGTTTCATTGAATCATGAGAGCATGTCACTAGCCGCTAGTTGGCACAAAATCCTTTATCTACCAAAATCCTTTATAACCAAAATAGTCTTTTAAAAAACTCTATACAAAATGTTCACCAACCCGAAGAAACACCCTGTGCAAAATTTTGGCTTAATCAGACTTGAAATGGGGGGGGGGCGTCTCGAGTTTCCTAACACAACTTCTCTAAAACGTTTCAAGGTAAAAATTCAACAAAAGGCGATGAAGAACAAAAACCAACCAAAGGAACAGAGGTGTGAAGGTTTAATCCACACACAAACTGTTTTTATAGTTCACACATTTTAACACGGCACAATGCACTCATACTGTTGTAAATACTCTTTAAATTCGGATAATTACCGTGCATAAAAGTATTTCCATTAACATCTTGCAATAAGGAAACAAAACTTCACTTGTGGGTTGCGCTAGTGCATAATAAATGCGATGTAGAATACCGACAAAAAGCTGTTCTTTTACTGCCAGCGAAAATTGTTTTCACACATTTGGTTGCGCTCTGTAATAGCTTCTAGGATGGTCACTTTTGGCAATGTTCTTGAAGTCATTTTGGACCGACCTTCAAACTGGTGGTCGTCATGATGAATTTCCGAACACGTTGACCTTCTGCTCTAAAAGCGTTCCTGCAGTCGGTGTCGCTTTCGATTAAGGATGAGATCACTGAATGTGACATCGGCTTTGGCACTAATCGTAAACTGCCGGATAAGATGGAACCATCGTATTCGTACTGTAATGACCGACAAGAACGAGGTGTTCTATTTCTTTCACTGAACTGTCCGCTCCTTCGGCGCAGTCCAACGGAGTTGTCGCGTCGCGGGGATGCGGATTTTTTATCGCTTCTTTCATTGGTTCCCTCCGAGTTGTGCCGGTGTGTCGTCTCGAGGACAGTCTCGTAAAAGTGAAGTCGGAGCTGCAGAAGCGAGTATGAAATGAAAAACACAACTTTTCAAGCTACATAACAGGAAGTTGAACGAAGACGAGAGATAGATAATGTGCTGTGAGTCCGATTAAAAATTAAATGTACACTTCTTTTATTTTTATCTGCATCGCATGCGTGCAACTCACTGATGATAGTTGTGGTAAAAAAAGCCTAGCAACAACGGCTCGTTGATGAAAAGATATGATTCTACTTCAACATTTTATCAACTAAAAATGAACACAGTCAGATCCGCCTCACACCTGTCGATGGCGAGTGCAGAAAATCCGGCAAAACTTTTACTTTTCGTCAACCGGAGCAGGTCGGCTCAAACTGTGCAGACACTGAAATAGACTGATGTTTCACTTTCTCATTGACGCAGTTGTAATGTTGCTATTGCTGTTGTTTTTTTTTTGTGTTTTGCTAACCGGCCGAACTGCCGTTGTAGGCGCAGGTAAAAATTGTTTGCGCTTTCGCTTCGCGGACATTTCGGCTCGCGTCGCTTGTCACCGCGCGCAATACTGTTCAACTCGTACGCATGCATAATCGCTACATTTAAGTCATATTCAAACAAATCGTTGGCAAATAGTGTAAAATATGAACCAAAAACAATTAATTTGAGACACTTTCTACTTCGTGTGGAAATTGTAAACGTTGGCTGAGGGTTGAAAGTTTCTATGAAATCTGCTTATGGTAATTCTTGCTGGAGAAGGGAAGTAGGCCGTGGTCGGAATCGGACGTCAAAATTTTCGCTCGCGTGATATTGTGTTTTGAATGAATATTTGTTTGTTTGCATGTAGATTAAATGTTATCGTAAATAGAGTGTTTTTAGTAAAGTAAATAAAGCCGTTCTTCTTATTCAATGGCAATAAATTATAGTTTGTTAGCGTTTGCAGTGAGGATCTGTCGGTAGTAGGCAAACGTGTCGAGTTATGGATTTTGATTGTAAAGTGAATTGAAGTAATATGGCCCAGAACGTCACCAAGTTGCGATCAGTTCGAAGTCGCAGCTTCCGAATATGAAAGTTTGTTTAAAGTGAAGTGATATACTAGGGATTACGACAGGATTGCAATTGGAAGATTCCGGATCTTTTTTGTTGCCTGGAGGTTTTGCTGCACATACACTGCCACACCGTAGCAACGTTCTTACTCATTGATGTGTGCTGTGTTGGTGTTTCTGGTCGGATGAGAGAATAGGCCAAATAATATCGTGATGTGATTGGAAAAAAATATGTATTCATCGCTTTCAACCAAGGATAGGAAATTTACGCTAAGTATTCTGTTAAGCAAAGTATTTTGTTTATTCAATGCTAGTTGGAGTTGGTTACCATTTTACGCAAAGGTTCTTGCGAGCCGGTTCTAATTGGAAATTTTGGTACTGCGAAACCTGAACCGTTTGACCATTCTTTGTAGGGATGCGAGGCGATAATTTAACGATCGATGTTTTTCAACTATAGTTCATGTATTGATATTTTTTGACTAGTTGAGTTAAGTGAATTGGATACAAGGAACATTTCAGAGGGTCCTGTCTGCTTTCATCCATGTTTTGGTCGAGCACTTTCATTCAATCACCACAACTTATTAATTACCTTTTATGACACGTTATTTGCAAGAGTTGACAGCGGATGGATCACTCTAGCCTTCTGAACGAGGATCACGCTTGGGAGAGTTGCTAAAGCTGAACCATTGCCAAAGTGAAGGAATGCTCCGTAAGAGCAGTGAAGGCAGATAGGACCTTTTGAGGTGTTTATTTAGTATTATTTCTTTGATTTTTTGTATATTTTGTTCTAGCTTTTGAGTAACATTATATAGACAGTTTTCGATAATTTCAATTAGGTTTTAAGTCGAAGTAGCATGAAACCGCAATAATTGTGTTCTAATTATGATTACGGCGCTTTGATAACAAATTTGAGACTGTGTGTTGGTTCATATGTGCGTTTGCACTTTTTTGGATTCTTGTGGCTTTGGATGCATGGAGCTTTGCCGGTTTCTACAATTAATAGGTAGGCTTTGGTCGACAATACGAGTGCTCAAACAGTTAAACACATCAGCAGGCTTGACAACACTTGCGTTTTAAAATATTTCTTCAAACGCGATTCTAGATAATTAACAACCGAGTAGCGCGTAGTTTTCAGTTCAAATAACGACATCGAGCTCTTTTGTGATTGTTCGCAGTATGATAACGTAATTGTGAGGAATACGCGAAAGACATATACGAATTCATACTCTTTTCCCTAATGAGGCCGGTGTTTTATCCTTAAACTTTTTGAATGTCGCGAGTTGATAATTACGTATGTGATTAAGCTTGAAACCATCAATCGAATATTCCATTTTACTTGTATATCTTATATGTACTACACTTCTGATTTGCCATAAATGTCATCAGATCATTAAAGGTGTCTGAATATTTCAATATGTATAAATCGAGCCATAGGTCCGGTATCCTCGCGTTAGCTTTTTTTTTGCAGTGTTACATTATCAAATAGAATGAATCCGAACTCATTATGATTTCCGTGAAAGACAATATGAACTCGTTCGCACGATACTTGTTATTATGAACCGGTGCTCGAATTCAGCGCATCGTTTACCAAAACGAACCCTGCTGCGAACCCAACCCCTTTTTTCCAATATCCCAGTGATTTCTCGTGGAAGTGCAGAGGTGTTCTCGGCTTCCAATGAAGCGAGTATCACGTCAACATATTCCTATACAAACTCCTCCTTTGACCTGCATTCGGATGCAGCCGGCGCTGATATTGCCTGATATAAAGATTAAGGTCATCAGTTGTTACACATTGAGGATGAATGTTAGTCCCAAGCATCATCCGTTGGTTCTCTGTGTAATTACAGCTGATCTGGCAATAACGGAGTAGCAACCGCGGGCGGTCAATCATGCTCATGCTCATGCTCATGCTCAATCTCCTTATGGTAATTCTTGCTGGAGTTGCAGAGCAGCAGAGCGCAACCAGAGTACGAGGCTAATTATGTCGGTGCATGTACATATGGATATATTCATCCGGCCAGCAGCACCTTGAACCTGTAGCATTTTCACGACCACTGCTGAACCACCCACTCGTAAAGCTTTCTGTCTAGTTGAGCCACCGGCGAAGCGGAGAATTTAATTGGTTAATTGCGTGTGCTGCTGTTAGCTTCTGGTGAGGGCAGCAATTTTAAAACCCGGCAGCAAATGGCTGGCAAAACTGTGCGTTGTTCTGAAGCTGCGGTTTTGATTATCGTTAGAATTTAAAGCCCTTGCCGTGGTTTAGCAGCAGGATACACGTAGCTGATATGTATCTTGCAACGCTAGCTTTAGTCGTTCGGTTCGTTACGTTAGATTTAGTGCGCGAATGACCTTAGCTAATGGAGATTAATGCTCCTATAGACATTTAGTTCACAGGGTTTACTATTAGACAAATCGAACGGCTAAGTTGTACAAGGTCAAGTACAAACTGCTTTTATGGTTAAGTTAATGAATGAGCAGTTCCTATGACTTATGACGATTAAATATCACAACTAAAGTGACCTAAAATTTTATTGTTATCTGTCTGTAAAATAATTACTTATTTTCGTTAATCAAATACTGTTTCGCACGAAGTATTCAAGCCGATATCTAGACAGTGTGATATAAAAAGATCTGTTGTGTGAAGTAAAGATAATTTATTATTTACACGACGTTCACTGAACCTTTATTATATTTGATATGCAATTGTTTAACTCAAATAAACAATAATAAGTTGCGATAGTTTTTCTTCGGCCATCAGCATGCATATGAGCTTTGACATAATTCTTTGCGTGACACTGATTCTATGAAGTATGAACTGTACAACAATGTGACACTAATCTTCAAATACAATCCCGCCATTAATAAAAATAAATAAAAAAAAAATGTTTGGAATTTTATAAACTACTAATGCCGATCCAAACAAAGTTATGAAAGCCTTCAATGTTCTTAAATGGTCTGAATTCATTATTTTTTTCAAATTTATATGCATAGGAATGGCTCAGATAGAACTAATTATACTTCTTCGAAAAAAAAGGAACGAAGAAATCTAGGCCAAAAATACATGCTTTCTTCCAGTTGATTTGAGTTGAAATCGAATATATTTTTAGACTGTCCAATTACGCTTCATTAAATAAAGTTCAGCCCAGCCATGGGAAACGTTAGCACAAATGTCACTCTTGATCTCAAACGAAAAAAAAAAAAAGAAACGCCGCTTTCTTTGCGCTACAAAGACTCGCACTGATTAGGCCCAAGGAATATAAATGGATTTTCTGTCAGGGCAATGATGCATACGGCAGCCATAAATAGATTTCCAGCTAATAACATCCACTCACCGAGGCGATGGCTAGCAGAAAAAGCGACGGTCGTGTAATTTGCATGCGTCGCCGCTTCGTTTTCTCGAATGAGCGGAAACATCCTTCCAGTTTCCATAACTGCTACTACACTACAACATGGAGCGAATATTCATTCCGCCAATCTGCATTTTTCAATCCTCGGCTTTCCTTGCTGCCTGCCAGTATTCTATTCTTCGAGTGGGCATCATTAGCAATGCCCATCTATAGATACCTCGGCCGGGGAGCAGGCGAAAAAGATGATGTAGCGTATAATATTTCTATTTTTCCCGCCTCTTTCCCCCTGCAGAAATGTTTCTTTATATTCACAAGTTTCCATTCCGCTCTTCGGCTTGCAGAACGGATGCATGAAAATGAATAGCTGACAATGCTGAAATTCTTACCCGGGCTTAGACTCAGATTCCGGTACCATTTCTGTGATTATCCTCACTGAAATCTAGTACTCACTTTCAGATTCCCTTTTGATTGCTATAAATAATCGTACAATTTGATGCTACCTCCGGCTGAGAGAGTTCAATGCAAATACTGCAAGGAATGAAATCGAAAATGGAAGTCATTTTTTTCCCCATTCATTGTCCCACCATAAGCCATTCTCAGTGTTTGCGAAGACAAATGTCAGCTATTTATTTTCGCCTTATTTCCAACCTTGCGGCGCGCGTAAATTTAGTATAAAAAAGTGTGATTTTTTCATAAGTGTATTCAACTAGTTTTGAGCACGTTCCTGTCTCGAGTAGGTTTGATTGAATATTGGAAATTATATTTACTTGCAAATTGAGCGGCCTCCAGAAGGTTTTAAACAAGCTAACAAATCGTTTCGGAGTTCTTTCCCTGTATATAAATTGAAAAAAAATCAGTGACTTATTATTTTTTCATCGCTCTCGCGCACGAGTGCTTACATCAAGAAAGTTGGCTTCTTTGTCAAAGATAACCATGAAGACGACGTGATTGAACATAAAATTAAATTTCTCTCAATTCGAGGAAGAAATATGAAAGATTTCCTCGTCATGTTTTTATTCCCTACCTTCCAAACCGAATAGCTGCGCTGTTGACATTCCATTTCGCACAGCAAGGACGAATTATATTGCATTATTTAAGCCATACTTAATGCCAAAGCATAGCACCGGGAAGAAAAATGTCACGACGTGTTCACTTGTAAAGGACGACCTGTTGTTTTTTTTAAGCTCGGGTGTCTACCCAGTTACTGAAAGCGGACGTGACGTGACAGCGATAATAATTCTTAATTAAAAGAAACAATGCAGCAGAGGATTTCAAGACAAATCGAACGCCTGCTTCCCCACACTGAAGTGCAATGAAAGATCGTTCTTCCGGGAGCAATGTCAAGTATGAAGCAGTGCGACCGTTTATTTTATGCAACAGGAGAACTCGTTTACAGCCAATTAGCTTAGGAGAAAAATGACGAGCAAAGATTTTAATGTAGTCAATATTTTTGAATGATCATAGAACACTACACTCATGAGATAAATCTATGAGATTAGAAATTAGTTTAGTTTTCTGGTAAACGGTAATAATCGGGTTCGCCCAGCCTAAAACATAATCCATTTCTCGACCTTTGCCTGCCACGAGA
This sequence comes from Wyeomyia smithii, assembly GCF_029784165.1. Taxonomy (NCBI): domain Eukaryota; kingdom Metazoa; phylum Arthropoda; class Insecta; order Diptera; family Culicidae; genus Wyeomyia; species Wyeomyia smithii. Next base: position 725,392 of record NC_073695.1, on the reverse strand, counting down.
GCTCTTGTTCTTGACTTCTTGCCAGCCACGAGCATGAACAAGCTTGCATTTAATTAGAGCACAAACTAGATCACGACACCTGAACCGTTGTTGGCTGTTCATTTTAGAGGTCGCTTTGTAGTGGGTAGAAACACTTAAGTATTTAACACTTCGAGAACCTTGAGCAGGGCACAGGAAGCGACGTCCAACTGGTTCTAGTGTTACACCGCCGAGGGCATGTGAAGCGCGTTGCATCGGCTGGCATGTGAGAACCGTCACACAATGCTTTCGTTTCTGTGGGAAACTAGCATATTTCCGTTGCGCTTTTGACGTCCAGACATACGATGGACAGAACTTTTAAATAAGTTAGAGACTGCTCTTTTGCCTGGCATGGAATGTTTTTGGTTTCAGTTATACTCTTCGGTTAATAAGCACTGGAAAAGGTCATACAAATTTCTTAAGACTAGAAAATGCTAAAAGTGAAAATTATCACGAATTGAACATAGAATGATGACACACGTTTCTGGTGGTGAAAATGGGCCAAAAACGATTTCGAACTTGCCTTAGATTGACGAAAAAACGTTCAGAAAAATACCAGAAAAAACAAGCCCAAATTGAGCTAATAATGGCAAATCACACTTCTAAATGGCAGAAAAAGAAAAGTGAGAAAATAGTGGCAAAATCAGTTCAGAGTAATTAAAACACGCCTGTTAAGTTTTTCAAACAAAGCTAACACTGCTAATATCCCTCGACCAAAAAAATGCTTCATTTTTCTATATTGAATAAAAGTTTTAAGCCGAATTTTATAATGATGCATAATGATGCAGTTTTTGCATTTTTTTTATTTTAACCCTATGAAATGGATGTCATTCAGGAGCTTTTAAAACTTCTAAAAATTATTCTTATCGATAGCACATATCCAACGCGCGTATGCTTGTGGATCGAAGTCGTCGGCCTCTATCCGAGTCTCTACTAAATATTATTTTTGCCAATCATTCATTCGCCAATCGTGCTACGAGGCCAGCTCACTGCACAATGGTCCAGAAACCGATTTTAGAAGGAAGTTTGGATTTAGAACTCGATAGCTCGATTTACAAAGTAGTTGCGTGTGATAAACCGCTTTTTTCATATTATTAAAAATTAGAGTGACCATAACATAAATAATAACAAAAAAAAAAAGAAAAAGAAGCAGTTTTAATTACTCTAAATAGGTTTAATATATTTACAATTGAAGCATTGCAAATGTTTTCCTTAAAAACGCTAAAACTCGTTCGAAGGCAGTTTCAATTTGAACGACAAAAGTAAGAACAGAAAAGTTGTTTTTTGAATTTAAATTGATTATTTTCAGTAATAGAATTTTTTCAAAAAGTTGCTCAAAATTGACGGAGCAACAATATTGTAGGACAACTTTTATCTATATCTATAGAGATAAAAAGTTAGATCTCTAATTTAATTGGAATTGTTGGTCACCCTAATTTTTGTTAACATGAAAATAAGCGCTTTATCATATGTAAAAACTTTGTAGGAGAAATCTTTTATCCAGAATATTACTCTCGAGATCTAGATTCATATTTTCCCCTAAATACGACTCTGGACTATTGTGCACTGTAACCTGCAGTGTTTAATCAGCTTGACAATATTAGCATGTTTGTATACTTCGTAAAATATTAATTTGTATTGTGCCGTGTTAAATAAATGTTGTGAACAAAAAACTTATGATTCATGTGCCTGCGCCACACTCCATTTTTTAGTTTGCTATCGAGTATCAATCGCAGGATTTTACGCTCGAAGACCTCAAGTACTCTGCGATCGACCCCTCTCACGCATGTCCGTAGATCACCAACGGGAGGATCAGCGTTCTATGGATATTTTGTACGGATATCTAGGTTGTGGGATCTAAGCTGGCAATCACTGTCGCAATCCATCTCTTCACACCCCAACTCTTCTAGTTATTTCACGTTACGGGTAAACGTAGATAAACGAATTCGTGAATTCATTCAAAAGTATCATCACCACCGCAGCACTAACACTTGCAGTGATTATGGTTTTGCAGTGATTATGATGAATCCAATTTTCACAGCTTTCCTACTGAAAGCCGAAAAGGCCTCTTCCACTGCCTAGAAGTATTACCGATGGTCGTCCGTAGTCTTGGAATACCCATTAGGGAGGCAACGAAAATCGGAGTTTCGAATTTCGCTTAGAAGTGGAGCTCAAAAGTGTTGTCTTCTCGAAAAAAAGCCATCATGACAAATTTCAGCCCAACCAGAATTCGGGAACACGTGTCTCAAAGCGGTTAAAATTTCACTTTTTCAACTAATGAAGAAAAGCACAGGTAGTTCATGAAATTGTCGATGTCGGAATGTTTTCTTGGTGCCAAAATAAAAATAAGAAATGAATGAAACGTCGACATCTGGTGTTATCTCGAAAAAAAAAAATTAAAATATCAACTTTCTTGGACTTGAAAATTTTTAAGATAAGGACTCCCAGCTCAAAAATTTCTAAGTCCCAAAAAGTCGATTTAAAAAAAAAATCTTGTATTGTGAAGAGTAATCGCAAAGAGCTTTCGCAGAGAAACTTTTTCGATTACATTTGAGAAAATATAGATAGCACACATTTTACGCTCATTTCTAATAGCACAATGATGGAAATTCTGCCAAGTTGAAAAGTTTTCTGGTTATTTCGTTTCCAATAGCAAAAAGATTATGTGATCAAGGATTATTGTTTTGTATGATAAATGTTGTTTTTGTGTTCATTTTTGTAGACCCATAAACATATTTTACTGTCCTAGACTCTACAGAAATACAAAATACTTTACTGACGCTCGATGTGCAACCATCAAGAGTCGCACGTATCAGCTTAATCAGTTTTGTTGGTAAACCATGATCAAGCTTAATCTGCCATAGCTCTTTGCGTTTCACTAAATCGTACGCCGCCTTGCAGTCCATTAACAGATGATGTGTTTGAGGCATATCACGCCAACTCGACCCGATGTTGGAAGTACCTTCTCAGAACTTAATGAAACTTTTTTGGTGTGTAGAACTTACTAAAGCAAGTAACTTTGCATACGCCATTATTCGAAAATTAATTTGAACTAACATATAAATGAAGCTGAAGATGTTTTTGTAAATCGATATATCTGAATAATGCAAGAGATAGAGTAAAGGATGACTTCCAGGAAGTTATTAGATCTTACATTGGAAAAAATTGATTTTCAAAACAAAGAGTTATTTAAAAAAAATCGGTCTTCTCAGATTTTTATTCAAAATAAGTTTTTAGATAGAATATTTAGTTGATCAAAGCACTGATTTATTTATCAAAGTGGACACTCTTAAGAAAAAAAATTAACTAAAACATGTTCATGTTCATAGAGAAAAGTTTTAGTAAGAAAAACTTTTATTCCTTAAGAATGCCAACTTTTAGACAGCTGAATCTAAAAGAAAAGCTTATTTAAAGGAACTCTGAAATAACCGTTTTTTAAAGCAGATTCTGTTTTTAAAAGAATTATTTTTGTGTAGAAACTTAAATATTTAAATTTTTTTTACTTTAAAATGAAAGTTCTAAAAAATTCTTTGAAAATTATCAATTGTCAACTTTTCTCTAACTCTTGTCTTTGTTCAGATGTATCAATTTTTAAAAGAAAAACATTGGTCCTGATACTCCAGATAAATTTTTGAAAAATAGTTGGAGAGGCTGTTTATAAGACACGGCCGCAAGGTGAACGTAGAATTACGACAGCCTATCTTATGCCAATGTATTTCGTGCGTATGTATTCTGCTGTCTATCTGCCAGCTGTAGAAAATGCTACCGAGATAACAACAGAACGAGAATCATCCTAAACATCATGCAAATGGCAATCTGCAATGAAGAGCAATTAGTTCTTCAGTGCCCCAAAATCAATTGATTGTTTGTGCAGTAGGTAACATTTTTCTGTCATTCACAAAGAAATTGCGGATAGTGGTAAAACTCAATTTTATCCACAGTACTAAAAATGATATTATTTCTTCTACCGTGCTTCCCACACAAAAAGGAGATTCGAAATCTAGCGCTCTGGAACATGCTGTTTAGTAGAGAAAGTCGGGTTTGACGTTTTCAAACCCGTGCCCAACCCAAACCCGATTTTTTTTCGGTTTAAGCTCGAACTTGACCCGTACCCGACATTTTCAACAATTTTGAAACCCGAACCCGACGGATACTGGTCTGGTTCGGGTTTCGGGTTTGAAAACCCGAAGCCCGACTATCTCTACTGTTTCTTCTGTTGATCCGTCCGCTATGGAAGGCAGCAAGATATTTGAAATCGCCGCCTGCTGTTTGCTGCTGGTCGACCCAGTTCCCTGTGAATCATCCTCCTGTAACAGTGATCGGATATATCGCTTTCGTTATCGATATTGCAACCCGCTGCTGCTATCAGCTGCTACTAAGTTAGAACCGTTCATCCCACCATCCATTAGTAAAATGATTGGTTTGAGCAGGAGCAGGCTTTCATATAGCTCAAGAGTATATAACCGGTTAACTAGGTGTAATGTTCTGTCGAACGTGTAAGGGAAAGAAAACGACCAATCAGAGATCGAAATCGATGTTTCAACAAAACTTGACAATTTTCAACAATTTTTTAATTGCAATTCAGTGCATTTCTCTGGGTGATTGAATAGATAATTTTTCAATCGATTGCTTTAAGAATGAAGGTAATCAGTTGGAAACCTGAAAAGTACTTGAGCACTTCAGCACTTAAAAGTTGACATTTTTCGTGGTGCTTCCGATGGTTTTGGTTTTTGGATTTGTACCTTTATATTAGAGTGTCAATGAGATGTATAGGAAAAGTGACATCATTGAATTCAAAGAACCGACCATGTATATTTTGTTTATTTGCCTAAAATGCAAATTAATGCAGTTTAATCAGACATGATTTAGGAGCGTTAAAATCTTGGTGTTTTGAGCCTCGAAAATTTAAATCCCTATTATATGTTTTATTTAAGATGTGTAATAAACATTATAATGATTTAAATGTGGTTTGGTAAATCATTTCAATGTTCATTAGGCATCTTGAACTAGATTTTTGTTAGGGATGTCAATTCATCAAATTTTGAACACTTTGAGGAACCTATAAATCATGTCCTATTCAGCTGAAATTTTGCACAGATCATTTTTTTAGTTCAATTGACAAAATGTGCATGGTCGGTGTTAGAAATTGGACGTGATTATTTTCGCTGTCTCCAGGGCCGGTTTTTAGTGCTGGAGACCCCGGGCAGATGTTTTCGTGGGGCCCTTCTTTTCGTAAAAAATATAGGTAAGAAACTTTTAAATTTTGATGACTTAACGCTTCGTCGGAAGATGACGAGCATAAAAAGGTCTACACTCTGTTTTCACGTCTGGTCCAGGACTAAGGGGGCCCCTCGTGTCGAAAGGCCTGGGGCATTTGCCCCCTTCGCAAATACGTATATTCTCACGAAACTGAGCTTATCTTTTGGAACTCATAACTTTCACTTTTACTGCAATGGATAACGGCAATCACGTAGAAGCTCTTTATACGGACTTGAGCAAGGCATTTGACAGAATCGACATACCTTTATTGCTCTTCAAGCTCGAAAAATACGGAACTGAAACAAAATTTTTGGAATGGCTGCAGTCATACTTATCAAATCGAACACAAATAGTCCGCTTTTAAAATTCCTTTTCAAACCCAATAGAAGTAACTTCTGGGGTTCCTCAAGGTTCTCAGCTGGGCCCTCTTCTTTTTATATTATACGTAAATGACATTTCCTTTCTAGAAGAAAGTCAATACATGTGCTTGTATATGCTGACGACATGAAGCTCTTTATAGAAATAACCAATGCAGAAGACTTCGAAATATTCCAGAATAAGATTAATGTATTCTACACTTGGTGCAACTAAAGTCTATTACAACTCAACATTAAAAAATGTAATTCAATAGCCTTAAGCAAAAAAACAGTAACACCATCTACAAACATTTTCTTAGGAAACCAACAAGTAGAAAAATGCAAAATCGTAAGGGACCTAGGCGTAGTCATAGACTCCAAACTTACATTCATAGAACATTATAATACAATAATAAACAAAGCAAATAGTATGCTGAGCTTTATTAAATGCTTCGGCCCCAATTTTCAAGACCCATACTGCCGCGCATAGCATGTCAGTCCCACCTGCATTTTCAGCAAGCCGAGAAAAACGCGTTTTTATATGATTTAATAACATTGCTTCTTACGAGATGGGACAATATGTTTGGATGTTTTCCAGCAGTTTTTCAGAACAAAGTTGTTGAGCTCACCCATTGTTACGAAACTATGCATTGTTAGCTACCATTTACGCGTATTAACTCAATTTTACTGAAAATGCAAATGGGACTGACTTGCTATGTGCGGCAGCATATACAATCAAACTATTGTATATTACATACGTCCGACCAATTCTGGAATATTGTAGCATTGTATGGAATCCATATATTGTCACACATGGAGAACGCATTGAATCTGCCCAAATACATTACTTTTGTACGCGCTTCGTAAGCTAAATTGGACAGCATTTCCCTTACCATCATATGAAGCACGCTGCATGCTTATATACATACAAGCACTTAAAGAACGCCGCGAACTTTCAATGCTTTATTTTATCAATGACATTATTTCTCAACGCGTGCAATCTACTAAATTATTATCACAACTAAATTTTTATGCACCCAGTCGTCAATTAAGAAATCGTAAAATATTTTCGGAAAACTCTCACAGAACTAACTACTCAAAAAATGGCCCAGTAAATCGCATGATGCGTAACTATAATCAGCACTGCGAAAATATCGACATCACCATGGGCAGAAATCAAATAACAAAACGACTAACTACTGGAAACAATGTTTAGAATATAAAAAAACATTGTATTATTATAACTGTAGTCTATATTTGCTTGACGAAATAAATAAATAATCTTAAAATAAATAAATAATCTGAACAATTTTCATTAGTTGTGGTGTTTTTTATAACTCACTTGTAACCTTATTTATATGATTGAAATTACTTTGCATGATAATGCATCAAGACTGAATAAAATAACTTGCTATCAAGTTTTTACAACAATAAAATAATTTTTGTGATGAATTTTGACGATTTTATAGACTAAATGATCTTAAATGCCAGAAGTGACCCATAATTGTGCTTTTTGCTATGTAAGTAATATTTTTCTTCTCAACCGATTTACACACATCTTCTTCAGGGGAACTAATTGTTAATTGAAAGTACACATCAGAACTCAGAAAAAGACAGTAAAATATTGGCAGTTGATCTTTTTGTATATTCATTTCTGAACATTCAAGCAACACGTTGACTGACCCATAATTATAGAGGGACTGTATATACTTTGCTTTCAAAAATGAGTCTTGCATCAGAAAAATACGTTTGGAAAATTCATGTGTCCTTCAGTGGGAAATGTATAGAAAGTTTCAATAAAAATGTTGTTTCGCGGCAAACGCCAGGCACTCTACATTTTTGTTAATTCAATAATTTTATATTAACCCTGTAGTGCCCAAGTTATTTTTCAGACGGACCTCGATAAAATCACTAAGATTGTTTATTAACATTTCTTAAGTATTTACTGATGCTTTTAAGAGGTTCAACTAAAGCGTGTCTACAGGCGGCACTTGGCACTAGAGGGTAATATTCGACGGTCGGGAAAAAAACTAATGTAAATCTGTCTCGTTTCATTTTTAACAAACATTACCCTAGTCTTTTCTTGAATTTTTTCCATTTTTTTTACGTGTTTCGAGATTTCTCTTCATCTTGGCTTTATTTGTGTTAATTTAGCTTCGCTTTCGTTACCGTATCAGTAACTGCCTGAATTTCAATAAAGACCAGTAATCTTCGCAGACAAAAATAAATCAAACACAAATGCCAAATTCGCTGACTCGAAAAAACAAGCACCAATAAAATCTCATCAACCGCACCGAACCACCATCCATCAGAATGGAGTGTAATTAAATCGAACAATCATCCAGTCCGCCTGTTGCTGGCAACCCATAAAAGGGCAATGTCTCACTTACAGGCAGGGAAAACTTAGCAAACAAGCTCCCCACAGTGTTGCATAAAGCATCTTCTTCTGCGCCCAGTAGAAGGCGAGCAACGCTAATAATGATTAGTATCAGTCCGGGATCGCCAAAGACAGATAGATGCTCATTATGCCGGAAAGCCATTGTTATTTTGCACCGAAAAGACGAATTCGCCTAATGATTTTCCTCCTCTTTCTCCTCTGCTTTCAGGTAAGGATTCGATGTTTTCTTCTTATTCACCGCCCGGATCGTGCAGTTTAAGTGTAAGTTTACCCCACCGAATCTAATTAATTGAGTTATTAGTTCGCTCGTTCTTCTGCCATTTTTGGAGAACTGACAGACCACCAGCATCGTGCAAGACGGGGTACACTCGTTACGCAACCAAACTTACCCCGCCGAGTCTGGGAACTTGTTTCCACGATCTGAACTTATCCGTCGTCTTGGCTGCGGGCATGGCAAACTGGTCCGCAAAAGAAATCTAAGCTCGGCAGAAAAATTTATGCCTTCTAGTTTTACTATTTTTGATGGTCTTGTAACGCGACCAACCGGCAATTAAACGTGTCTGTTTTATGCGCCAACGGAGGCCTACCCGATCAGAAGGGCAAAACAAAACTGTAACAGAAGCTGTTAGTGTGTTATGAGAAAAACCTTTTAGGTTGTGTTTTCAATTTGATCCCGTTAGGTGTTAAAATACCAGAAATTGTAACAAAAATGATTTCACTAGTATCAAACCCATATCAAGCTTTGTAACTAACGTATCAGCTTTCTAACAAAATAAGTTAGCATATAGAACAGTATAATAACAACTATTGTTAGAAAAAACAGGTTTCGATAGAGATAAAAAATCTGTTAGACTTGTTTCAGAACAACTTCATTTCAGAATTTGTTATCATAACTCAATCGGATTCAATTTCGTTATCAAAAGCATATGAGAAAATACAAATTCGTATCAAAATTTGTTATTTGTATCTCGTGTTGATAGAATTTTGTAATTTTCTAGTTCTGCTTTTCTGATCGGGTAGTCTAGCTCTAGTGTGCTCACGTATTCAAACGTGAAGACTGGCCTTTAAGTCAAGGAGAACAATTTGCTCTGACAGTTAGTATTTTTGGCCACACTAGAAAGCGATTAAACTCTTTTTGCTGAAATCGGTAACAGATAATCAATAACCAGGCAACGAAAAAAAAAAAGCTTGACTTCGAACCGATTATTCCGCGATCAGTTCGTTGCTTATAGCTAAAATTCACTGACAGGCTGACTGACTGACACTGGACTTGGGGCTTGGCCTTTTGCAGGAACAACTTTCTCGTACAATCACGATAGCGATCGCATGCCTCGTCTCGAAGGCGAACAACGGGCACGGAAATTAAACTATCATACCCGTTAATCATAGATTCACCGAAATCACGTACGCGACTTTTGAACTTGATCTCGATCTAGCCGGAGGCTACACAAGAGGCCGCAGCAGCTCTCAGGTCAGTTTTCGCTGTGCCCTAACATTGTTGCACGGTGAAATCGAGGAAATTCGTTTTGGTCCAAACTTTGCACAATCGAACTGATACGATCTTTTCTATTACAATAAATTATCTATTACCTATCCAAGTTAATAAACGAATTCGCTATTAGTCATCTAATTTTACGCACTCGAAACGAATGTATTCAAATTACGTAGGAATGACCTAAATTAAGACAGTTGTCACTTCCACTTCTGTAGCAGCGGATATTGATGGATTCTGTACTCACTGCGCAATATTATAGATTTTAGAGTACCCCTCATATTCACGTATAACCAGTACTGCATTCCAGACACTTTCGAGTGGGTGAAACCGAGGTAGCGCAACAAACAATTCGCTCTAATTTGTCTCGTGTTCCCTGGCCATATTTACCATCCGAATCGACACGCAGCGTAACCGCTCCAGCATGCAACCGTGAATCATGATCTCGAAACCGAACTGGTAGGCGGCATAAGCAACTATCGGAAATCTGTACTTCATGGTAAAGATTTATACACACTCTAACACATGGTCGCCATTCGCGAACAATGTATGCGGTGCAGAGTACATGTCACCGCCGATTTTTACCTTCTGCAGCATGTGCGGCTTAGTGGTTTTTCAAGGCGGGTCCAGATCAATTGTTGCCGCGCTTCAACCTCGGTTGGTCCTCCTTAGGAACTACCTCGTTTCAACCGTTGAGAGGAACTCGACGCTTGCGGCTGAAAAGTAATCAATTAGCCATGCTGGAAAAGTGCTACTAGGGTTTTTCTATAGCTAACAACTAACAACTACCGTTTCTGCCAGCTGATTTAGCTGTGATTAAGCTTCTGCAAACTATGAAAGATTGAAGATTCTGGAGGGAAATACTCGAATCGAAAATACACTGAAGTCGCTTTTTACGCGGGGGATACGTGCCGCATAAAAAAAAACGCGTAATAAAAAACCGCGTAAATTCCGGAATCCGCGTAAAAAAACCGCGTAAATTCCGGAATCCGCGCAAAAAAAACGCGTGAATTCCTGAATCCGCGTAAAACAAACCGCGTAAATTCCGAAATCTGCGTAAATAAGCCGCGTAAAAAATCCCGCGTAAAAAAAACGCCTAAAAAACGACCTTAGTGTATGCTGTTCCTCTGACTTTTTTTACTGAAAATGCACTAAAGTGCATTCAAATCCAACTTGACCTCAACCTCGACTTTTGCTCCACGTAAGTGCCACGAGTACGAGAGCCTTGAGGCTCGAGAATGGTGAAAGCCTGTCCTTTTAGTGTCATGCTCAATGGCGCTTTAATTACATCATTCCACTGATTCCGACAGTTGACACTGATGAACAACACCTCTTTCCAACCAGTTTTCTGTCTGTTCCCTGGGGCAACGCGAAAGTGCACCCAGCAAGAAGGCTGGGCCAAAGTGTCTCCAGACCAGAGCTAATGAAATGAAAAAAAATGTACGCAGTATGAGTAGTAATTAGTGATTTGATTGCATTTTATACAGTGTCGCTTTCACCTCGGGGCGTTCTTTAAAAACGCTTGATAATAAACGGATCCTATTTAAACGCAGCAAGATGTTCCCAAACCCGATTCTATTATTATCATAGTAGTTAAAGATGAACATTATCAAGGTAATATGTAAATGATTACAATCGTAATAACACTTATGAATGTAATCATTTGCATAATAATATTTTTCCGGTAACATAGAAAAGTAAAAACGATTGTACAAGTGAAAGTGTTTTCTATAGTATTTGGTTGAGAAGGCGTTAAATATTTTGTACTTGTACTTGTACTTGTACTTATGATGATCATTTAAAACAAAACAAAAATATCAGTACAGATTCAAACCGTAGGGTCAAAAAATTTCACGGAAAATTGATGATGACCCCACCTAATCACAAGCCAGTTGTCATAGATTCTAATCTCGGCTCGGGAGAGACTGTAAGTGTCAGTAGGATCGTAGCGCTACAGCCCCGCAATTGTTCTGTACACTAAAACAGTTAGCTGCGCAGTCTGTGCATTATAAACAGAAGGTCGATTTTCGAATCGCAATGTAGTACCAAGGTTTTGCTGCTTTTCCTGACGCATGATGAGAAACCTTTAAACCTTTGTTGAAAAACCGTGTTCAGGTAGAATTAGCCATAACTCGTTGCGCTTAACTGAATCGTATGCTGTCTATAAACAGAAAATGAGTCTGCAAGTTTACTTGCCGGACATTACTCGCCTTAAAAATTATAGCTTAGCTTAGCATATCAATCGTTGCTACTCCGTGATGGGTCCGAGCCTCACTCAAGATGCGCAATGAAAGAACGACTGGGATTGGTAATTCCTTCTCACTGTGCATCATTCAATGACCCGATTTTTTTCATTGACCAAAAACGGCGTGGCTGCGTCCTTACAGTTAGGTGGGTATGTGGTCAGTTTCGTGCGACACCGGCACAATCTGGAATTTTTTTCATTTTGAAATTGTTATGTCAAACGATGCCAAATAAAGTTTTAATTCACAAAACCTTATTTCAAAATTCACGAAAAAAAACTGAGTCATAAGCACCATCAGCTATTGGAATTCAAATCAACATCATGCTCAAAATAAATGATTTTAACTTGCTCATAGTTTTCATAGATGTAATAAAGGTAATTTAAACGCAAATTGTTCAACCCCGTTTCTCTTGGAACCATGAGTTTCGAGTTATGTCAGTGCCGCACGAAACTCACAATAAGAAAGGAATGTTAGAATGTAGTCTTTGCTTTGTTAGAGACCGAGTATACCTCTGCATTAGGGATGTAACGGATATCCGCATCCGCATCCGCAAATGCGGAACATCCACATGAAAATTGATATCCGCATCAACATCTGCATCCGTAATCACATATCCGCATACGCATCCGTATCCGCATCATACCATACGAATATTGAAAAAAATATATCGCTTCATAAAATATTGCAGAAAAATTTTCCTTGGTGTATTTACTGCTCGCCCAAATAATTTTTGCACTGGGAGGGGCATGGTTACGTGAAAAAAGCAAAATATAATACAAGAGATGCTACGGATACCCGCATCCGTGAATGCGGAACATCCGCATCAACATCTGCATCCGTAATCACATATCCTCATCCGCAACTGCATCTGCAGGTATCTGAAAAATCACATCCGTAACATCCCTGCTCTGCATCCCTACAAAGACCATGGCAGGAAGTGTTTGTTAGGTGGGTAGGTTTTTGATCAGGATTCACTTTAATAAGTGATATGACCTTGAATATTGAGAATAGGTTATGTTTCCATTTAATTCTACTACATAAAATCGAATACCGCCCGCAGATACGTATTTCGGCTGCTACATGCAACCATCATCAGTGCTATGTAGACTGTCCAGTCCACAGATTAAAGGGTATTCGATTTTTTGTAGTAGAATTAAATGGAAACATAACCAATTCTCAATATTCAATTCCATTCTACTAAGACACTCAAAAAGAAATTTATTTGATATGACCATGATTTAATTGAAGTATGTAACAATATAGATATGATCATGTACATTGGGGTCACAATGACTGTATGGAAAAAAAATCATCACGAATTTCGAAAACCTGTCATGAACATTTTGTTCACTGGTACACAAAAATTATCTGTGCAAAATTTTAACTCAATCGAACATGATGTAGCAGTGCTTCAAAGTGCTCAAAGTTGTGATTTTTCGACCCTCGAAAATCTACCATAAATGAACCCCACTAATGAAAATCAGGTTCTACATACCCAATGAACATTAAAATAATTAAAATCTGGTTTGGAACGAGTTGTGAGTCATTTTAGAAGCCAGTTTTTAAATATCCCATTATAAGCCTTCGGTTGTCCAAAAAACGGCTGAGTTCCAGAAGGTCGCTTTTCGGCCTAAATATTTTTTTGAGATAGCACAGAATTTCGACGTTTTATGCATTTTTAAGTAATTTGACATCGAAAAAAAAATTTCTATTTTCCCAATTTCTTGTATTCCCCCCTTGGTAGATTGTCGAGGGTCGAAAAATCACTACTTTGAACGCTTTAGGCACCCCTAAATCATGTACGATTGAGCTGAAATTTTGCACAGTCATTGTGCCAATAAACAAAATGAACATGGTCGGTTTTCGAAAATGAATTATGAAAGACAATAGGAAGTATTAGGGCATGTTAAAATGATCTCGGTTGACTGCCTTCCATAGCTGAAAAAGAATAATATAAATAGATTCGAAAAACATATGGAAGGAAAGTGTCCAAAATAAGTGATGAACTTCTATGATGTTGTGCTCCTTTCTGTGGCTGAAAACATGATTTGAAATGAATTATTATAACAACATTGCAGCGCTTGCACATACGTGTCGCTCCTTTCTGCAGCCATTCGCCTTCAAGGTCACCGTGCATTGTATTGCGTGTGCACTGCTGCTCGTTGCCGTCGTCTATTGAAGACAAAGGAACGCATCATCGCCTATTGCTACCGTACGCCACAGACTGTACGTTGTGTCGCTACTGCGAGAGATCCAGTACCCGGCGTACTGCTGTTTGGCTGTACTGGTGCTGCTATGTGGCTGGAGCGGCTGCAGCTTTTGCTAGCGGACTCTTGTGTGAAGGACTGGAGATTGGCATCGCCCGTGCGCTGATTGCGGTGGAGAGCGGCTGCAGAAGATAAGTAGTTTTTTTTTTCTTGGTTTTTTTCTACAATATTATTTGTTGATTGGCATTTTGCGTGTGTGGCTTTCGCGTCCAACATGGACGACGAACGTGGGGATGAAAAACCGCTCGTTCTACCGCCTAGCCCTCCCGGATACAAAGTTCCAAGGGTTAATAATGGAACCCCGCAGGAAGCTACCCATCGGCTTAAGCAGTATCCGGAGGGCAAAGTTGGTATTAGGGCTGCATTTTTCCGGCCGAAAGTGAAAGCATTGAACACAATGCAAATATGAAAAGATCTGGCACGGTTTACAGCCGTGACTGAAATTACCAAAGTACGCCCGAATAAGCTGCGTGTTTTGGTGTCCGACCTCAAGCAAGCAAACGAGATTGCTGCTTGTGAGCTATTCACGCGGGAGTACCACGTGTACATTCCAGCTCGCGTAGTTGAGATTGACGGTGTGGTCAGCGAATCGAGTCTGACTGTCGAGGACCTGTTGAAGGCTGGAAAAGGCCTTTTCAAGGATTCTAGCCTTGAACCTGCCAAGATACTTGAATGTAAGCAATTACATTCAGTATCGCTCGACAAGGGTGTAAAAACTTACACCCCTTCAGACTCTTTTCGCGTGAATTTCGCCGGGTCTGCTCTGCCGAGCTATGTGCTCGTGGACAAAGTGCGTCTGCCCGTGCGCTTGTTTGTACCGCGGGTAATGAATTGCCTCAAGTGCAAACAGTTGGGCCATACGGCCTCCCACTGTGGCAATAAAGCACGTTGTGGCAAGTGCGGAGAGCAACATGCGGATGACGCCTGTAATAAGGGTGCTGAAAAGTTTATTGTGGGCAGACTCCGCATGAGCTGTCTGCATGTCCCGCGTACAAACAGCGCCAAGACAAGATCAAGCGGTCTCTGAAAGAGCGCTCTAAGCGTACTTTCGCAGAAATGCTCAAAGAGGCCGCTGCCACCAAACTGGTTTCCCCGAATCTCTTCGAGGTCTTGCCATCCGATGAGTCTGATTCTGACGATTCAGTTGGGGAATCTTCTTTTGTTGAACCCGGGAAATCTAGGAAGAGGAAAAACATTTCTTCTCCTAGGCTTCCTAGGAAAGGACAGAGAAGGTCGCCATCTGAAGTGACTGATACTAAGAAACAAAAAAAGTGCTGTAGAAAATCCGAAGCAAACTCCTCCGGGATAGGCAAAACTGAATTCAAGTAAGGAGTTTCCGGCACTTCCAGGAACATCAGAAAACCCAACTGTTCCTTCTTTTTCGTCCAAGATTCAGCCAGAATCTGGACTGCTGAAGTTTTCAGATATTGTGGACTGGATTTTTGAAAATTTCAACATAACTGATCCTCTTAAAAGTCTTCTGCTGGCATTTCTACCAACAGTTGAAACGTTTTTGAAGCAGTTGACTGCTAAATGGCCCCTCCTTGCAGCGATCGTATCCTTCGATGGCTAATTCATCGGCTGAGATGAAGGATTCTATCTCTATTTTACAGTGGAATTGTAGAAGTATCATCCCCAAAATTGATTCATTTAAAGTTTTGATTAATAAGCATAAATGCGATGCATTTTGCAGCCTCGACCGAGACACCCCTTACGGAGGAGTACTTCTAGGAATTAAGAAGTGCTATTCCTTCTATCGTATTAACCTCCCCACGGTCCCAGGCGTCGCAGCTGTCGCATGTCAAATGACAATACAAGGTAAAGAGCTTTGTATTGCCTCAATATATATTCCTCCCAGAGCACAAGTTGGGCAACGGCTGCTCTTTGATTTAATAGAACTTCTTCCCTCGCCACGTTTGATTTTAGGAGATTTTAACCCTCACGGCGTGGCTTGGGGTTCCCCTTCTAATGATAACCGTTCCTCTTTGATCTATAACCTCTGCGACGACTTCGACATGACAATATTAAACAACGGGGATATGACACGCGTTCCGAAACCTCCAGCGCGCCCCAGTGCTTTAGATTTATCTTTATGTTCAACATCGCTACGGTTGGATTGCATATGGAAGGTAGTCCTCGATCCCCACGGTAGCGATCATTTGCCTATTCAAATTTCAATTGATAATGGTTCAACTCGCACGCGATCAGTTGATATTCCGTATGACCTCACACGGAATATCGATTGGAAATTATACGAGGAAATGATATCAGAAGCTGTCGAGTCGATTCAACATCACCCACCACTTGAAGAATACAACCTCCTCGCGGGCTTGATTCTCGACCCCGCGTTGCAAGCCCAAACGAAGAAATATCCCGGCGTGACGATCAAAGAACGGCCTCCCACTCCATGGTGGGATAAAGAGTGCTCCGATGTCTACACGGAAAAATCCGACGCGTTTAAGGCCTTCTTTTGGGTGAAAGGTCAACCCGATGACTTTAAGCGGTATTTGGAGCTTGAGACCAAGTTCAAAAGCTTGGTCCGAGCAAAGAAACGTGGATATTGGCGCTGGTTAGTAAACGAAACGTCGAGGGAGACATCGATGAGCACTCTTTGGAACACAGCCCAAAGAATGCGAAATCGTATAACGGTCAACGAAAGCGAGGAGTCTTCAAGTCGGTGGATATTTGATTTTGCCAGGAAAGTATGTCCGGACTCTGTTCCTGAGCAAAATATTGTTCGCGATGCGTCTCCGGGCCACGACGCGATAGAATCACCTCTTACGATGGCAGAATTTTCAGTTGCCCTCCTGTCCTGTAACAATAACGCGCCTGGGTTAGATAGAACCAAATTCAACTTGTTGAAGAATCTACCCGGCAATGCCAAGAGGCGCCTGTTGAACTTGTTCAATAAGTTCCTGGAGCAAAACATTGTACCGCAGGATTGGAGGCAAGTGAAGGTGATCGCCATCCAAAAACCAGGGAAACCAGCTTCTGAGCACAACTCTTATAGGCCGATTGCAATGCTATCCTGTATCCGGAAATTGATGGAAAAAATCGGAGTATCATTTCGTTTAGACCATTGGGTCGAATCAAACGGTCTACTATCAGATACTCAATTTGGCTTCCGCCGTGCCAAAGGAACGAATGACTGTCTTGCGTTGCTTTCTACAGATATTCAGCTAGCCTATGCTCGCAAAGAACAAATGGCATCTGTGTTCTTGGACATTAATTTTTAATTAAAAAAAAAACATCCGAATGATCGGAGAAACGCCTCTAAAACAAGAAAAACAGCTGAAAAAATTGGTCTCAAATTAGTTTATAATAACATAAAAAAGCAACTACAATTCAGAAAAATTCAAACTGAAGAGAAAAATATATTAACTTTAATTTGAAATGCATAAAAACTCTAGTAAATGTAGCTTTAAACATCTGAAAGCACTTTTTTTTAAATTAAAAAGATGAATTCCAAATCCAGTTCAGTTGAAAAACGTCTTCAGAAGGCTAGCAATGTCAACAATGGAAATAATAGTTTGAGACGCTCTTATTAAACAGAAGAGATTAAAATAAAATATGATCATAAATTAACCAAAAAGTGCTAAAAAATGCTTCTTAGGCAAAAAAAGAAACAAAAGCAAAAAAATCGTCTAAAAAATGTTAACGAATCTTCTGAAAAAAAAAAAACGTATGAAGCCAACTTGGTATTCCGAGCTAACTCAAAAGGCTAAGGAACGCTCTTGGAATCCAGAAAAAAACTGGATTCATAGATTGAAGACAAAAGTGATTCTGAATTGAGCTTAGTTGAAAATGTCTTAAAGAGTTTAAGCAAAGTTTATGACAAATGAGTTTATGACTTATTTAAGAATAACCTTAAAAAAATTGAAAAATACCTCTGCTAACAAAAGAAAACGCAACAAAATCTTATTTCACCTGAAATTCTTCAAGCTTCTCAAGATATGCTCGAGATGCCTAAAGAACCGAATTTTTTTTGCAGGCCAATATATTTTTTGGATTTGGATTTTTCTTTTTTTTTTGAAAAATTATCGTCTCGACGTGATCTTTATCAGGAATTCCATGTCGATCACAAGACCAATCTTTCTTGAATAAATTTCCTATAAATACTTAACCAAGAAAGACTAGTCTTCTGATCCAGAACAGATGGCTGACTGGCCACGGGTTGGATGGCTCAATCTCACCCCGGCTGACGGTACCACAAAAACAACAAGATAACAATAACTAAACACAATAATGTAAATAATGTAACTTAAAACAAATAATAAAAAACACATTAATTGGCTATTAAGGCAATTCGTGACTCATATCATCTGAAAAAAAAAATCCACAAAAACCATGATACCAAATTATTCTCAAGATGATGCAATGTCTTCATAAAGATCAGGTGCTGACAGCAGAATGTAAGCATCTAGGCTTTACGTTCGTCGTTGCGTGATAGAAAAACGAAGCTTGGCTAATGTTCACATTCAATTACAGAAAGGTTATGTTTTTTAGCGAAATGTATATTGTATACGAAATGTATACCTTGTGTACCATGTATACCACGAGCAATCATTACCATGTATACCACGAGCAATCATTTCCAATTGGTCGTAAAGATCACATTTACAAAAACGAACAAAAAAAATTAGTTACTAATGTCGTTTTCGTTTTCGCGGTGTACTACACTTTTTCCGTGCTATACTTTGCAGCTTCAAATAAAACATTTTCAGTGTCATTGCATTGGTATGCGTAATAATGGGATAGCTGTCAATTCGTTTTGTTTTGGTCATAATCGCATTCGTCATTTTGTCTCGTTTCCATTTCATATGTCCATCTCGCAAATGTACTGAGAAAAAAATTACCTGACACTTTACCACGTGGAACGAAAACCAAAACAAACCAGTTTTGACACATACGTGGGAATGTGTTGGTAACTTCCTACAGCACACTCTGCTTTTTTCGGGTGTCATCAGTGACAGAAAAAGTGTAGGGAGAGACAGAAAAAGGGTAACACGAAAAATCAAATAAAACATTTTCGGTGTCAAAAGTGTCATTTGCGTGTAGTACACAGCGAAAACGAAAACGACATAAGAGTAGACGCTACGCGGGTACATTTCATCTAACTCACCACCGTAAGACGCCTATCACACGCTGCCCCCACGAAAAAAAAAACATTGAATTCGATCGCCTACAAAAACATATCCTCCAGCAATCAATCTTCTAGACGACAATCTCGACGGCATATGTTGACTCGAAGTTGATTACAGGCAGAATTTGATTGCTGACTATTATTTGCGTGCTTTGACTGCACAAATTGGATGGACAGCGCGCGGCAGCATCCTCATCTTCAAGCGCGCGTAATGCAAAGAAGCGGCAGCATGCAGGTACGTTGAGTGCTTACTGCTGCTATCGGTGGAATGCATACCATATACCGACATATATGGCAAGGGGTCGTCGGCATTTTTAATGCCCCCTCGAGCAAGTTCGCGCTTTTGTTAATGAACTCGTCAGTAGGAATGTTAACTTTAAGACCCTCGAGGCGCCCGCGAACTTGATGCTCTGAAGAGGTTCGGCTGATGTGCAGAACAAAATGCTGTGTCAGGAATAGTAAAAATAAGTTAGTAGCAATGAGGAAACGGTAACCGATAGATTTACGTTCGTTTTATGAAGTTCGACAGTTGAGTTTTGCAAATATTTGTCCCGCAAAAATATTATGCCTTAAACATAGTACACATCCGTGTTTTTTTTTATTTTCCGCTTCACTTCACCGTTCCGCTTGAGTCAACGCTCTCGCCAACATTTCCTGTTTATGTTTTGGCTTACGGTGTCGCGTCGCGACAGCAGCCGAAAACAAAATTCACTTTCATCTGAAACCGGTTATGAACCGACCTTTAGGCAATCTTATCCAAATTGTCATCTCAGCGCGATGCCGAGCCTTTGATGAATGGCTGAGTGATCGCATGAAATCGAACGAAGCTCAACCAGACAATTAACTTTTACTTTCGTCGGAAGGATTTACATGCGATGCGATTACGATTTGTCCTCCGTGCTGACCAAAGTTTCACTTTCATGTTCAAACTACACGATAAATTGCTTTTGCGTAAGTCTCATTTGTCAACGATCGAAAACGGTCGGAGATCAACATGCAATTGACCTTCCAATTGTTTTGGAATTGAATCGCTTTAGGGTGCTGAGGCGGCATATCTTGAAGACCAATCCGCACGTGTGCCTCTAGTCCTCTAGTCCGTTTGTAACATATCGGACACTGCTGCTGGTGAACAAACCACCCATTGGCATTGGTAAAGTGAGTCATTTAAAGTACCGCTCAGTAAAAATCCGGCCAAACTGTACACTATTATCGCCAACCCGCAATCTTTCACCTTTGAGACCCTGCCACTTTGCGCCAATGCGGAATCCCATGTGGTGGTCGTCAGCTGCTTGCTGAATGCGTCGTTAGTTGGACTAATATCTGACAACTCAGGACTGGACGGGTTGTTCCCAAGAGCGCAGGCACAAAATACCGACCGTGCGGCAATTACCGATTGCTAATTTTACAATTTAATTATATCAACGGTTCAGACCTTGGATCACACTTGGGCGAATCAGCCACCGAGGAGTGGCTCAGTGGAGCTTTTGACGGTAGTCACATGTGGTCCCAGTTGTCCGATTCTCCCTTCGGACTCAAACTAGGGACTGGATATACAAGCCGGAACAGCGAACAAAACGCAACAGCAACGTAAGCAGGATCATTAAAAACTATTATGCAACCCCGAGAAGTCGGCAGAAATCCGACACACCTCCACCCGCTCGAATGAAGTTATTCCTGCAGTAGATCGCCTCCGCGGCACTCGCTGTGAAATTGGAACAGGCTCACCCCGCTGGAATATAATATGCCTACAATAGCTTCGGCAAGAGATAACCTTGAACGACGAGCGGTTCTGCTTGCGAATTATTGTTGGCCTGATGGAGTTGATAGATAGTTCAGCTGTTCTGTAGTAGAGAGCCTATATTATCGGCTGAAACTTGGCTGAGTTTGCTCAGTGAACTTGTATAGCGCATTAGCAGCTTGCAGTAGAACACATTAAACAAACAGCAGGAGGGCTTAACAGTTTGATGATTTAATGTTTAGTTGAAACTTGATTGGCACATGGAGAACAAACTAGCGTAGAATCACCAAATGTTTACTCGGACATCGATCGGTTAGTTCTTTGATTTCTTATAATGATTTGACGGAATCACAGATAAATTTTACATTTCTGCTTTCAAAAAATTTTTTTAAGTCGAATTCAACTCATCTGATAATGCAAAAATTTACAACCAAACGCAGAAAAAAGAAAAAAAAACTAAATAGTAGCCTGAATTATTTCATAAAAATAAAGAAAATTTTTTAAAAATTAAAACATTTTTAAATTTTTTATGTTGTTTTTTTTATGTTATTTCTATTCCAGTAAAGATCGGACGCGATTATCCGGATTATCCGGAATTTGATTTTTTTGGTGTTCGTTTGTAATTTTTATTAGGAAATTTTACCTTTACCATTCTCTCTGGTATATTTGTTACCATTTATGTTACGTACGGCATGTTTGGGACATGTTCGAATTAAGTAAAAATAATCAATGTCCAATAATTTTTTTTTTGCTTCTCAAGTTTTTATCTCTTTTCGCACCAAAAATAATTTCTGGTTACGCCACTGCATCATATTAGTAAAATAAAAATAAGGAAATATTTATTTTATGTTCGTTAATCGCAAATTTGAATATTTTTTTCTGTGATTCGATTATCCGGAATGAAAAAAAAAATTATTCACCCTAACTTTTGGTAAAAAAATCTTGAATTTTGCAAAACCGTGAAGTTGATGAAAATAAGTAAAAATAAATAACTTTTGTTACGGATTACTATTTTCCTCGTTATTTCTGGAAAAATTCAGCGTTTTGATTGTTACTTAAGTTATTTCTTTAAGTTAGAGGTACATAAAAGAAATAAAAAAATGCGACAATTTGCCGGAAGAACAAGTGAAGTAGTAAGCGTTATTGAAAGAATGCAGCAAACACACGAGCTTGAATGAATAATTAGCTTACTGCTTACTCTTAATAACTGTAATGCCAATAACAGAAGCTTGGAATTCAACAGACATCCGGGCAATATCACAGTGGATCAACATTTTTGGTCGCAGTGATGAGTCCATATAAGACAAAATAGCTTTGCTACAGGATGGTCACTGTTATTTCCTATGATTGTTATCCATGGAATTTATATTAATTATGGAATTTATACTTGTTGTTTTTTTTTGGTACAGTTTGCTTAGTTTATCTAGGTAATTTCCCAAGTTTGCCACAGAAAGCTCACGTAAGAAAAGAGAGAGAGGATTTCCCATAGGCAATCCTTTCGTTTGGATGTAAAAATACACACCGCAAAAAAATTTAAAAAATTGAACATTAATTACACTGGTAAACACGCCAAACGCCGAAAACACAGGTGCGGCCCCAGAGTTCAAAATGGAATAAATGAAAGATTATAGCTTCTCAACTGTTCCTGTGAGTTTTGATGGTGATGGAAACTTTTTCAGAAACTTAAATGAGTTTTTCCGTAAGCCACGAGAAGCGCCGCACCCGCACAGTGGTACGAGAGTTCAAAAACGTGAACTTAATTCATTTGCTCTCCAAATAATGGTTTGATTGACATACTATCTTCCGAAGATATCTAGTATATAAAAAGGCTCAATTAATGACAAAAAAAATTTGTTCGTAACTCAACCGCTAGTGGCGCTGCAAAATCTAACTTTTTAGCCTTACGTTTCAGAGAAATGGTGTCTTCAGCAAAGTTATAGATAAAGTTATTACAAACTTTTCTTCTAACTCTTCTTGTTTTGGATATATAACGTCTCTTATTAGACTTGTTTTTAAAATTAGTTTTTCTCGAATATACAAAAAACTGTAACATTTAGAAGGTAATAATGTTCAACATATATTTGTATATCATTGAAACACACAACTTTGTAGAAGACACGAAATAGATAGCTTCCATACAAATCGAGTTATTGCCAAAAAATGTTAAAAAAGCATCATTTTTTGTACACACCAAGAGCACAAAATAGCAAAAACTAGCAGACGAAATCTGCATAGAATGGAATATTATCATAATCACTCTACGAAATCACTTAGATCGTTTGTCCCTTTCAGTATCTTCATTGCCTAAGTTTTGTTTTAAAAACAGCCTTACTCAACGTTTTCGATGACAATACACGTCAAACGTTGGCTGTGTTACTATGAAGATATCTCGTTCCGCTGAAGGAAAAGTACGCAAAACTACGAAAATGTTTAACGCTCTTTCTCAAAATTGTGACGAGTCGGACGAGTAACTCTTCCACCATTTTGTAGTTCTAACCTGAAGCTGTGAGTGTGTACTTCCGGGCGTCCCCCTTTTTCTCTAATCCACAGTTAAAAATAGGGCAAATTATTATTAATATTGCTTTTATCTTTTGAACCAATAGGAATTTCAGCATAGTGTTTTCATGGAATTTTTAAAGCATGATAAGGCCTAAAATTCTCTACAACAGTGTGTTTATAAAAAATATCAAACCAAAAAGTTAGAAGCAAAAAACAGATTTTACGGACATAGTCATACGAAACTTAAGTTCTTTCAAAATCTACAGTATATAGAGCAAAAGTCTTGTTAGCAAAGTTGCTTGTAATGAAATTATCTACAACTTTGCCAAAGTAAACTTTTAGTTTCATGCAGAAACAAAAAAGTTAGAAACTTTATTTTTTGCATAGTAGGCTATGACTATTGTTGCATAGCACCATCATGTGGGCAATTTCAATACAAACAATTGCTTTGAAGACAGTATAGTCCTAAAGTATAGCACTTAGGCACTATAGAATTAAGTTCGCGACATTGCTATTTTAAACCACTGTGCAGTGGTAGCTCGCCAAGTCCGCCAGAACCTGATTTTTTTCAGGCACTCTTGGATGTACACTAAAGTCGCTTTTTACGTGCCGCGTAAAAAAAAACACGTAAAAAACCGCGTAAATTCCGGAATCCGCGTGAAAAAAAAATCTCTTAATTGATGGTTCCCATGGTGATGAAAATGCCGAGGTATTTTTTTGGGAACTTCGATAGTTGGTTTGAATGATTTTGGAAATTTCGACCATCTTTCCTTTTCCTAATGCAGTGTAAAACTTTTATCTGGGAAGACGCTTAAAATTCGCCTTGATTTCGTCGTCCATGACACAGTCTAACTTTGTAAGCAGATTCGTATACAGCTTTGGGGACCGCTACTTTACCAACGTGTTTTGTTTGTAATCTCGGTTGGCCACATTCTCCTTCTTAAACGTCGGCTCATTTCTTGGCCCGCTACACAGGCCGCCACAAGGAAGAGGTAAGATACGCTGCCTTTTTTATATAACCGCACAACCAGAATGACCCGGAATCACCTAGATAGTCTCTAATTCGATTTTTCCGGATCTGAAGTATCCTAGAAGGTTTTTTTTGGAGCAATGCAGAAGCAAAACAACACTACCTACGTTTTACAAAGGTTTTGACAATTGTTGACTAGCGCAAACACGATTGTATTGCTATGACAATTGTTAACCAGCGCATGCGCGAATGTGTTGCTATGCGCAGTGCAACTAGATTGACAATCTTTTTGATCAGTGAATTCAAATTATCATTAAATCAATGATAAAAAAACAATCTTTAAGCTTTCGAAATGAACTGTTTTATTCTTTTGGAAATTCAAATTGTTTTCCCGTAGTTTTAACTTTGTATAGACATAAATGCTAACAAAACTTTCCCGTTGGCTCCTGAATATCAACACTATTACTCATGGTAAGAGCAGTTTCCAGGTACCTACGTGGTATTGTTTTCTGGTGGCGTAATGCCTTACGAAAACAGGGTATGAAATGCAAGAAATAGGACTCTAAACATATTTTTCAATTTTTGATCTATGCAATTTAGAAAGTTTACATGAACTACACGTGTTAATAACGTAAAATAGAATCGATCAATTTCTGAATTACCCCAAAAAGTGTGTATTTCATAAGATATTGCAGTGGTGCGTTTTGCTCCGACTGGGCAGTTTGTCCACAGTTCTCCTATACATTTTACATTTTAATTTTTTTTAGATTTAACATGATTTAAAAATAAAATATTTTTCAAACAAAAATTAAGCTTGAAACATGAACAATTAAACAGTTTCGTAAACGCTGTGTGAAACAGTTTCTAAAATTTACATTAGAGTTGTATCAATGAGGGTTCACGTTGATTTGTGTATCCAAACTTTGTGTGTTTTTACTAAATTTTTTATCTTCGTCTATAATTTCTAATATTAACCATTGCACAATGTTTCCAAAGCTGCGATGGGAATCATTTTGAACCACAGAAAAATGATTTTAAAGTCATAGTGTCTTAAGCAAAGTTATTCCAATAATTATTCTATATATTATAGAAGTTGCAATTTTGTGATTAATCTACCTAAAAGTGAGAAATGAATTTCATTTTACACTGCCTATCAATATCCATTTTAATGCAAAAAAATTTTGCAAGTTTTATGAGAAACAATTTTGGCGAAGACACCGTACTTCTATCTGCTTTTTCAAATGGACTTTTGTGGAGATCTCTATAGGAAGCCTCTCAAAATCATTTTTTTTTATATCACTTTTTATAGCCTTTTTTGACTTTTTTTTAAATCTATAATAATAAAACACATGATTACACCAATTACACCAGGCAGATAGAAGAACGGTGTCTTTGACAAAGTTGTTTCCTATAAGATGTGCTACAACTTTTGCGTACAAAGTGGAATGAGAAAAATTATTCTTGATCGATTTTCGAGCTTGGCCTGACAAGAGATTGTAAAATCTGTCTACTTTTAGAATCCGGGACCGACATAAACCTGTGACCATATCTGGTTCGTGTATCCGGATCTTCGTGAGCTTGTTGTTACAATTGTCAATAAAACCGAACAACATTAGTATCGAAATTCCTGAAATCACTCCAGGAATCGATTTTTATCCATTTCGTGTCCATCTGATGAGTTATCCACGGAATGCACGGCTATGCAGAAACAGATTCCCGTGGGGTCCTATATGACCACCAAGAAGATCGGATGGATATCAAAATTCATGAAATTACTCCAGGAATCGACTTACATCTATTACAAGTCCATCTGATGAGTTGAATTGTGATGTACATATTGCTAATTGCCTCCAATCATGTTGGTGCCCATAATGGGCCCCACAGGAGTTTTCATAAAAATATATTTATTCTTTATTTTATTGTTTTCTAAGATTAAATGAATATGTTTATAAAGATACGAAAATCAATAATTTAAATATTAAGATTTTTAAGAAATAATTTAGAACGATATCATCCAGAACCAAAACTCATCGTCCTAAATTTTCCAAAATTTTTGAAAGACGCGCAATGAAGATTTCATTGAATCATGAAGATGGAGATTTCAATTTATTTTTCACTACAAAAAATAAAATTACTGCTTTTTATCAATAATATATTTGTCAGAATTCAAGTAGATGTTCTACGACATTCAGAAGGTAATGGACAATCGGATAAACTTTCATTTCAAACACTGTTTATGTGAAAATAAAACATCACCAAAATCCCAAACGCTCCCTCATACACACACACCAACACATCTTGACGGTAAAAATTAAACTACAATTCTGCGCGCTTTCCTCGAAGGACATGTACCATCACTTCAGCCGCACGGGCCTATAATCTAATCATTCTATCGTATTAATTGACTGTAATTAAAAATTAATTGCCTGCACATCAATGTGCTTTCGTGTGATTGCACCACCCCGGCCGGGGCGCAAATCCGTCCGCCGTTGAACCGCATCAGCCTCCTCCAAAGAAAGAGAGACAGAGAGGGGCCCTGGCGCAGCCGATAGGCTCAGATTCTACCGCTATCAGAACCCACCAGCAGCAACCAGACAGCGAGATTGGGTTTACGAGCTGCCTTCTGGCAACAGTTGTGGCAACCACAGCCATCAGTCTCATCAGTCAGCCCAGTCAGTTCTGTGGTGCGACTGGCGGTTAGTTTGTCTGATGCTGGCTGGCTGCTGGGGTGGGCGGCACTGTGGTGGTGAGTGATTAATTCTGTTTTCACTCAAAATTGATTACCAACTTAAACGTGGCTTCCGCCGCGCACGCCGTCCGGATGCAAATCGGCCAAGAAATCGCGCGCGATTCAAAGGCTAGAAGCGTACACCGGAGAGGAAAATGAGCGATGGTTGATTAGCATTGGAGTTGTAGTTGGTGATAGGCCCTCGGGCGGGCCGGGAATTGCGATATGTACCGCTTGCGGATTGATTGGGAACCTGGAAAGCGTTTGTGTTATTCTTCGTTTTACAGTTTTTTGAACCCAACACTAATCTGCACGTGTGAAATGAATCATAGCATAGTGAAGTAGGCCGGCATTTGTGGGTTGTTTTCGGAATGAGTTTTTTTTTTTAAGTTTAGGCAGCGTGATTGACGTTCAAATTTTGTGCTTTTTACTGAAGAATTTTTTTTTTGTTCCTTTTTCTTTCTCTCTTTCAGATAATGCAAGCATAAATTTCCAACCGCCACGATTGAGCCGGCGCAGGAAACCCACCACCATTACGGCGTCAACATTCACCTCCCCAAGCCTCCGGTACCCGTACGAACAAGTTCTGCTCGCTCATTCATCGTGTCGCAGCACCAGACGGATCTTACGAGTTTGCCGCCACCCTCACCACCGCCCCCCAAAACGATCGAAGATGTGATAGTGCCACAAACGGCGAGCTTCAGCCAGCAGATTGCAAACTATTTTCTCCGCATCCGTCGCCGAACAACGCAAGTTGTTCACCATCAGGACCGGAACCCGCTCTTCGTATCGACTCAACATTCCCCGTCAGACGGATCCAATACTTCCTCCTCATCCACGGCAATGGCCGCAACGGATGGCCAAATCATTCTGGCGGCATCTCGTTTTGGCGATTCGCAACCGGTCTATCTGAAAGATTTCGCGAAAACCGATTTGCCGGCGGTCGGTAAGATCGTAAAAGGCCAGTATTACAACTTGGGCGTGCCAACCCTATCGAATCCCTCACTTCAAAGCACGGCACTATTTCTCAATGCTGGTAAGAAATATCAGATTCTAGCACAACCGGTCAAAATCAAGGAAGGTCGAAAAAGTACAAACGTCGGACCCAAAGTGCTGATCCCCGAAACCTATCCTGGATTCTTCGAACTTCTCAGCGAGGATGGCCGGTCGACACGTTGCATCGAGAGTGTCCTGGAACTGTCGAAACGACGAAATTTCCGTGTACTGGTGCGCGAAACCGTCCGCTGCAACCACAACAGTAAGTCGCTACACGCGGGCGAAATTCTCACTACGATCTCAGACAACGGCAAGTATCTGCAGTGCAAGACGTCCAAGGACGAAATCGTTAGTTTGCCATTAGAAGCCAAAGCCAAATTTTCACCTATTGCTAAAGAGGATAGTATTAGCGGTGTACATTCAGTCAGCAATCTGTTACAGAAACGAATGCCAGTAACTGTTAGGTATGTTATTGCTTTTTTCTATAAGTATATCAGTTTATTAACTAGGGTATTTACTTCATTTGCAGGTTAGTCCACGGTACGGCTCCCAAAGGGATGAAGCAACCGTTTATACCGGAACTACGTCTGCTGGGCTGTGTCGAAGTAGATCGGATATTCGCTTTACCGTTGCAGAAAGACATGGACCTGATATCGGTACCGTTGAATGCCAAGATAAAAATTCAGAGAGCAAAAAATATGGATCAGTTGGATCATTTTATTGAGTTTTCTCGCTTCCTGGACAAAGCGCAACGTCTTTTGGTGGATGCCCGTGATCGGTTGCAGATTATCGACCTGAAGCTAGGTGACAAGGATAAGAAGGAAACAGCAAAGCAATCCGCCAATCGAAAAGTGACATCCAGTCTCTCGGGCTTAACCGCAAATGGATATGTACTGAAGAAAAGCAACAGCTGTGATTCTAATCGGTTTTCTCCGTCGCTAGGAGGAAGTGGTAGTCAGAATGGTTCGATTGCCGACGAGTACGACGAAATCGATCAGATCTACGACTACGTTCGTGGTCTAGCGCCATTGCCGAAAAACCTCAACAAGTTCGAGGCGATTGTGGAACCGGTTTCTTCGCCGGCTTTTACGCCAGTTCCCACTCACCAGCATAACCTCAAAACAGTCGAAAATATTAAATTCTCCGCCAATAACATTAACAATAACTACAGTCACTACGACACCGGCAACTATTCCAACATCATAAAGCACACCAACAGCAGCAGTATCATGAACGGTAACAGTCTGGAATCGACAAAACACAGCTCTGCGACGGCAGCCGCCGCTAATGCCGCCAACAACAACCATATCATTGTTCACAAAGAGGAACACAAACCGATTCCTCCGCCGATCGAGACCATTCCCGGGAAAAAGTTGCCGGAAAAACGGCAACGACCGACACTGCCGAAGTTGTACTTCAAAAACAACCTCGCGGTGCACCAAAAAAGTCCCACGTCCGGCGCAGTCAGTCCCCTGGTAGGCCAAGCGACAGGCCATCCGTCGCTAACTGTCACAGGGACCCCGAAGGAAATTATGCTCGAGCCGCAGAGTCCGCTTTTTCATATTAGGTAATTTGAAGAAAAATGTGGTTTGTATTGATGTTTTCGAATTAGGCAATCCAATTCAATCCAAATCCAGTTCAATATAAACCCAATCCAATTCAAATCCAGTTCACTTTGAAAACAGTTCAAACCATCAGCAAATTCAATTCCAATTCTTTCCAAACACTCTCAGAGTATACTTCAATTCGATTTAAATCAAATTCACCTGAAATCCAAACAAAATCCAATCTAAATTCTGTCCAAATCCGATCGAAAACCAATTCAATCAGTTTTAAAAGAAGCTTGATCTCCTTTCTCCGTCTCTACACTCCGTTCTCCTGCATACCGCCAAAGATGGTTCTTAGCACCCTTTGTTGGAAAACTCCGAGCGCTCGCAGGTCCTCTTCAAGCATTGTCCACTAGATTGGGACACGGTTATATCGAAAAAAAGCGATGGTGTTATTTTTTCGCTCCCATGCACTTTTCGTGTTCCTTATGGGTCATATAACAACTGTGTAACTTTTCAGATCGATCGGTGGAACTACATTTTTGCGCCCGATTTTTGAAGTTTCCATACGATTTTATATGGGAAAATCCACTTTTTCAAATTTTATTCTCTAGATATTTCCAGTTGACTCCTAAAAATATATCGATACATGATATTTGTAGAAAATTTTCCTGGGAAAAACTCTTCTGAAGACTGTAAGGTGCTACGAAGCTTGTAGAAAAAGTTATTCACACCAAACTAATTGGATGTCTGACGAACGGCTCACCATTCAATTTTTCTGGCAATACAGCTGCAGCATGCTAGAACTTTGCATAGACGTTTTTATAGACAAAAGATGTCATTTTATGCTATTGCTTTAATTTTTTGGAGCACGATTCATTATTGAGAAGCTATTGAAAATGCTATTTAGAGAAGGTATTTATGATTACAAATATTTTTAGGGCCAGAACGGTTTGTTTGATCGGTATGACGTTTTCTATAAAGTTGTAGATAATAATATAAAAAATGGATAATATGACATCTTTTTCCTATAGAAACGTCTATGCAAAGTTTCATCAAATTAAAAATGACAACATAAAAAAAATATTAAAACTGGAACATTTTTGGTGGAACGGCTTAGTAATAAAAAACTTATCGCTTTGTTGGTATCAAACATGCTAGTGTTGTATTCGTTATTCTCACTAAACTCGAAACAAGTAATGGCGAACTATTTGTAGCATCAATCGATTATGATTTATGGAGCTAGTAGGGTATAACATGTGCAACCACTTGGTCTCAGGTAGACAGGTTACTACGTTGATCGCGCGGTGTACGTTGAATATTTTGAAACTCAGCTTGAAAAATAGGTCCAATTGATAGGTTAACACTGATGCTCACCAAATTTTTTTCTTGTATCTTATAGCATTTTTTCTCAGCTTTCCAATGATGGTCGAAAATCGGTACTTGCGAACACGGTCAAAATTGCATTTTTCTGATATAATCCAAGATGGCGGCCAAACTAAAGATGGCGGCCTAAATTCTGATCACTTCGAATGAAAGCCATAGGGCTTTCATTTGAAGTGATCAGAATTTCTCTTAACAGAAAAGTGCTACTTGTAGTACTTTACATAACGAATTTTAGAGATAAAGCTCAAATAATACATCAAAATTGCTAAAATTACAACTTTTCTGAAAACTGTTCCACCCCTTGGTGTCCAAAGGATCAACAAATTCGATCAAACAAAAATGGCATTATCTTTTTTTCCCTATTTCTAATAACTATGTGCATTTATATCAAATTTGAAAGACCTTGTGCACCTAGTGGCCTAGTTTCAGCGAGAATTGCTCATAGGACCTGAATTCTCCTGTGGCTTATTCGCTTGTACACTCAGAATAGAGCTGAAAGCATGGGAGATTTTGAAGGTGGACCAACTGGACAAACACCTTCATTGGTAGGTAGTCGAAGCGGTTCATCCAGGCCTATGAAAAGACGCCATTTTTATATGACCGAAAAATAACAAGCAGAATATTGGAACCACATGGGTTTGAAATGGAAATGGAGCCACAAAAAAAGTCACATACAACCCAGTGCAAAGACTAGGCGCGTCTAAGGCCTGGGTTCATCACACCGAACGTTCCTAAAAGTCGCAGAATACTGGAGCTTTCAAAGAAAGAATTAAGTACATATACACACTGCCCATGATCGCATAACTGTAACATTGGACATTTTATGGTTGTCGTGTTTTTTGTGGAGGAATGCTCGAAACAGTGTGTATCTACTTCCTGCATCTGCAAAACTATGCTTATGTTTGTTCGAAAAAAATCTCGTAAAAAATACCAAGCTGTTTTGTCACATAACGTAAATAAACGCATTATAACGTGCTACTTTACATTTTCAACTTTTTTTGTAAAAAAGTCGCCATCAGAATCCACATCAGCATTCACTGAAACTCGGAGGTCATTCTGGTCTGGTAACCATCCACCGGAGAAATCCGTTTCTGGTGTTTAGTTCATGCTCGTAGAATACATGAAAAACTTCTTCTTTGCTGGGATATATCCCAAAAGTAGTTTGAAAGTGATGGTATAAAAGTATTATTGTAGAAATTTCAACAAAATCAACTTAAAAAGTGATGCTCAATAATAACTCAATATAAAGTAGTACTTCCTTCATAAAACTGAGCATAGTTGAACTATCCATTTGCAAATATGTATCGAGAACAATGCTTTTAAGGTCAAAATATAAAAGTGTCGTTTGATCGAACAACCAGTTTTGCAACTGTTATACTTATGCGATCATAGGCAGTACAGGTTCAGTAACATGGTTTTTTCCGAGCCGTTTTCAATGGAGGCAGGCTTCGGAAAAAGAATGCGGTACGACAGTATACTGACGACTGTTCTTTCTTTATAGTTTACTAGCTGACCCGGCAAACTTCGTCCCGCCTATTTTTGTGTTTAATTTAATATAATATTTAATATCGTTTGAAATTATCCTCGACTTTTGGCTTTTGTACATCACCTCTATTCCGGAAATACTCATATTGGGTGGTATTCAGTTATTTTTGTTGTTTTCCGGAAACTGAATGTGGTCATCTTTGAATTCAAGATAGTGTCCAGGGTCAATGCTTGGCTTCTATACATTATTTAGATTACGGAAATATTCATATGTAGTAGTATTCGGTTATTTTCTGCTGTTTCCCAGAAGTTGCCATCTTACAATTCAAAATGGTGTCTGAGGTCAATTTTTAGCTCGATGCATCATTCTGGTTAAAGAAACACTCATTTTTGGTGGTATTTGGTCACTCCAGGCTATTTTTCAGAAACCGGAAGTCACCATCCTGGATTTTAAAATGGCATTTGGAGACAATTTCTGGCCTCTGAGCGTCATTATGGTTAAAGAAACACCCATATTTGGTTGTTTTTGGGTCATTTTCGGCAGTTTTCCAGTCACCAAAAGTCGCCATTTTACAACTCAAAATGTTTCCTGAGGTAGATTTGTGGTTTCAGTGCATCATCACGATTTCGGAAATACCCATATTGGGTGGAATTTGCTCATATCTCGCTGTTTTTCAGAAACCGGAAGTCGCCATCTTGGATTTCAAAATGGTATTCAGAGACAATTTATGGCCTCTGAGCGTCATTCTAGTTAAAGAAACACCCATATTAGGTGGTATTTGGTCATTTTCGTCTCTTTTCCAGTCACCGGAAGTCGCCATCTTACAATCGGAATATATATAGTTTGCTTGTCTTTCAGTCACGCGCACGACAAACGAAAGTTACTTAAATTGACTTTTTCCCAAGCAAACTCTGAAGCTGAGGTACACTAAATTTTGTTATTTTTTTGTGGGTAGCAACGCAAACACTCCTGTCCTGACTACAAGTTACCTTTGCTTTTAGTCCTCCACTCACCTCCTCTCGCCTGGTATGAAGCCAGTGGTAAGGAAATCAAAGCTAACTGCGTCTTAACTAATATTCGGCTCACGTGTTAAATTAGCAGGCGGGTGCATCGACAAAAACCGCCAAAAACGTAACAAAGGGCGGAAAGCAATTTTAAGATGTAAGAAAGACATAGTATCAAAGATATCAAGCATGTAAATGAATTCTAAAGTTAGCCAAACCACTGTCGGTTGATTATGAACGTTATTTTATAGTCACATGTCCAATAAGTTCTGTAATGTCATGGCATTACCATCAAGATTAGGTTGTCGAGTGATGGAATAAGACAGTACCTGTTGTAGTTCATTCAGGATAGACTATGAAAAAGTCAAGAAAATGATGGGGATTATAAACCTTTTTGCTCGAGAAAATAAGCAGTTTGGTTTTTTTAAGTGTGTAGCAATTTTTATATGCATTGAAATTGTAATTTTTCATAGTACAGTTATTCGACTATTACTCAAAGCTCTATTAAAGTTTACAAAAATGTTCTCAAGAAGTTGTACTCAAAGATAAAGCAATATAATTTTTTTCGATATTTTTAAAAATAGAAATGACATTTAACCTACACAAGACATGCGGCACATATTGTACCCCAAATTAATTCTTTAAGTATACTACGACGTTCAAGATGTACGGAGAAAGGGATAATTATTTACTGATACGTGAAAATTTTAGCTGTTTCAAAAAAACTTAGAGTATAAGATAAACCCATTTCCGACGAGGCTAACATTCAAACTTTGATTCAAGTTCAACAATTATACTTGAAAATCTTCACGATGAAATTATTCAGTAAGGTACAGATTGATCTTTAATTTGCAATACAGTTAGCGTTAATTATGTTTATAGTTGATGAGTAATAAGAATTAATAAGTTCATTTTTTGAGGTAAACACTGATTTCTCTGCGCCGGGATCGGGTTAAATTATTGGCCATTATTTTTGAACATTATGTAAAATCTGATCAACAGTTTTGATTTAAGATATTTTGATATATCGACATAAAATTTTCAAAGTTTTAAAAATTAAACATAGGTTCATCTACTATCCTGCAAATGCGCTACAGTAAGCAAACTTTTTTTTATTTTTTATCAAATAATATTTGTTTGCTTGTGTAGAAGAAGACGAAAACAAAGAAGTAAACAAAGGTGGTGGTGATGGGATGAGGATTGTTATGTTGTTACGCAACACTGTAAAAGGTTTCTGTGATGGAACGCAGATGACAGATGTTTCATGCGCGTCGTTTATCATGTGTGAAGTTATATCGGAGTATTAGAGAGGGATTTGAACTACCCATCAAAGGATTAAAAGAGGACAGTAATTCGTTGTTCCAAGCTTTGCTATTGTTAACAACAAATTGCAGAGACAAACTTTTGCATGTCTGAATATTTTTTTGAGCAATCCAGTTAATGAGCAATGGTTTTTCTAAATTGTTTGTTTTTTTTTTTTCAATCGTATTCATTTTCAGTTAATTTGTAAGTTTAGTTTGAATATAACATATGTAACATCAGACAATTGAGAAAATGGACTATTATTCAAGTTATGAAATTTAAAAAAAAAATAAATCGTTAGAAAATAATATTGGAGAAAACAGCTATGCAGTGGATGCGTATAAGAAGCGAGATGCAGATTCGTTTTCGAGTAAGCAAATTATCCACGATCTACTGAACGAAGGATTTATCGCAGTTAAGATAATTAATTAAGTTTAAAACCAGCGCTGGTCATCTGCATCGAATTGTCGATAGTGTCATAGTTACATCTTGAACTTCAACTCGATATTCCAAAAAAATAATTTCATTTTAGATTGAATACCAACTTTTAATAGTTCTTAATGCATTTGAAAGTGGCTAGCCATTACGGTCCAACTAGTTCAAAATGTTGTCTGAGGTCGATTTGTGGCTTCAGTGCATCATAACAATCCCGGAAATACCAATATTTGGTCATTTGCCGCTGTTTTTCAGAAACCGGAAGTCGCCATCTTGGATTTCAAAATGGTATTTGGAGACAATTTCTGGCCTCTGAGCGTCATTCTGGTTGAAGAAACACCCATATTGAGTGGTATTTGATCATTTTCGGCAGTTTCCCATTCACCGGAAGTCGTCATCTTACAATTGGTGTCATTTTGATCATTTCGAGAAAAACGAGTTTGAAGTTTGTTGCTCTGGGAATTTCGAAGTTTTCAATATTTTTGCGCAGTTTTGATGTTATAAGTTGGAGTAACTCTCTAACTGTATCATGCAATGTGACAATTGAAAAAAAAGAGTGTCGTGAGCTCAAAAAGGACAGGTTTGTAACTGATTAAATGTACTTGGTCCACTCTGATTGAATCAAAGAAGAATCATTAATGACTTGGTCCATTATGACTGAACAATTGAACAATTAATTTTAGTCCATTGATCATCGAACAGTCAAAAAGTTTTTAATATACATGGTTAGCTTCTGCGACATTAACAATTATTAAAAATAGTTTGAACAAACTTTAAACTGTGTTTGTTTCAACAAATCAATGGTAGGAGCGGAATGTTTTGATGGAACAAAAATATGGTTAACTCACCCAATTAAGTTATTCGTAATCATCCACTTTCTCTGCAACTTTGGCCAAAAAATGCCGTAGAATTGATAATGGACTGGAGGGTTTCCTTCGTGTTTTGGTTCTGGAATTTCTGTCACGTTTGGATGTAGTGCTTCAAGGACAGCTTCATGAAAAGTTGGCATAGGTTCTCCATTGTTGATTAGAAAATAATTTTGAATAGATATTGACAACATGCTTTACACACTTAAATGTCAATCGAGTCAACTTCTTCTTGTATTAATATCAAAGGTCTTCTCCAAACAATCGCTTGTGTTGCCTTAAGCTTCGTAATTTCATTGCGGGAATAAATCTAATTAGCTTGCATAAAACAGTAACAAACATACACTCACCACTTATTTCAACCTCCTGAGGATATAATTCATTGGTAAAATCATCAAGTTTTAAGTCAGTATTACTACTGTAACTTGAACTTCTTTCTGAAATTATGGAATGTTGTGTCACCCACACAAATGACTAACGTTTCTTATTGATGTGTTCAATCAGAGTGGACCATGTACATTTTCCTCATTTACTGGTAAAGTATGCTTTTTTGACGTTGACTAACGTCTATATCGAAGTTAGGCCCCTGAATTTAAAAATCTAGTAATTCAACCAGGGAAAACCAGAGAAAAGTGGTCAGGTTTTGAGCGCTTATTTTGCAGTCATCTATAATCAGGTTTTCGAGGTTTTGGCATCAATCGATCAGAAATTCTTTTACGGTTAAATTTATGTAACAAAAACAAACTATTGTTTGAGATACACTATTGAAAAATTGGTAATTAATATCGATTGTCTAAATCATACCGCGCAGCCAATCACTACCTCTCTTCCCAAGCACAGTCGACACTAACGGATACAATCGATCTGACTTTGTTGTTATTGTTGTTGTCACTTTCTGTTTCCGATGTTTATGCTGCTGCTAGCGGAAAAAACCTTGCAAATATGCATCTTTTTGTTGGTGTTAATTTTACGACAGCGGCCCGCGCCCCATCATTCTGATTCCAAAACCGCACCAGTGACATGCGGACGCTAGGTGATAGCAGCTGAAAGGTGGAAATACAAAATAGTACCGGTCATCTCGTGCCGGTTTCACCCGTTATGCTGGTGGCTGTTAGTAATAAATGGCTACTGCAAAATACTAAAATGGCTGGAATTCTGGACGAAAATAATCGGAAACTGGTACCTTTTGGAGCCTCGAAATTTTGTTACAGAAGTTTTGTAAAAGAAGCGTTGCAATTCCCTATACTATTTGCTTCAATGGAATATTTTTTTTTTTTAAGAATACGGTAGTCAACGTCATGCGGTCGTGTCTTGAATACCACCCTCCTACTTTTTTTAAATTTACAAGTGTTTTTGGAAGAGTTTGCGGCTTGTTGTGTTATGTTTGCTGCGAAACATCCACCAATTGAGTGTAGTAATGCCGTAAACATCGATTGACAAAATGGCTGCAATAGCATATAGAGTGGTACTACGCCACCGTCGCTTCTCATCACTGTGTGTTGTGTGTGTAGAAAAAGTTGAACAAGTTGGAAAATTGAACGTCGAGAGATGATGAAAAATTCACATACATAGTTTTCGAGAGAAAAATTGGACGAAACGGGAATCGAGTGTAGTGAAATCGATTTAGTGCGTTTTATCGGTGAAATTATGATTGTTCTAGCGGAATTGGTTAAATTGTTCAGAAAACTTTAGATTGTGTTATTGTCTTGCGGCTCTTTGTTTCGCAGTTTCGTGGTGGTAGTGTGCATATCTGGATAGTGTGTATCAAATTACCGGGACTGCTGCTCGCACTGGCCCAACGATTCACAGATGTGAAGGGAATCGGAAGATAAGTATCGGTGTTTGTGTTCTTTTACATGCAATCTGAAGTAGAAGTGGGCAAAACAGTTCTTTACCGAAAGCGGCTCTGAACCGGTCACTCACCGTCTCAATAAACGCCTCATAGTTAACTATTATTCGCGAGATTGATGGATCGTGCTGTTTCGGTAAACTTCGGTCTCGGGCGAACCATCCGTTTTAGCGCGCAAAGAACCGTGGTTCATTTTCTTGAGCCGTTCGATCAATCGCTCGAGCTCGGCTTACCGAAATGTACTATTTTCCCGTAATGAGCGCGTGCTAAAAATCTTTGAACGTGATAAGCAGAACGTTAGTAAATATGAATGAGCCAGAATCGGTCAGTTAAATATTCCGCTCCACTTATATATCGATTGTCTAACTATATAGTCAAATATTTATTTACCGCGCGCGAGATTAGGAAATATATGATCGTTACCGTTTTGCTATTTATGATTTTTCTAGCTTTTGCGCAAATACTGTTACAAATAAACTTTTCTCTCAGTTCACCATATTGTAATCTTACAGGTGGAAATGAAACTAGCTCATGTATATGAGATGAGATCGTATTTTCTACAGACGCGTAGTAGTTATTGGTAGCCAAAAGGGTCACTTCAACACAACATAGGAGTGGAGGGGCATTAACGTGGATACAACTTTCGTGATTCGTAGCTTTAGTGTTATTGTCTTGCGGCTCTTTGTTTCGCAGTTTCGTGGTGGTAGTGTGCATATCTGGATAGTGTGTATCAAATTACCGGGACTGCTGCTCGCACTGGCCCAACGATTCACAGATGTGAAGGGAATCGGAAGATAAGTATCGGTGTTTGTGTTCTTTTACATGCAATCTGAAGTAGAAGTGGGCAAAACAGTTCTTTACCGAAAGCGGCTCTGAACCGGTCACTCACCGTCTCAATAAACGCCTCATAGTTAACTATTATTCGCGAGATTGATGGATCGTGCTGTTTCGGTAAACTTCGGTCTCGGGCGAACCATCCGTTTTAGCGCGCAAAGAACCGTGGTTCATTTTCTTGAGCCGTTCGATCAATCGCTCGAGCTCGGCTTACCGAAATGTACTATTTTCCCGTAATGAGCGCGTGCTAAAAATCTTTGAACGTGATAAGCAGAACGTTAGTAAATATGAATGAGCCAGAATCGGTCAGTTAAATATTTCGCTCCACTTATATATCGATTGTCTAACTATATAGTCAAATATTTATTTACCGCGCGCGAGATTAGGAAATATATGATCGTTACCGTTTTGCAATTTATGATTTTTCTAGCTTTTGCGCAAATATTGTTACAAATAAACTTTTCTCTC
Organism: Wyeomyia smithii; assembly: GCF_029784165.1. Classification (NCBI taxonomy): domain Eukaryota; kingdom Metazoa; phylum Arthropoda; class Insecta; order Diptera; family Culicidae; genus Wyeomyia; species Wyeomyia smithii. Next base: position 686,105 of record NC_073695.1, on the reverse strand, counting down.
AGTTCACCATATTGTAATCTTATAGGTGGAAATGAAACTAGCTCATGTATATGAGATGAGATCGTATTTTCTACAGACGCGTAATAGTTGTTGGTAGCCAAAAGGGTCACTTCAACACAACATAGGAGTGGAGGGGCATTAACGTGGATACAACTTTCGTGATTCGTAGCTTTAGTTACATTATATAGTTGACTAATATAAATCAATGAAAGATACGTTTCGGTTTCACGGTTACATACGGTTACAGTTACCTTATGACCTCGTAAGGAGATGTCCGAACATTTGAGTTGTCTCAATTCAATTGTAGGTCCGGGATCAACTCAATTATAGGTCCAGTGTGCGTTCAATTATAGGTCGCGTGCGTTTCGTTTTTGACGTTGGACTAACGTCTATATCGAAGTTAGGCACCTGAATTTGAAAATCTAGTAATTCAACCAGGGAAAACCAGGAAAAAGTGGTCAGGTTTTGAGCGCTTATATATCAGTCATTCCTTTTCAGAATTTCGAGGTTTTGGCATCAACCGATCAGAAATTCTTTTACGGTTGAATTTATGTAACAAAAATAACCTATTGTTCGAGATACACTATGGAAAAATTGATAAATCACATCGATTGTCTAAATCATACCGAGCAACCAATCACCACCTCTCTTCACAAGCACAGTCGACACTAACGGATACAACCGATCTGACTTTGTAAACAGTCTCGCAGCTTTCAACCAATAACGAGCTCGCTTTCGGTAGCTGCAACAGGTGTTTCAACACCATTTTAAAATGCTTCTTTTATCATTACCACTGAACAGATTCTAAACAGGAATGGCTTGATTGATAGGGGAAATATTGCGCAAGATTGTCATATACTAATTTGAATATGTTTTCGATACTAAACTAGCTAAAAGTTGTATTAAAAGTCGTGCACATTCAACCAATCACAAGCTCGCTTCCCCTTTGCTCGCGAATGGATTTTTGCTTTGGGCTATATAATAACCTGCGTCGTCTCATAGTAGTCATCAGTCAACAAGTGGAAGGCCACTAGAACGGTCTTGAATAATCAGCAGCGGTGGCTGATTCCAGTGGCGAATCTGAGCTGCAGCAGAACCAGAGCGGTGGTATCAGGCAGCAGCGGCGGAGGTAGTGGGCAGCTGCATTTCTTCATTCTGTTCGATAGCTAGAGCTGTTGCGTGTGTATGGCTAGCTATAGCATGTGTAAGATATAGCATGTGTAGCATATTATGGCTATAGCGTGTATATCTTCAGCGTGTGTACGGATAGTTATAGCGTGTGTGTGGATAGCTGCTGCGTGTGTAATGATTACTTATGGCGTATGTATGGATAGTAATAGCACATGGTTGGATAGCTTATGCGTGTTTATAGATAGTTGTATCGGATGTATGGATAGGAATAGCGTGTGTATGGATAACTTTAGCATGTTTGTATAAAAAACTATAGCTACAGCGTGTGTATGAATAGTTTTAACGTGTGTATAGATAGTTATAGCATGTGTGGGGATAACTATAGCGGGTGTTTATCGAAGATTATTATTGTCATTTAAAATATTAAAACGTCTTAACGAACACAGTTGTGAATTTGATTTTACAGCAGCGATTTTAACTTCTTCAGCCAGTCTTTAGTCATCGAGAAAAATTACTGCCTATGAATGATCAACACTTATTTACTAAAAATTTCATTTAGATCAAAACAGGTTCTTTTGAGTGTCATAAATTATTGGTAAAAAGAGTTGCAAGTTTTCTCAAAAAGCATTCATTAAATTTTCATTTTTGTTTCTCGGTGCGCGGTTTTGATTTTGTTTCTCGCACACAGAGAAAGAAACAAACTTGTCGCTATCGTGAAAAATAACAAAACAATTAGAAATGCTCTAAATAACAATTGAAGAAGTTAAGATATTTTCCTGTCACTCGCCAAAACCTTGATAACAACTACCGAAAAACGTGTAATTGAGCTCTTGCTGTATAAAGTTATTGAAATAAACGTATTTTTTGTTTAAAAACATGAAGTTATATGCTGGGCTGGAGCTAACCGAGCATGAGTTTTATCAATTTAATGTCAAAAAAATTTTTAAATTTAAAATTTTCGTTTGAATCGTTCTGGGCTCCACTTTCAGATAGTTTCGTTAAGTTTGCTTTTTGCTTAGATAGGAAAATTTTACCAATTCGCTCATTTAAATGATTGTCTTGCTGGTGCAGCTACGAACAAAGGTTTGATTCGAATATGTATGAAATGACAGCGATTAAATAAAAGATATCCATTCTTTTAGTAGGGTAGGAAACATATTCTAAGCAGCTTTAGGAACCGCCTTTGTATTCAGACGAAATACTCGAAATGTGCTGGGTGAAACTCAAACAGTAGTATATCAATCTGCTCTCTATCGTTTCCTCTGTCAGAACTTGTTTTCGGATTGTAAAACTAAGTTAGCAAACTTTGACAATCATCAATCAAAGTTACCAATCGAGGGACACTATTCCAATCACCCTGAACCTATTTTAAGCAGTTTCCATCTGTTTTGCAGGCATTTTTTTTCAGCACCTGAAGTGGTTCCTGAATGGCTGCAATATAGGTCGATTTGTTTCAATTGCAATTGTTCACAGATTTATTTGTGATTAACGGTATTTCTTATATTCGTTAGACAGCTAGACAATCAAAGTTTTCGTTTCCATCATTGAAATTGTCGATAGTGGTCGAAATGCAGGAGTTTGAGGCCTGTTTTCTTCGACTGATTAAAATAGGTGCTACTGCTTAAGCCGTTCCCTACCCTATATATTATTATTTATAACGTTTTAACGTCTCAGCATTCAGAAATGCACTAGATAAAATTGCAGCAAATACTAGAGTTGCAATTCTCTCTATTTTTTTTTAATGGAAAATAAGAATACCGTAGTCCAACGTCATGCGGTCGTGTCTTGAATACCACCAATACCATTTTTTTTTCAGTGTTACATCATCAAACAGAATGAGTTCGGAACCCGTTTTAATTTTCGCGGTGAATATAATTATTTCATAGGCGCGATATTAGTTATTATGAACCCGGTGTTCGAAATCAGCGCATCGTTTACCAAAACGAACCCAGCTGCAAACCCTTCCCTCACCTCCAACATCCCAGTGATTTCTCGTGGAAGTGCAGAGGTGTTCTCGGCTTCCAACAAAGCGAGTATCACGTCAACATGTTCCTATACATACTCATTCTTTGACCTGCATTCGGATGCGGCCGGCGCTGGTATTGCCTAATATAAAGATTAAGGTCACCAGTTTTAACACATTGAGGATGAATGTTAATCCCAAACATCATCCGCTGGTTCTCTGTGCTATTACAGCTGATCTGGCAATAACGGAGTAGCAACCGCGGGCGGTCAATCATGCTCATGCTCATGCTCATGCTCATGCTCATGCTTAACACATGGTTCACTTTGTCTGCACACTATAAGGCATGATATCAGGTCATGTTAGTGACAGCAATAAATGGTCCAAAAACACATTCAAAACCACGGCAGTGCGTGAAACTTTACAGATTCCGGTGGGGGGTGAGTGAAAGAGTTCTCTGATACAAAGAAATCCGGAAAAACGCTTGAAAATTCTTCCGTTCGTTCGCTTTTATCAATAGCTGACCGAAGGCAGTCTCCTTGAAAATAAACACTTGGTCCATTCTTACTGAACACTATAATCGCTTTTCATTGGTCATGCAGACAAAAATCATGCTGTTATTTCTGCTGTTTTAGAGATAAATAAAATCTGATTGTTGTGTGATGTACCTTTAGAAAATCTTTATCCAATACTATCGTTAACTCGTTTTTCCAATTTTGCGACTTGGTCCGGTCTGGCTTAACACCGACCATTTGTTACGTCGACTCAGTATTTCGCGACCTAAGACGTTCTCCGCCTTTCTGCTGAGGGCTGACTTGGCGGTATTCCAGCAGACCTCTAGAGGGGCTTCTAACAGCTCGTCCTCTACTGACAGTGCAGCTTCGACAGAAAGCACGTAGTGTTCGCGACTTCGGGTTAGAGCTCCGACGAGTTTTGACGTCAATAATCAAAACGTGGTCGATTCGAGTTTCTGTTTGGTTGGGTGATCTTCAGGTGCACCAATGTTGGAGGCTGTGCAGGGAAAAGGTGCTTCGTATGGCCATGTTCTTGGAGGCAGCGAAATCGATTCGTTTTATGTACCATCGACATTCCACGTGGACAGATTGTTATCAATATTGACCCCCCCCCCTTTCCCTCCGTGAACAACTGCTCATATAAATTTTAAAAATTTTGTATGGACCGTGAACATCACACAGCCCCCTTCCCCCATCCAAAGCTGTTCACGTGGAATTTGGATGGCCCCTTACGCCATTTTCATTCGTCAGCCGATGTGCGCTGAATCGTCCAATCACCGATCTAAATTCCTCCTCCTGACCGACCTGAACGTTTTTAACCCCGATGACAATCTTGACATCATGTTTTGTGCAGTGATCGTATTCACGTTCAAACTGTTAAAGAATCGGCCTTTGATTCTCTTAACCTGCACATTCTGGGGTTACCGGCTACCACCCGATTACCGGCTTCTGCATCTCACCCATCACTATAAAAGCTGTGCCTTGTGTGTCACCAAATATCTTAAAATAACAATATAGTTCACTCTCGAATTTCCCATATATTCCCGTGAAGACAGACAAGGAACACCCCCTCTTGTAGTGAAAAAGGTAACTAAACTCATTGCACAGTGGTACAGTAAGGCAATTTAGGCGGACATAGGCTTTTCGTTGCGATTTTGGTTTGCGGTTTAAAGCCATAGTTTTTGTAAAAAGTTGTTTCTTATACATAGTCCTCTATTCATGTGCGAATGAAAATTAGGGTGGTCCTAAAATCAAGGAAATAAAACATTCTTTGGCAAACTTGTAGACCAACTAATTCTAAGTAACTTTGTAAAAAAACTTTTTTGTAGACATGAAATTTGGTCTCCAAAAACAGTCTTTTCGCTCTATTTTTTCAATTCAAATTTAAAAACGAAGTTTTCTTCGGTAACTTTAATCAAAAATACGCCAATTTTGACGAAAAAACATTGTCGATATATTATACAGATGAAGAGTTTTCACTATTTCTATTTTAAAAATAGGCCCTTTTGATATATTGATGTCTCCGTTTAGGGCAAACATAAGTAATATTATTTGGTATCATTTGATAGAACAAATATTGCATAAATATTGTGAAGAAATACCGAAAGTTGCTTAAAATTAGTTGATCTACTACTGTGCCGATGAATGTATACATTTATTCATGCAAATGAAAAGTTAGCTTTTTCATTTAGTCGATTTCAGGACCACCCTAATTTTCATTTGCACATAAAAAATAGACTAAATATAAGAAACAAGTTCTTAGAAAAAAATTTTACTCTAAAACCACAAAATCGCATCGAAACACTCGTGTCCGCCTACATTGCCTTACTGTACCACTGTGCATTGTTGTTGAATTTCTGTGAGCGTGTGACATTGTCACACACGAAACTGAATTTACTCAATTTTAGATTAAGTTGACTCAATTTCATACTTTCACAGAAAAAAATATGTTGAAGATTTCGTGCGTATATTGTTTGTATGTAAAACTAACGCCATTCCGGGAGTTAAATATTGATAATATAATAGATGTAGCTTATCGAGGCACGAAGAAAAAATATTCAAATAATCAGGCCACGACGTGTAAATGGTAAACTAATCCCAAGTTGCTATATACGTGGTTCCCTGTGTAACTTCACTAGCTCAGATCCATCACGGGAAGCAACTTCGAAATGTGCGGCCGTCAAGCTCAAGCTCAATAATCAGGCCACGAAGTGTACAATTAAATGAATATTTCAATTACCTCGTGAAAAAGATAAAAGGAGAAACCGCACAATGGTTGTCAATAGTCGTATATGGTTGTTGTGCAACTTTTTGCTTAGATAACATTGAATGTTCTATCAATTTAACAATTTAAGTATGAATACATATCATGTTGTAATTGGTTTAAAAGCTTTATTATATTAAATATAAAAGATATTCAACAAAACAAACATAATTAGTGATAACAGCTGTTATGCAAAAACTATTATTTAATGTTTAGTTTTCTTCGTTTTGAAAGTATTTTTTGTTTTTTTTTATTCCTCCGAATTTTTTGCTCTCGAGTTCTAATCTTCGTATTCATCACTTGCAGATTTGCTTTAACCAGCATATTTATGTATTTACTAGCTGACCCGGCAAACTTCGTCCCGCCTATTTTTGTGTTTAATTCAATAATTTTCAACATTCCAAATTCATTGATTTCTTGCGATTTGTTTTTATCGTTTGAAATTATTGGTTTTATCGGAATGACAACATCCTCGACTTTTGCCTTTAGTACATCACCTTTATTCCGAAAACACTCATATTGGGTGGTATTCAGTTATTTTCGTTGTTTTCCAGAAACTGAAAGTGGTCATCTTCGAATTCAATATGGTGTCCAGGATCAATGCTTGGCTTCTATACATTATTTCGATTACGAAAATATTCATATGCAGTAGTATTCGGCTGTTTCTCAGAAGTTGCCATCTTACAATTCAAAATGGTGTCTGAGGTCAATTTTTAGCTTCATGCATCATTCTGGTTCAAGAAACACTCATATTGGGTGGTATTTGGTCCCTTTAGGCTATTTTTTTTTTTTGGAGACAATTTCTGGCCCCTGAGCGTCATTCTGGTTTAAGAAACACCAATAATAGGTGTTATTTAGTCATTTTCGGCTGTTCTACAGAAACCGGAAGTCACCATCTTAGAATTCAAAATGTTGTCTGTGGTCGATTCTAGCTCCTGTGTATCAATCTGGTATCGAAACATCTCATATTGGATGGAAATCGGCCGGTTGAAGAAATACCCATATTGGGTGGTGTTTGGTCATTTTCGGCAGTTTCCCATTCACCGGAAGTCGTCATTTTACAATTCATAATGTTGTCTGAGGTCGATTTGTAGCTTCAGTGCATCATAACAATCCCGGAAATACCCATAATGAGTGTTATTTGGTCTTTTGCCACTGTTGTTTAGGAACCGGAAGTCGCCATATTGGATTTCAAAACGGCATTTGGAGACAATTTCTGGCCTCTGAACATCATTCTGGTTAAAGAAACACCCATATTTGGTTGTTTTTGGGTCATTTTCGGCAGTTTTCCAGTCACCAAAAGACGCCATTTTACAACTCAAAATGTTGTCTGAGGTCGATTTGTGGTTGCAGTGCATCATCACGATTTCGGAAATACCCATATTGGGTGGTATTTGATCATATCTCGCTGTTTCTAAGAAATCGGAAGTCGCCATCTTGGATTTCAAAATGGTATTCCGAGACAATTTCTGGCCTCTGAGCGTCATTCTAGTTAAAGAAACATCGATATTAGGTGGTATTTGGTCATTTTCGTCTGATTTCCAATCACTGTAAGTCGCCATCTTACAATTCAAAATGTTGTCTGAGGTCGATTCGTGGCTTCAGTGCATCATAAAAATCGCGGAAATACCCATATTTGGTCATTCGCAGCTGTTTTTCAGAAACCGGAAGTCGCCATCTTGGGTTTCAAACTGGCATTTGGAGACAATTTCTGGCCTCTGAGCATCATTCTGGTTAAAAAAAAACACCCATATTAGGTGGTATTTGGTCATTTTCGGCAGTTTTCCAGTCACCGGAAGTCGCCATTTTACAAGTCAAAATATTGTCGGAGGTCGACAAACGTACAAACCGTGGAACACCACCCATGGATTGCCTCATACATAGGCGAACTTTACTATTATAAAATATTCGGCCTAGTCCACTTCACAATAAAATGTGCATTTTTTTCAGTGTACCCATTAGGGTAATATTATTGTGAAAAGTTACTCTTTTTCGCATGTCGTGTAGACCAAAATCAGAAGTGGCGCACCTAGCGGTCGAAAAGGTGACTAACGCTTCTGTCATTTTCAATTTGTCTTCATAATTTCACGTAAGTGAACTTTATTGGTATTTAATATATTTGGTGTCACATTACATTTCTGGTAGATGATGTGTCTATACGTAGGCACCATCGTCCCTTTCCAGCATACCTCCTGCAGCACAACGATGCTGAACTTGCGGTTTTTCAATTCTTCGGAAAGTACACGGATACTTCCTAGAAAATTGAGAGATCGGCAATTCCATGTTGAGAGTATCCAATCGTTAGTCCATTTTCGTCGCAAACACAAACAGGACTTGACCATAACACTTGTCACTTAGGACGCTTGGGGTGGCGTTGCAAGAAACTTTCTCCCGAGAGAGGAATCCCGCTTCCCCTGTCGGCATGCGACCGGTATTCCCACCGGAGTTGGTTACCCGATCTTCTGACTCGTTCTTATATTGCTGGTTGGCACCAGGGAGTTGGGGTTCAGTATCTATAAGGCTCCAGTCATTCACCAACCAAAAACATTCGACGGTCGGAAAATTACAAATTTGAGCGCTTTGAGGCACCCTCAAACCATGTTCGATTTAGCTGAAATTTTGCATAGGTCATTCACGGGTGGACCGGTTCTTTGAATTTGATGATGATTTTTCTCCAAACAGTTATTGTCACTCTAATATACATAAACGAAAACATAATCATATTAAACTCCTCAAATATTAGAAAATAGCCCTAGAACATTCGAAAATACTCACCGGAATATTTTTCAAACATTTTTTCCACTTTTTAATACCGCAAAGCAAAGGAATTTTTTCTAACTTTGGTCGCATACTTTACACATTGATTTTTTGGCATTGAAATAGCTTAAACATGTGTATAATTTTGTCTTATTTTCTACAGAAGGAAAATCTATGATTATGATGAATTTTATGATCGCTCGGGTTGCTTGGATCTACAGGTGCTTCTTTCATATTCATTTGATACGGCACAAAAGTCTACCAGTGTTTTTTTGTAACAGGATATAGTAAACCACATATATTACTGATATTTGTTGCATATAATCAAATTGTATTATGGCAAAAAAAAAAACAAAAGATTCCGTTAAGAAACCATGAGATCTTTTCATATAAAAAAACTAATCAAGACTAACTGAAAAAACTTCGGTTTTCAACTGGTTAGATCTACCTAAACTATTTCACTCTTCGCAGGTACAAAAGCCTAAGCTCGCTGCAACTGGCCCAGGAGTCTCACCCGCCAACACCGATCTCGCCCTCACCCAAGGGTACCCAGGAGAAAAACCACATGCTATCGAAGTCGGCCAGCACCGGACGTGAGGGAACGTTGGATTCGTCCCGCAGCGGGGGACGCACCTCCGGCGATTCCAAGCTGCCGGAGAAGAAAACACGTCGCCTTAGTCGGCCACGTAGCCTCTCCAATCTGGTGTGGGATCTGCGTCCTCACAAGTCGGAAAAATCCAAGAAGAAACTGTATCTGCATCAGTTCGATCGACAGCAGGGTACGCTTTATCTATAGAAAGGATCGCCGGTAAGACCGACTGCGTATAATGTAAGCCAAAATTGATATTTCCAACTAATGATTCACACTAATGCCTGCATTATAATTTCAGTTATAAAGATTTCGTCAATAATTTAGTCAACTACGGGAGATGTTCAGTCTGTTTGAAAACCGGTCCGGTATCATGTTTGTTAATGTCCATTCCAGTGAAATTAAAGTTCTCAAACTTCAAAGTTTCCTGTGTGTGATGATGTTCGCTTGGAAAATGGAAAAATGTTAAATAACCAAGTTTGCCGAGAGGCAGATATCAAACAAGTTAGTACATGTTCGTAGAGCGATAGATGCATCTTAACCAAACCAGAGCCAATTTACTTCCCCGCCGGTCGTTGGAAAACCCAATTCAAAACGTATACTCAAACCTATTTCAAATAGTCACATTGTGTTCATTTCACCTGAAATTTTTAGCTACAATTAATTTAGGGAGAAAAAATTTACTCACTATCTTAGGTAGTTCTTCGGTTGCAGTTTTTACTTATAAAACTTTCTCCTTCAACACAGAATAATGCAAAAATTGGCTCTGCAGTTTTTGCGCACCTCAGTCAAGTAAATGTCAACGAATAAATAAATAAACAACTCAAATGAAAAAGGCATTATGAATGAAAATAGCGCGGTTTACTTTGACGAGCGATGCGCGTGATGTACAGGAATTTGAATAATAAACAAAAACTAAACAAGAAAAAACGATAAAGCAAAGAAAACTCATATATCAAACAGTTTATAGTTTTACTTTCGCCATTCGTCGTTAAGGCTGTGGTATTATTACTTATTTGTGCTGTTCGAGTAAATTAATATTAAACATTCTCTCGCTGATGCCGCGTTACGTACGACGACGCGAACGAGACAAACGAAAAGTCGATCGATTTGATTAGGTTATGAAAAAGACAGCAAAGCAAAGACATTATTTAACTATTATTTTTATCCGCATCTCGTCTCCAGCAGATCTGCGCCTTGTTTAACCACTCGAAAAGTCTAAGTTCGTTTGCTTTCCCTCACAGGATAGGGTGGAGATTGTTGGTTCGATTGTTGATCGGAACCGAATCGTTACCCTAGTAGAAAGCGATTGAAATTTTTACTTTTCAAGAGTAACCGTTTTATTAGTCCCTATATCTACGTCGTCGATGAGCAAATGCTAGCAGTTTAACAAGAATGTAACTAGAATAAGATTTTACTCAGCCGCGTGTGTTAGAAGTTGAATCCATACAGTCATACAGAGCTCTAACTATTTTCATATTATTGTATGGCGGATTTTTTGTTGGCAATTTTGTTTCAATCTTAATTTTGAAAAAGTCGCAGTTCGAATTGAAAAGAAAAAAAACAAAAGTCTTGAGGGAAGAAAAAATAACGAAAATAATTAATACCAAATTTTTGGCACATTTGACACATACAAGCAGCTTGTGCGTGTAATAGTGGAGATTCGTTTCGTAAGATTGCAAAATTTGCGAGCGAGACCCACTTCTTAATTATTCAGCAAATCTATTAGAGAATATTTTATTAAAAGAGATGAGAAATAAATATGTAAAATATACGAGCGTTACTTATTACAATATCACCATCGGGGATGTCACTAAGCTTCAGTATACATTATCTCCTTTGCACGTTCACAGAATGCTTGGTTTTCATCACTTTCCTCTTCTGTAACTCTACAAAAAGAATTTCTTTATTGGCTGCTAGGCATTTGGAGTGAGTACTTACAAAACCTCAATCTGAGTCAATTTTTGATAGTAATAATCTCGCTCAATTTCAATGTTCTGCATTTTCTCTGCCAGCGCATCTCTTTCTTCCTTTAGTATAGTGATCTTTTCTGATAAATCCTCATCGGCATGATCGATTGAGGGGGGTTTTGTAACCTTCCCGAACGCAGACTTGGGCGTTATTTTGTTTTCCACCTGACGTGCCTTCGTGGCTCCTACGACAGAGATATTCGACCTTTGGCTAGGTTTCAGAGCACCTGGGGTTCCATAGCCCATAGGGGCACAGTGCCGAGCCGCCTGCGGATCGTATTCTTTACCGTCGTAATTAGCATCGAAAAACTTCTTGAACCACTGTAGGAACTCAAAATTGTCCTGAAAGCGACCTTTGACCAGACGATCGATCGGAACGGACTTTTCCACCTTCATCGCTACCAGTGCATTCTGGAAAATCTTCAGATTATGGATGAAATCGTGATCGATGTTGGTGCAGTACTTGATCCGTCTCAAAGGCACGCAGCCCGGAAACAGGATATCCATCATTTGGCAGTAGGCAGCACCTGTGTTGTGCAAAACATGTCAATTTCAAGATAGAATCGGTCATTTCTACTTTAACTTTATGCCGCGTCAGCAGTCAGCACAATAAGTTATACAAAAAATCTTTTGTTTTTTTTTTTCTCACTGGCAACGATACAAAGAACAATTGATAAACTTGAGCGACTGTATAAGCGAATTACTCACCGGTGCAAAGTTCTTCCACTTTTCTAAAATCCGACTGCAGTGTGTCGTTCACCCAAGCAAGCATTTCCTTACGGGACATATTCTCGGCCGTACAACTGGTAAAATGTACGTTCACAGCCATTGTATAGTAATTTATTTTTTTAAAACCTAATACACAAAACTAAATGATTTAGCAACAAAGAAAAATTGAATAAGAACAAAATGTTGAGACGTTGCAAAAAATCCTCTTGCGGTGACTATTCGCATCCGATCCGATACAGAACATGTGCGATGTGCGATCTGTACCGGAGAATGATAAAACAAAGTCTTGTCTGACTGTTTATACACACACCGATCAGAAGGTGATAAAAAGAAGCAGCGTGTCCACGAACAGATGCATGAAAAAGCGGCCATTTCGTAGGGTGATGCAATATTTCAGTGCGTGTAGTGTCCAATAAAATTATCATAAAAATATTTTGAGAAATTTAACAAAAAATTGATTCTGACTAAACAAACCAGATCCATCAAAATTAATTCATAACTAAAACACGCAATACTTTTCGAGTGTTTGAAAAACATGGTACACATTATCAACATATTTTCAATCTAAATTAGACAATCCGCGCGCTTCTTATTTTAAAGAAAAAGATTGCATATCACCCGCGAAACTCGCGAACACAAGTACAAATATTTTCTGAGCTTTTACAGAAACATGAAATGTTTCAAGTGATCTGAAATTCAACTGAACTGACACAGAAAGTCTGACTATAAATGCATATTTCTCGATTGATCCTAGTTGTACTACTATTTTTGGAGCAAACAAAACGCACTTCAACTCAAATTCAGAACTAAAAGTTCCTAGACGAGGCGATAGTTTCCTTCAAAACTCTGAAAGCTTTCTTTGAAATGTTTCACACACAGAGCTTTTCAGTTTTCTTTCTCCGCTGCGGTTAGCTGCGCACAAGATGTAACATTGAAAGGGTGGCAGAAATGATGATGAATTGCGAGCGTTTTGACTATCAAGATTTTATTTGTAGTGAGTTATCAATACAAATAAAATTTTTAGTTTTTCATTAAACAGTCAGTTCAAATTAAAAATCACAGGAAGGTTGTGTGCAAAGCCACGACCGCAAGGATGAAGTAGAATACTTTTACAAGAAAACCCAGCTGCTTGCGTTTCAGTCATTTTTTAATTTGTTGTTCAATTCAATATCGGATAAGATACCGATCACATCTTGGCTTTATCACTGACAGTGCGAATAGAGTATTTCTTGTGATAAAACAAACAGTGAAAAGCTGATTTAACACTCAAACTTGACGGCTCATGTGTTGTAAAGATGAGTCAACTTTTTATTGAATGCATTTACTAGTGCCCGCTATCGCACAGAGACTGCATTTCACTAAAGTGCCTTACTGCATCAGCTGCTATCGATGCTAAACCCGCTGTAACTGCTACGCTATCCGTAGCCATGCTAATATATATCCTATCGATAGTTACCGATAGTAGTAGAAAATCATCGATAACTATCGATAGCCATTTCAGTCGATATTTCCCATCCTTACTCTTATACAGACAAATAGCAAATTTAAAATGGCAAAGTCTATGATTCTGTCGACCGTGCTTGGGAAGCAATCATATTAACGACTAATCAGATCAGTCAAATTTCGCGCTTCAACAAGGATTGACCATTCTCAATAATATAGTTGCTTGTCATGATTTGGACTCGATAAATTTTGAATTTTGATTATGCGAAAAATTATTTTTTATGCTGATAATGAAAGCTTTTCGGATGTTGTGCTCATGACTGAAGGAAAAGATAATTCAGTACGTTATGAGATACGGAGATGAAACCAAATATATATCTGTTCCGAATTACTTAAAAGTGAAAATTGATTTAAGAGAAAATATTAAATCTTCAATTAGGTTTTTATTTCATCCTGAAAAGGACAATTCGTTTTTTAATTCAATGTTTGATAAGATGCCGATCACATTTTTGCGTTATCACTGGCAGCGCGAAAAAAGTATTCCTTGGGGGAAAATAAACACTGAAAAGCTTTCCAGAACATTCTTTTCATTCGGTGCATTTGCTAGTGTGCCTGCTATCGCTCAGAGACAGCATTTTACTAAAATGCCACACTGCATCAGCTGGCCCTGCTTATATAGATGCTGAGACCAACGCTAACCGCTGCGCTATCCCCGTTGCCACAGTAGTGGACGCTTCCGTTGCCATTGGTATCCGCTGCCCTGCATCACGTGGTCCTGCTATCGATGCTGAGACGCGCTTTGATATCCGTTGCCATACCACAGCTGTGTTCGTTATCCGCTGCACTGCTACTGCTGTTGTATCCACTGCTGCTGCTAAGGGAGGACTGCTGCTGTTGCACTCTAGAATTATAATGAGCGGCTTCGGCTGAAACAGGCTCTTATATAGGCCAAATAGCATATTTTAAATTGCAAGGTATATGATTCTGTCGACCGTGCTTGGGAAGTGATCATACCACGACCAATCAGAGGTCGAATTTTTCATTTTACAATAGTTTGAATAATAAATTTACAATTATCTTCATTTGGGAAGAATCTTAGAAGATTTTCCATCTATTGCTGCAAGAACGAAGGAAATCCATCGAATACTAACCGATTTATTAGCATTTGAAATTGGACATATTTTTCACTTTTTTCGGTTTTAGATTTTCATTTCACATCCCTATGTAGCCGAACTTCCTGAGAGAAGTATTCTACTTCGAAAAAAGCAACCCAACCTCCATATGCCTGCCGGCTCCTGTAAAAACGTAACCTTCAATTGGGTTCTAAACTGCCGTGATATGACATCATGACGAAGATCCTAGTGAACAGTTTTTCAGTACGGCCCAAAAACTAATGAATTTCTCGCCACTTTTGTGTTGAAATGGGTGTCACTTTGTTTTTATTTTATTTTATACAACGTACGATTAAGTAACAACGAAAAGGAAGAAACCAAAAGATAGGTAATGAACAAATTGGCATGAAAAACCCATATTCGAAAAAATGGCAGTAAAGCTATACCTAAGGGTAATTTTTCAAGAAGTTGGTTTTTCTCTTAAAAAAAATGCATAAAAATTACAAAACTGTATGAAAGCTTTATTTGAGCTGATAAATTGGTTTATACCATTTACTTTTTAAAAATAATTTCATTTAAATGTTGGCAACGGCTACGTTTTTAATGGTCCATACGAAAAGTCCAATTTTAGGTCACTTTTTCGACGACGCTGCAGAAAGTCGTTCGGCTTCAATTCTTGTACGAGCTGTATTTTGTAAGGCTTTACACCAAGATCCTTTCGTAAAATCTTCCATGTGTCAAATAACACGAGCCGAATTGCTGCGAACGACGTCGAATTGTCATTTCACGGTCTTCCACTACACTGGCTGATACGGCAGCAATATTTTTTTCTGTTCGCACTCTACGTATACGTGTTGCTGGGTTTATGTCCAACAGAGTAAAACTGGTTTGAAATTTCGTCACAATAGCTTGAATAGCTTGCTCAGTAGATCGATTATGACGACCATAAAATGGTCGTAATGCGCGAAAAACATTTTTCACAGAAGACGAATTTTGGTAATAAAATTCGATTATTTGTAAGCGTTGTTCAGGTGTAAGTCTGTTCATGGTGAAATGGCAAACTAAACTGAGTACATAAGATTTTGACAGCTGTCAGAATTCCCTCTCTTCTAATCTGAATACACGAAAAACCAAATAGCAAAAAAATCACCCATAAGCTATAAGCTATATTTGAAAATATAAGCTATATTTGAAAAAGCTGCGTTTTCTAGGTTTAACTTTAGAACCCAAACACAAGTCGGACTCGTTTATTCGGAGACTCGAGTGTCCGAAATTCAATTTTTTGTGTTCGTTTTTAATTTTTATTCCGAAATTTTACCTTTACCATACCTTCTGGCATATTTGGTTTATATCACTTCCGGCATGTTTGGGAAATATTTGGATTAAGTGAAAATAATCAATGTCCTATTTTTTTGCTTCCCAAGAACCTGCATATTAGAGAAATGACAAGGCACTCACGGGCGAGCTGTATAATTTTTGCATTGCCGTTGTCCTTCTTGATTTTGACAGTTGCCTTAACGGTGAGTGTCTCTGCGTCTCTCTGGTGTATAGGCTCCCTGTAAGAAAGTAAAGAAAGATAAGAGAAGAGATTCAAAGTTTCTTCCAAAGTAAGTTTGTTGTAACTAGTAAGGTGTAGTAATAATTTGTGCCATTGTGGTTTTGGTAAAACTAGCTGACCCGGCAGACTTTGTCCCACCTATTTTTCTTTTATTTAATTTTGAACACTCACGATTCCACATGTTTTCATTTCAAATATTCGAGGCTCAAGTTTAGTTTTTTTTGCTCACACAAGTTCACACATAAAAGAAACAGTTATAAAATTGTACAGTTGGAAGACGACCTTTTTCGAAAATAAATAAACAGGAGGACTTTTCAATATATTACAACAGGACGTGTGATTCATAACACTTCCAAAGATTGACTTTGCGAATTTTTATTAGTCATTTCAAATCCCAACAATACGTTTAAACTAAAAAGTAAAATCGTTTTCGGAGTGAGAACATCCTCACCTTTGGATTTTGCCTTCAATTACCGTCGATTGTATTGCATTGGTTTTAAAACAATTTACGACCAATCTTGTCCAATTGTTTGCTAGATAAAATAGATAAAAACCACACCTGACACGTTTCCATTGAATTGAGTCTTAAAAACCTTGTCTTAAAACAAAGAAAAAAACAACTTTTTTCAAGCGCGTATTCTACGCTTGTACATGGGAAATTTTGATAATTTTCACTTTTTTGAAATGGTGGGCTAATTTCTCGCAAATTGGAGGAAAACTGAAGCAAAGAAAAGGATCAGGTGGTGCCATTCCAAGAAGATTTGTAGAATTTGTTAGTTCTGTTGGATAGTTGGACACTTCTTGATTATTCATCCTCATCAACCAACGACGTTTATATAATTCTGACTGATTTTCGGAATGAACTCCTATTTCGTCGATATTACTCAGTACAAATTTTTCGACTGGTGGTAGGTATATTGATTCCGAATGCTGGATCTCAGATGTCTAAGAGTTTAAGTATATTCTGGTTAATGAATATTTTAGGCACCGTTGAATTTCATTTAACTTACCTGAGCCACTAAAATCTCCTCGTCATACACCGGATTCACAATTCGTTGACAACTGAATTATTGCCTTTCATTGTCGCTTTGTTTGAATAATCAAGTTCTAGTAAAAAAAAATCTAGTAGTAGTGAAGGTTGTCAATTGATAAACAAATCAACTCCAACTGCCAACGCCTTCTTAGAACGCAATATGTCTTCTTTCTCTACTTCTGCTGTTTACAGTGGAAAATCGATTCCTTTTTTTTTTTTTAAGTTTTCCCTACTATATTTCACAATCTTTTCCGCCGTACAAAACTGCTCTGTGTTAAAACGAACACAACAAACAAAATTGAATACAAATCGGACGATCCATTCTCAAGTTATGGAGGTTCGCACATTTCTGTCTCTCTCCTTAATTTATATATTTAGATTAGGTAAAAGAGGGGAGAAATACGTAGGCATAGTGTCGAAAGACGGAGAGATTAAAGCCATCGAAAAAAAAGTAAATTCAATTGTTCATTAAAAATTAGCATTGAAGGGGGCGGTCTTGCAAGGACATCATGGGGGTGTACTAAACTTAATTATGTACTAACGCGCATGTTAGGTCCACTGTGGACCTTTTTTCATAGCTTTCAACAAACACCCAGAGGGGTTGGTCTAGCCAGGACAGGTTGGACGATCAAACCGACGCGGTACAGCGAGTAGGATCGCCATCGTAAAACGCCCGGATTTTTGAGAGGCCTGGTGGGGCCTATTCGCCATTTTGGTTCCCTGGTAGCCAGACCACAACTACACAACCAGCGGCAAATCACACCAGCCAACAATTTCCGGAAGCGGTTGACACCAAATGAAAAGGTGTCGGCTTTGTCAAGTGGCCAGCACGTCTGCGTTGGTAGACCCGACATCCCAGTCAGCAGGGCAATCAAGCCGTGTCATCAGCATCCATTGGCTGCAGTACTCATCATCACCATCAGTCGGCAACACAGGCCCTGGTGTATACAGGTACCGGGTTGATCGAGTCGAGGCGAACGAGACGACCAGCAGCAATTATAAGTATACGCGGAACCGGACACCAACATCAACAGGAGTAAAGCGCAAGTACCACCCCCCCCCTCCCCCATTTTGTTCGATTGTCACATGTTAGCCCAGACTAGGGAAAATAAACTTTGTATTAGGATAGAAACCGATGGCTTTTCATATATACCAAAAGTTACTATCCATTGCGTGTACTTAGCCACAATCTCGATCCGCGGTAACTTAGCTCAGAAGGGATCTTTCAGTCCTCGCCTTTTGGTCGTCCGAGCGGAGATTGAGACTAGGGCAGTCTTTGAGACATTTCTCCTATTGCGACGTTGTTAACCCTAGAGCGGCACACCTTCGCTATAAACATCGTCTACTTACATCGAACATAACTCCCACGCGGTAGGTACGATTAAGAGTGTATAAGTGAAGCGAACAGACAGCATGAAACGACCCTGTGTTAAATTCTTTGAGCTAGCCTGGAGCTACAATATCCATTTTGGGCTATCTATCTATCTATCATCATTTTCCTAGTTCTAAAGTTCAAATCCAGAAGTCGCATTTTGAGTCTTGATTAGTTTTGCGGTGAATCGCCAATAAAAAGATATATTATGGTATTGAAATTCATGAAAGTTCAGTAAGCATCCACGTGTATTCTACTGTGTTTTACTACCTAACACTGTCTTCTCCGTAATTACAAAAGTTTAAAATAAGAATTCGGTTCCATGTTACAAATTTCCATCTCAGACACTAGGGTATTTTTTACGCGGTTGATTGTACCGCGTTTAAAAGATTATATTAGATTTACTTATACTAAACTTATTTCATACCGTGTACGAAATTTTCAATGTTTTTTCGACGCCACTTAATAGCATTTTCTTACTCATTTTAAAAAACAGATCTTAAATCGGACAGGAAATGGTCTCAAAACGGTATTTCGTAGAGCTCGTAATTCGTGCGGTTGCGCCACACCCCATTTTCTAGATTGATCGCAGGATTCTATGCTCACAGACCCCAAGCGCTCGTCGCTCGGCCTCCTTCCACGTCCACGACTCATGTCCACAGGGAAGATTAGAGTCCTATAGAGTGGAAATTTCCTTCGGATCTGTAGGCTTCGGTACCTAAGCTGCCGCAGTCCGTCTCTTCACCTCGCGGCTCACCTCGTTGTCACATGTCACGAGAGTACCAAGATAAACAAATTCGTCGACCACTTCGGAAGTATCCCCATCCATCTCCACCGCAGCACCAACACCAACAGAATTACCACGCTCTCTGCCAGCCACCATGTACTTCGTTTTGACAGTGTTTATGGTGAGTCAAATCTCGCAGCTCCCCTTCTGAGAGCCGTAAAGGCCTCCTCAACAGCGCTACGGTTAACACCAATCATATCAATGTCGTCCGCGAAGCGCAGAAGCATGTGAGACTTCGTGATGATGATGCCGCTCCTCCGCACATCACCTAATGTCATACAGGCGTCCGAAAATTCGCCCGCTGTTCTTACGCTTGATGTGAGACAGTCAAGCGTCGCACGTAACAGTTTACTTAGTTTTGTTGGAAAAACCATGTTCAAGCCTTTTTTGTCACAGCTCGTTGTGTTCCACCGTAGCGTACACCGCCTTAAAAGACTTCAAATAGATGATGTATCAAATAGATGAAACTTGTCGAGGATCTGTCTCAAGGTAAACATCTGGTTCGTTGTAGATCGTCCCAGCAAAAGCTTCCTGCAACGGTCTCAGTCGCTGGAACAGGATACGGGAGAGAATGTTATTAGTGGAATAGATAAGGGTTATGCCACGATATTTACTACAGTCGAGTATGTGTCCCTTCTTGTACATAGGGCATATGAGTCCTTCCAACCAGTTCTTAGGTAGTTGTTCCTTAGACCATACCCTTAGCTGGCTCCCGACTTTGAAAAGGTCAGCATGTAAGCCGTCCTTCCCAGTGGTTCTACAGCTCTTTGCAAGCATTTTTCACCTCGTCCAATGTTGGTGGGTCCACAGCTTCTTCGTATTCCCCAATTTCTATTCTGTTTCCCTCGACGACCCTCCTACCTTCCTCACCACTCCAAAATGTTGCTTCTAATGCCTGGCTACCTGCGATTTATCGGTAATTAGGTTCCCCTCCCTGTCATTACACATGACAGGTACTGGCACGGTCCGGTTCCTGATTCCGTTGATCGTTCTATAAAAGCTCCACGTGTCGTGCCTGATGAAGCAATTCTCCGCCTCCGCGAGGACGCGATCATAGTGCTCACGTTTCTTATGGCGGTGAAGGCTCTTTTCGGCAGCTCTTGCATCCCGGTATTTCTCCCGCATCTAACGCGTTACACGATTAACTGCTACTAACGTGTTGGCGTAGGCCTGGTTCTTCTCTTCCTTCACCTCTAGATACTTAGTCTTGAACCACCCACTACGTGTGGTTCCCGTTGTCATGCCTATTACTTCCCGCGTTGCTTCGCTGACCGCATGTGTTTCTACTGCTGGATCCGTCTATCAACTTTCCGAGTATACTCGCAGCCACTTTTTTCGCTGATAACCTCTGAATGTCTGGACGTATCTTCCTCGCCGATATCGATTTGAATACGTTGAACAGCCGGGCGCGAATCTTATTTGCCGGCCTTCGATCAGTATGTGGTCGATATGGGAGCAGGCCTCTCCATTGGGGTGTCTCTAGGTGTGCTTCCGAATGTTCAAACGTGCAAAATGGGTAATACAGATGGCCATTCCCCTGGCCGCGGTGAAGTTCACTAACATCAAACCGTTGTCGTTGATGGTAGAGTGTAGGCTTTTCCTACCAATAACGGGACGAAAGAACTACTCTCATCCGACCTATGCGTTCATATCTCCGATGAAGATCTTTATGACGTGTCGTTTTCTCAAGGAGCTTGTAGAACTCCTTCTTTACATCGTAGGTTTTATCGTTTGTCGGCGCATGCACGTTGATAAGGCGTAGCTCTCTGGACAAGATGCCCGCGCGTGTCGGTTCGAGCCAGGGTCCTAACATTCCAAGTGCCAAGTTTCCAATCGTTGTCTTTTTCCGTTTGCCTAGGTCTATACCGATTCGTATCATTCTTCGCTTGGTTGCTCGTATCCATAGGCGTAGCCAGAGGGTGGCAGGGGGGCCGTTGCCCCCCCCCCCCTAAATGTTAACATTGGTGCAGAATTTTGTTGTCAATAACTCTAATAGCACAAAACGACATCTTTAGCCCATAGAAACATTTGTGTAAAGTATCAGCCAGATCAAAAATAATTGATTGAAATGCTTGCACTATGCTGCGTGGAATTGCACAGGTTTTTCAGTTGATCCACCAAGGATATTGAAGCGGCAAAAGTACCGGGCAAATCCGCCTGCATCAACTAGCTTGGAGTATTGGAACCGAGCTGTGACAATTCCTTACCTTGATTCTCTTGTAACCTCACTGGAAACACGGTTCGATGAAGATAGTGCACCTGCCTACGCGTTGTCCTTGCTGCATCCCGCTAACGTAATACGCGTGTCGTTGGAAGAGTTCAAGCGTGAAACCGAAGGTTTCGTAATTTTTTATGAAATTTACAATTTTGTTGGAGAGGTGGAAGTTTGGTACACTAAAGTCGCTTTTTACGCGGGGGATACATGCCGCGTAAAAAAAAACCGCGTAAACTCCGGAATCCGCGTAAAAAAACCAGCGTTAATTCTGCATTCCGAGTGAAGGTAAACCGAAATCCACGCAAAAAAAATACCGCGTAAATTCCGGAATCCGCGTAAAAAGAAGCCCGCGTAAAAAGCGACCTTAGTGTATTAACATTCCAGCAGCATGAGAGCAGACCGTAAAAACTTGGAAGAGTTGGGTCTTATAGACCTGCTAGCTAAAGTCCGTTCTTTTTTTCCCTGCGACTGAGAAAGCAGTTAAAATTGCACTTGCTCTACCATTGAACTATACACGATTGAACGCTCGTTCAGCACATTACGTCGGGTAAAAACCTGACTGAGGTCAACAATATTTGAACAGCGGTTGAGTGCTCTCTGCTTGCTGAGTGTTAATCGGCAGATGGTCAACAACGTTTGACGTTTGATGCCCGAAGTTTTTTTTTGAGAATCTTGACTGTGTCTTCAATCTTCACGTCCTTGGGAAGCTTTGACAGGATGTAGTTGAGATAGCGGCTGGGCGAATGGGTGTCCAGCTTCCGGAAAAGTAAACGTACCTTCGCCGCATCATTCAGCTGGCCTGCATCGTTCTCGAAGAGGTCCTGGTAGCGGTTAAACAACAACGTCCGAACGTAACTCCGTTTCCTTCGTCGAAGACAAACTCGATGATGTTCGAAGAGAGGGACTCTAAAAACTGCTCCGGATTTGATACTGACGCTGCTGCTGCTGGACCGCTATCCGCTGTAAAATTTGGGCCATCTTGTGAATCATATCTTGAATTCCCAGTTGCGGCTGCTGATCAACTCAATCTCCTGCCATGTTCGTGGATTCTTGAGATCCTCGTCGCCAAAATAATATGTCCAAAGGTTTAAATGAATTTGAGAGTTTTTAGTAAAGAACATCTATTTATATTCGAGGTTGGACAAATCAAATTTTCCACTCTGATGTCAAGGACAACTTTTCACTGGTTGCCTTGATGTAACAATCACTAAAGATTAGTATTTATTTCTTCTTTTAAAAACACACTAAAGTCGCTTTTTACGCGAGGGATACGTGCCGCGTAAAAAAACGCGTAAATTCCGGAATCCGCGTAGAAAAACCGCGTAAATTCCGGAATCCACGTAAAAAAACTAGGGTTTGCAATATTCTCGGAAATCGATTTCCCGGGAAACGGGAATGAAAAATCTCATTTCCCGGGAATTCCCGGTAACCGGGAAGGAAATTTTTTTTTGCAAAAATGAGATTTCAAATGAAATTTATCAGTAAAAGGCAACAAAAAATTGTTTACAATTTCATTCTAAATTCGCATGAAGAACAAAAAAACAAATGAGACACGAAACACTTGAATATGAATTGAATAACATCAGAAATTCGTGATCGATTTCTGTAGCATATATTTGCAGAAGAGGAGGATTAAGGGTCTTCATGTCGTCAAACAATCGCTTCAGATCCGCTGGCAATTTTCCTTTAAGCTCAAAAATGTTATTTTTATGTCTTCTGTAAAACTTTGCTCAAGTCTGCTGAGTCTAGAATACTTTCAAATCACCGATTACAGCTCTTGCTACATTCAATTGAAAAATGGTGTTCGATTCAGGCATTAGACAAAGAAAATATTTGCTATATTTGGTACGGATTTTTTGGGCAATATATTTTTTACACTACAGTAAACATTTACAATTAACTTGAGCGGTAGCAAACCTAATCGCTTTTTTTTATTAATAATATTTGCTATGTCATTGCGATTTTTTGAATAAACTGCATCTCAAATCTAGTCTCAAATCGACAAAACAATATTTCAAACTCTTTTGGAGTTTATATCACCGTTGAATAGAGCGTAAAAATCCGAGAAAAAATTTTGGTTAACTAACCACCTTATTTCGTTATTCGATCCACAAACCGAAAAGAAACGATAGAAAACTGAATAATCAGTTCAATACGACTTAAAATAAGTCAGTATTAGAGCATATGAATGCCTAATAATTAACATGCAAAGATATTTTTACGTTAGAATACTATACTGACTTTGAGTTTTATTAAATGATTCATTTCAGGTCGCATCAGTTTGACGTATTTAATTTTATTGCACTATTGCATAAGAAACTAAAGTGAATCTCACGAAATTTTTCGCGGAACTCGGGAATCCCGGGATCCCGGGAATCAATATTTCTGTTCCCGGGATCCGGGAATCCCGGAAAAAGCTATTTCCCGGGAAATCGTTCCCGGGATTGCAAACCCTAAAAAAAACCGCGTAAAAAGCGACCTTAGTGTACCATTTTTTTACTTCTAAAATTTTGAAGAGCTTGAACCCCCCCCCCCCTCAGTTGAAATTCTGGCTACGCCCATGCTCGTATCCCAGTCGGTATCTCATGGAGGTAGGGATAGGAGTTGCTGGGCATTATGCTTTGGACCACACTGTCTATTTTATGTCAACTAGTGCGAGTGTAATGCTGGTACGCACTGCCCAGCCGTTTAACCGTCTAGTCCTCGTAAAATGTCAACAACACGTCGATTCTCCCCAATTCCCCTACAATACTGAAATAGGTTCTCGCATAAAAATCGAAATCTTTCCTTCGCTAGAAATCTTTCGCCAAGATTGCACGTGCACTCAATTCTGGACACTGCACTTGAATCTGGGCGAAATTTGGAAGTTCATTCGTAATGAGTTTCTCTTTCGTAAATATTAAGTGGCAAAAATATTGTGGGAACGAAATCAATCAAACGGCAACCTCAACTGGTACCTACTTGTGCGTTGTCAGTCGCCAACGATTGTTTTGAGAAAATAAGTGTACCTAGTTATTACAAAACAAAATAAAAGGGTTTGCACACTACCCTTCTAGCCACTAACCACGACTTCAAGATTGACGTAAAACGCTAATTAACGATATATAACTCTCTGCAAATAATGTGCTGGCCCTGAAAAGATTCAAAATGATGTCTAGGGTCGATTTTTGGTTTCTGTACATCATCCAAATTACGGAAATTTTGGGTGGTGGAAGTCAATTTCAGAATCTGAGGGTCATCCTGATTACGGAAATTTATATAAATATTGGATGGTATTCGGCCGTTTTGGGTTGACTTCCAGAAACCAGAAAAATTGCGTCTAAGGACGATTTTTGGCTTCTGTGCCACATTATTCTGTCGATCATTTTGAGCTGTATCCCAGAAAACTTGGTTAAAATATGTGTTTTCTTTCCTTGGGGCCTCTCCCTCCTTCCAGAGAAGGCAGGGATGTCAAACTATTATAGAAACATTTCCCAGTCTCTAAAAATACTAATACTACATAAAAAAATTCACGCCGATCGGTTAGGTAATTTTCAAGTCATCATCAGACAGACAGAAATTCATTTTTACATGTTTAGATAGAAGATCATCAGATGGTACCAAATCACAATACAAAATTACATCAAAACTATTCGCAATGAATACTTATCTAGAGAAAAAAAATTAAAATATCAGTTCTATTTGCTTCAAAAGCTCAGCTGTACAGTGATCCCACAATTTCGTGGGAATAAGAAATTTTATTTCCAGCACTTGTAAACTTGGTCAATAACTGCTCGTAAACTGTAAGTATAAGTAGGATTTAGGCCATGAAAAATAACCTTGTCGTCAACTTGGTATAAATCACGTGTACAGTTGTATCCTGGCGTACTGCAGAGCCCATAGGTTGAAATCTGCCACCAAAAATTTGTATAAGACATTGCAAACGTGTGACAATGGCACGTACCCCCAAATTTCCAAATTTACAGTTCCTTTTCTTTCTTTTTGCGTTAACTTATATGAGTATTGTGCCAAACATAAGTAATCTACATTATGTGTGTACATTTTAGACATTGCACAGTGGGAAATGCCGGATCATTAGTGCATACGAAGCGCATATTACCCCTAATTCAGATATGCCCATTGTGCCTCCAGTGTGCGTTACTCTCTCCGGTGAGAACCACGTCGCTCTACGTTGATACGCGTATGTGAACGTCAAAACCATACCACAAAAGCGCCTCGAAGCCACAGCGCATCGCGCTCTCGCGCACGCCAACATGAGAGGAATCTCTATTCATCAACGTAAATTTGTAACCAGTCTCGCAAGAAAACGCGTAGCGCACGGTTTGCTGACGGAATTGCTCCGTGTTTCGCAGTGTTTTCCTTTAGGTAATCCTAACTGTGTATGTGTGTGCAATAAGTTTGAGCTATTTGTGCAAACATATGATCGGTGCAGCGTGTCTGGTCTCTATAGCAACTATTTTATTGTACCATCGAAGAGATTGCTAATTAAATTAACGGTGGAAAAGTAAGTATTAGCAGCGGGTAGAGCGACATCAATCATGCAGCAGTTTATTGAGATGTGAAACCAATGCAGTCGCGACGCATCGCACGTGCGTAAAATAATTCAATGTGTTCCGGGAGTGAGTAAATCATGTAAACTTGAAACATGCCTAAATATGTTTGCGTGCACTTGATCTGCAGACCGACACTTATTAGAGAGAAGCTGGGATGCTGGGAATGTTGCTTTTTCTCGCTTTCCGGCTTTCCGCGGCGTTTGGCCCCATAAAAGCTTTTCGCTCTAGCAGTGTCTTGTGCCTGTAGAGGCGGCGCTGCCGCTGATGGGTTATCGATTTTTCCGAAAACAGGCCCACGTACGTAGAAGCTAGTGGCCATTTGACTTGAGAGGTGCGGTAAATGCCTGATCCCAAGGCGCCACTGAAGTGTGCCGTCTGAGTCAATGCGGCATCGGTTTTCCTTTCGGAACTTATTCTAGAAGCGTGGATGTTGCGTACCATTTAGGGAATGCGTCTATATTTTTAATTTGCTGCTCGCACAGACCGGCTTCCAAAGTTGGCTGATCTGTTTCTAGCTTCCTGCTGTGAATAGCAATCGTGACCGAAGCGGTCCGACGAGCGGAAGGACCTTCAACTTACCCAGTTTGGAAGAAGCTCAGCCGGACTGGTTGGGACTGGCTGTACCGCGATGTGTGGGCTTATTTTAGTTTCGCATACGCGAGGGTTTGCGTTATGGTGGATTTTAAAATAATGAAAATTCACTGGCATTTACGATTATCATTTGATACAAGAGTAATTGTTTAAGAAATTACAATATTGATTGAGGGGTTGATTGGTGATTGAAAGATGGTATTGGACTATGAAGTAACTAAATCAACTTTCCAAATTACGTGTGTGTGGTTGATTCTCTTGTAAATAAATTACAATACAACTTTGTGCGATCGACAACCTTTCCTGCGTTGTTCGACGTCACATCGATGACTTGTGTGGGATAGTGCAGGAGATCGAGCGGTTAGCTGACGTAATGACATTGCAGAAGCGTCATGACCTTGCTGGCTGATATGGAAGCGCAGAGTAACGATCATCTGCGTGATGGAATCCAGCATCACTGGCTGTGCTCTGACTCATGGTCTGCAATCGTTTGTAACGAGTCAAACGTGTGACGCGAAGGAAATTCAATCTAGTCATTCGAAGCCGCTCTTTTATCTGTTTGCGGAAAACAAGTCCACACTTTCCGCTTCATTTTACACTGCACATCAAGCTAACCATGTGAACGCCGTTCCTTTTTAAAAACACAAATGTTTTTCATAGATTATGGATGTTGAAACTAAATTCGCTAATGTATAAATTAATTACGTTGTACCTGATGACTTGTAGTTCGTTGGTTGAAAACAAAAAAAAAAATGATTTGAATATTTCACCGCTGAAAGTCTTGAAAAAATTTAATTATAAAGTATGTATTTTTGTGGATTTTCCTCAGAAGCCTATTTATTTTTTCTACCTACTATCCTTTTTTACCATTTTTTATATCAATACGATAATTTTCGTAGTGTTTATACAAAAAATAGTTTCTCGAGTATTACTCGAACGATGCCTCTCGAAGTTACACCGAATAGTGCTTCCAAGAAGGCGCAACCATGTATCTACTTATTCGTTTACACCACCCGTGAATAGTTCTCCTAGAGTTTCTGCCCGGTAGATACTGAGAGTTTGCGCGAGAGCAGCTGCTTGCTGCTGCTCACACTATTTTTTGCTTCGGATTCGCAGCGAACTGTCATAGCCTGCTGCAGTGTTTGGTAGAGTGTAGTGAGACGCTAAACAAGAAGGTTGGTTTCCGCGAGTTGCTCCTGAAATAGTGTCACTCTATAAAGCTTGAATTTTTGTTATTGCACTTTTCATATGGGGGGAACAGAAGGCTTTTCTGTGTTGTTTATTTTCCCTATTTCGGTTGCCCTGCCAGGTGAATCGTGACATATTTGCACACAAAACCCCAAACCATTGGCGCGCTATAGCCTAGACGTCGAGAAACGTACGAACATTCGCTGGTTGCCATAGGGCTGAAGAAATCAAAGCTTCGAACCTTCTGCCATGGTAAATATGGCGTACTGCAAAGTCGCAGAGTAAACCAGTGCGCGCGTATTGTGTGATGGTGTTTTATTGTGCAGTGTATTTCTGTGTTTCTTGTGCTTCGCGGTTCATATCTTGCGGTTTTGCGCAAAGAAGGTCTTAAAGCAGCATTACGGTGCTTAAGTGGTGACTCATAGCATACTGCCATAGCGCCACAGCAAATAGTAACGTTTTGCAAAACCTGGCTGCTGCGATCGGGTTCGTGCTGCTGTCGATTGTCGGTTAAGGACTTGATTGGTGTAGTTTTGCAGCGTGTTTTAACCGTGAATCAACGGAAAAAGCGCACGTTTTGGGTGGGATTGTTTCTTAGTATTCACCCAGGGTGCGATTTGCAGGAGAATGGGTAAAACCAAACCGCACTGTAGCTGCACTGGTATGATTGTAAGAATGAGCTATTTAAAGGTTTGATAATTTTAAACCATTGTGTATACGTGTAACTACCAGATATTTGATGTTGAACCTTCAAACTGGTAATATCGCACCTTGACAATGAATTTGGAATCGGTTTTCTATCGTTTGACCGCTTCTTATCACAATTTCGATAACGAAGCGCAATACATGGATATTTGATGGATTCAAACAGTTGTTGCCTTAGTGTGGTTCAAATTCAATTGCTTCCAGTGCTACTGCGTTTGTTCAAATTAATCACCAATCTACTCGGGCATCCCACTAGAAAAATTCTGCACACAAAACCGTAAATTGTAGAATCAAACAACAGTAAAAAATTCTGGAAATAGTTTCTTGAAAATTTTCATAATGATGGAAAAATAGAATAAAAAGATGGAGAAAAGTCTTATAAAATGATTTTATTTATTCATAGTCATATTCATCTTTATCATCATTTCGTATAATTATTGAAAGCTCGAGAAATACCTCGAACAAATTGCTAAGCGTTCAACAACAGACATTTTACTCTACATATTGAATTGAAAAGGAATTCATGTTCTGATGAAGGCTGCTCAGTAGATCGTACATCATATGAATTCCAAATTCTTTTTTCAAGAAAAGAACTACGCATTAATAACAAACACGCTTTTGATGTGTGCCTGCAATTTCAAAGCTAGCAATGGACAAAAAAGTATGGTGATACTGAAAAAATACTACCACATCTTGTAAAATAGCACACAAAACAAAACGAACTCTTTATGTTGCATATGTATCTCCTTTGATATTCAAATGCAGACCAACGCGTCTATTTTATTCTCTCTAGCGTTTCTTCACATACAGTTTTGATCAGTCCATTTCAATAAACAGCCTAATGAGAGAATGTTTAAAACATTAAAATTAATTTATTTCCAATTAGGTTTCCAGTTTACTTGTTTTTTGTTTGTTTTTGTTTTCACTACTTCGAGCACTAGTGCGAGTAAAACGCTGAATGGGTTGAATTAGGCCATCAAGATAGCAAAACAACATGAGGCCTTCCTCATCTCGATCAAAAAAACAACGCGTCGCAGCTAACTTGGATTAAAAGCAAGCTTCAGTTAGTAGCGTTGAATTGCGAGAAAATCTACCAAACGATCGAAAGCACCAAGTACAGAGCGGGTATTTCAATGTCGATCGCTAGTTTCTCCCAACACCCAAACGGATAAAATGATTTGCTCTAATTCACGGACTGCTTTATAATAAATTCGCGGCCGCAACCGCAACCTGTCGCGTGCGGCAGCCTCTCCGTGTGCGTTGGCGTACTTTTTGCGTCGATTGAGATAATTGCACCATTTTACCTACGCTTTCTTCATGCATGCAAGTCTAATGTAGACACGAACTGTGTACCGCAAACAAGTTCTGTGGCTAAACGGTAACGGCTTCAGCAGCTTTAGACGAGTTTTGACCTTGTTATCTCCTGAGCGAGTGTTGAATATTATTACTGCCAAAAAAAAAGATTACCATATCTCCAGTGTAAGACAATCTGCTTGCTTCAAGCAATTACCGCTTTGTTGGGAACAGCTCCCAATTTCCTATTTTGCAAACAGCAACTAAACGAAATCAGTCGCACTTAGCACATGAGGCTGTCGGCGGCCGGATGATTGCCAAATAATAAAAAAGCAAAAAAAACTAATCCTTTCCTCAAACATGTTACTGAGCACCAAAAATCTGGGTCATCGACCCGCGTCTGGCTTTTGCGAGAGACCGTTTGTCCCGTTCGAAGACCTGTACGCTTCATGCATATGGATGCGGAAGAGCACAACCCAGCTGGCATTAGTGATTGAGCCTCGGGAAGAAAGACGATATGTGATGCGGGAAAGTGGGCAAAAAAACGCAATTAGCCGATCTGTTTGATGTCATCTGCTGTTTGCTGTTTGAGCTTTCGCTTTCGAGCCATTTTTTTCCGCATACTTCCTGCCTGCCGGTCAAAGTCATGGCGATTTGTTTGGCTGCAGAAAGCACCAAATAACACGGCTTGAAGTATTCCATTTTCGGACCTGAGTTGAAGCCACCACGCTATGCATACTAATTCATATTCTACTTCAGTTTCTACTGCTGCTGACCGCTTTTTGCGGTCAGTCAGGCGTTCTCTTGAAGGCAATATCGTCGTTTTAATGATTGTTTTTCCTACTTATGCATTGTTCCTCCACCTGACCAAAAATAATAATTAATTAACATATCAAAGGCGAAAGTGGAGAAGCAATCTGCAACGGAAAAGTTCGTCGTACCGGCCGCTTTCTTTGTTTTCCCCGATACGAAATGGTGGAGCGACCGATTAGTATATAGCGAGGTAAACTGAATTTTCACGAACGCCTCTTTTTCGGACGAACAATTCCTTCGCGAAGGCAGAAGGGGTTTCCTTCAACTTGAGACTTTGTCCGAATGGTAATTAGGAAAACATTCTAACATCACATACACAGTAAGCTGAAATCGATTTTATTCGCTGAACACTCGATTTCATCGCACCATTAACCGAGTTAATCTTATTTCTAGACCCCTTCATTTTTTCAATTGGAGTAACATTTTTTTTTTTACTTTATTAAAAACAGAAAGCACAACTTTATATCTTTCAATGTACGACTTTTTTACCTTATGAAAGCCTAAAGTTATGTCACGTAATTATGCATAACAACTAAACCTCCTGGTAGCCGTGACAATCGCAATAAGCTCGATATACCACACGTAATCCGCGAGACAGATTAAAATAAATACAATAAAAGCAATATATAAACCTACGGAAGCAGAATTTCGATTCAATCACTACCCATGAGCAAGTAACCGGCGAGCTAGCTAGCTAGCCTTTCGAATTATGTAAGTTGCACTAAACATTTTCATAGATTAGTAGAGCGAAACGATGGCGGGATCGTTTTGGAGGGGAACCATTTTCGGTTACCAGAGCCTGCTACTGGTCTTCTGGTTAAAACGAAGATAATTACTAGATTGGCCGTTTCGCTTCACTGGTTCAACAAAAGCAAACGCAATAGCTTTGCAGGCTCCCGAAACGGAATCATTTCGAACGAAGCTTTGCCGATGGGCCTTTTTTCATAACAAGCTAATGACATTTGCCGGAGGACAAACCGAATAGCGGAAACGCCATCACTAACTCATCAATTTGCCCTAATCCAGCACAGAAAATCATACCCAAAAGTCAGTCGTCGGAAAGTGCAACCAGGTCAACGATCCTCCTCGTAAAAGTAATCATAGTCGGAATTAGATTAGTATTTCCCATCTCTTGCATGGGGTGCAAAGGGTAGTAGGTAGCAAACAACGTCAATAACTCCTCCTATTTCGAATCAATCTATGGCAGGCTTGACGCTGAGCTCCAAGCGGGTACGAATGTCGGTCCCTTCCCTCTGCAGCTTGTTATAGCGAAATAAACAGTTGTGTTAGCCAGCTAACGAACAGCGGCAACGCTTATCGTACAGTCAAAATCAGCTTATTCTGTATTCAACCGAAAATACTGTACCGGAATCATATTTTAAGGATTTTTCCATTTCCCCATTTTTTTCCTTTCAGAAATCCCACCAGCCCATGTTTAAATAATTCAGTATTGCGGTGTCCTGCAGCGTCAAATCGTCAAATCGAAGGAAGCCACGTGCGGCGATGAAACGAGTTTGTGTTTTCCAAGTGCAATGAAGTGATTTTCGACTGGCTGCCTAAAACACAGCGTTTGATTCAAATCTATTACCGAAGAAGCAAAAATTCCCTGTGCAATAGTGAACTGAAAACAACGATAGCCGCTTAGTGATATCAACGAGTAATTAAGAAACGGTTTTTTTTTTTGAATTAATTCAGGCGAATATTTAGTTCCGCATCAGTATGGAGTTCCGATTCAACTGTCATCCGCTGTTTCGGCAGCGCATCGTGCGGATAAACAACTCGCTCTTGCCAACCGGATTCGTAGCCCAGTGCCGACGTTCAGCGCTGTGAGTATTCATGGCAGATTTTTTGCAGCAAGTTAATTTTATTTATTGTGATTGGCGAATTTCCTTTCAAATTGGTATATGGAATGTTCTATAAGTGGTATAGAAAAGAATCAATTGAATTAAAACCAATTTCGGTTCGCATTCACAAAGTAAAAAGGAAACGAAGTCACATTTATTTCGCGCTTTTTAACCTATCAGTCGAGGTGAGGAAATTTGACGAATTATTTCATGGCATCCAAACTTACATTACAACGATTGACGATGTCTGTGACTGTTTGTTTGTGCTAAAATCAAAAGCCTGGTCCTTTTTGCCTTTCTGCTAGAAAGGTATAGCAATCACTGGAAAAACCAAAGGTACAAAAGTGGTCCCAATGGCCGAATGTCTTTCCACTCGACCCCTTTCGACGAACTGAGAATTTTCTGTATGTATGTATGTATGTGTGTATGTGTGTGTGTGTATGTGCAACTTTTTTTTCTCACTCACTTTTCTCAGAGATGGCTGGACCGATTTTCATAAAATTAATTGCAATTGAAAGGTCTAGTTACCCCATAGGTTGCTATTGAATTTCATTGTAATCGGATTTTCAATTTAGAGTTTATGTATCAAAATGTAAAAATCACGAAACAGAAAACGAACGAGATTATCCCGAGGACTGGGTGCACTGCTGAGCGAAACGGTGTTTTTTTTTTTAATTGTGCGTGTTTAAAATATTAAAAACTTATTTTTGATGAGTTGCAGAGCGGGTTAACGAGAATAATTGTGTTAAAAGTGAAGATTAGTGATGTAGTTTACTCAGCAAGTTGAAGTACTTGCCAAAGCTTTGCAATAAAGTGTAGAAAATACTATTTTATCCAGGTGCAAGGCAGCAAGACGCAATGGCGGCGGTAACGACAGATAAGTAAAACTGTATCTTACACAGTACAGAGAGGTGCTAGTTTTCTTCCCTACCAAAGGAGATTTTATAATCCATCGTTTACTTATATATTATATAGTATTTTATATGTGTTATTATAATTTTATCGACCTCGCGAAACCCATAAATGCTAAGGTGAGCCCAATTCTTTCCAACGTGACGGATGCTAGCGTTTTCCAATAAGATCCACCGCTGTGAATTTTCCAATAACATCATATTCATTATCTCACTCTCACGCGATGGCTATTCAAGAATGAGAAGACTGTATTATTTAGGTGACGACGGTGAAAGAGATCCTAGTGCAGTCTCTCCTTTTCCCACGTGGGCATGGACAACATAGCAACGAAGTTTGCTTCTTTTAACATTAGTGTGGCCTAGATCAGTTATTCAGGAATACCAGCAGCGATTCCAGATCTGCTGATTTTTTTTATTTCACTTTTACGAAATACCAACCCACATGAATGAGTTTAACTCGGTCGATAAATATCGCAATTGATCTAATTATTACGTGATGTATTCTTTTCAAAGTCCGCGTATGTCGAAAGAAGTCTTCTGTTTTGAGAGGAAGGGGGATTTTAATCAGGACAATATTGGAATGATTCTGGTGGTGGATGGATTTCACCTAAGCAGAATCTTATGCTTTATTATTCGATTTTTCTAGCTTTTGAATAATCGTTTTAAATACTATTTCTTAATTATGACTAGTTTGGCGTTTTGTCCGCAAATTTGAGACTACGTTTTGGCAAACATGTGTACCTGCATTTTTTTCTAATTTTTGGGGCTCTGGATGCACGGAACTTTGCCAATTTTTGTATTTAATAGGCGACTCTTGCGTAAACGAATAAAATTAATCGACCTAAAACGCCGCGTCCCTACGCGTCCACATTGGTAGGAAGGAATAGAGCGGTCGTGCATGAATTGGTCTCAAATCAGGAAATCGCTTTTTAAGAACAAACGAACGTCGTTAGTCGATCTGTTAAGCAGAAAGCCAGATGTCCGGGTGACCGAGTATCTAGAGACTACGCGTCGATACCTTCCATGAGTTCGTGTTTTATACAGATAGATTATCAACGCGATATAGTTGTCGGTATAATCTCACCGAGAAAACGAAAGTGGCGAGACGTTAGCGTGGATAGAACTTTTGTAGCATTCGTAACATTGTGTAGTCGGCTGAGATAAATCAATGGGATATTCTTTTCGGTACTTACTAAATGATTTGCTAAGGAATTTAGTCGCAGGAACGGATTCCTCGCATGCTTTTTCTACCGTGGTATATCAAACAGAATGAGTTCGGATCGCGTAATAATTTTCGCGGAGGTTATTTTGAACTTATAGGCGCGATATTTGTTATTATGAACCCGGTACTCGAACTCAGCGCATCGTTTACCAAAACGAAACCTGCTGCAAACCCTACCCTTTTCTCCAACATCCCAGTGATTTCTCGTGGAAGTGCAGAGGTGTTCTCGGCTTCCAATAAAGCGAGTATCACGTCAACATATTCCTATACACATTCCTCCTTTGACCTGCATTCGGATGCGGCCGGCGCTGGTATTGCCTAATATAAAGATTAAGGTCACCAGTTTTTACACATCGAGGATGAATGATAGTCCCAAGCATCATCCGTTGGTTCTCTGTGTAATAACAGCTGATCTGGCAATAACGGAGTAGCAACCGCGGGCGGTCAATCATGCTCATGCTCATGCTCAAAATGTAAAAATCACGAAACATCAATATCTCAGAAACCGCATAGCCGATTTCAATAAAACTGATTTCAAATGATCGGGCTGTCTCCAGAACCCTTAACTTTTAAATATCGTTATGATTGAACATATGGTTCAAAAGTTATGTAAAGAAAAGTTATCCTGAGGTTGTTTAAACTCACTCATTTTTCTCAGAGATGGCTGAACCGATTTTCACAAATTTAGCGTCAAATGATAGGTCAAGTTGCCCCATAGGTTCCTATTGAATTTCATTGTAATCGGTTTGTAACTTTGTCCGTTGTTCATAAAAATGTAAAATCACGTAATGAAAGTAAACATATTGACTTTCTCCTAACGATCACTGGCTAATTAAAAGGTAGAAAAGTGATCCAAATGGCCAAATGTCATATACTTCTCGACTCAGTTCGACGAATCGAGCATTTCCTGCATGTATGCATGTATAGGTGTATATATGTGTGTGTGGTTTATTTGCCGCTTAGGTTGCTATTGAATTTCATTGTAATCAAACTTTTAGCTGTGGCGCTGCGTCAAAATGTAAAAATCGCTTTTATAAATATCTCAGAAGCTATGCACATAGTTGAATACAAATTAATGGGCTTTTAAACCCTTAAACAATGAATTTTATAATGTTAAAACATGTGGTTTGAAAATTATAGAAAAAACCTAAATTAATCCACCTAGCGGTCAGACCCAGCCTTTCTCATTCAAACTTATATTTGTAAAAATAGAATATATATTCACTCTTTAGGTTCTTGAATATTGATGTTGTAATCTATACATATAATAGGTTCTAAAATATTGATGTTGTAATCTATACATATAAAAATGCAGTCCGGTCTGTCTGCCTGTCTGTCTGATCCAAATAGGCTCGAAAATTACCGAGTCGATCGACGTGAAAATTTGTTTAGGGATTTTTGGTGCCAATAAAGATTCCTATGATATTTTGAGACCCCTCCCTCTTCTGGAAGGGAGGGGTTCCATACAAATGAAACATAAATTTCTGCACAACTTAAGAACAAACCAAGCAAATTAAACCGAAATTGGCATGTGGATGTTCCCTTTTCTGGAAGGGAGGGGTTCCATACTAATGAAACACAAATTTCTGCACATCTCGAGAACTAACCGAGTAAATGGAACCAAATTTAGCATGTGGATGTTTTAAGAGGTAACAAATATGTTCCATAATCGACCTTAGGCAACATTTTAGATTGTAAGATGGCAACTTCCGGTTTCTGGAAATCAGCCAAAAATGGCCGATTTCCACCCAATATAACATCCGGATCTAGCATGATACACAGGAGCTGAAATCGACCACAGATACCATTTTGAATTCTATGATGGCGACTTCCGGTATTGGGTGTTATTCGATCATTTTCGGCTGTTTCCCAGGAACGTGTGATTCTAGTATATATATAGAATTAAGGCGATGTACAGAAGCCAAAAGTCGAGGATGTTGTCATTTCGATAAAACCAATCATTTCAAACGATTTGTTATTCGACTTTGATCATATCATATGACCGATTCGTCGTGCATTTTCAGATTTTAAACACATCACAAGGAATCAATGAATTTGGAACGTTCAAATAGTACTATACTGCCGGTAACCGCAAGTCAGTCCCATCTGTAATTTTGTCAATTTTGAGTTAGCATCGGATTTTGGCCTATCATTGAGTGTATTTTCAGATGTACCGATAAAAAATAGTGGTTTGTTCAACAAAAGTGGAAAACAATACCAAGTCGAATTGTCCCATTATGAAAAGTAACCGCAAGTCAGTCCCAGAGGCAAAATAACCGAAAGTCAGTCCCAATTAAAAAAAATAAAATGGATGGGGAGTGGAGAAGAGAAGTTCGATATGACCGTTTATATGAAAATAAGTTATCTAGTAACAATTATCGGGATTATTTTAAAGTTTGAAATGGTGATGAATTTACGTGCAGCAATGTCCTGCTAATATGAGTTCAAGTCCAACTTTTTTTCTTGGTTCGCTTCTTCATAGATCTATCCGAAAAATCTTCAGTATCGAAAAAGCTTTCATCAGAATCCAGGAAATCGTTCCAAAATATCGCCAAAGGTGATACTCGAACCTCAAACGGATTTCGATCATCTTGACATTTGTTGTCGAATAAACCAACTGCAGTCCCGACTGCATGTTAAATAAGTAATAACTGAGCGTGAATAAAATATCTTCCGAAGCTGTTTTCTCGTTTTCATATTTTTACAGATGGGACTGACTTGAGGTTACCGGCAGTATACCACATTTAAAATATGTTGAGGCCACATATATCGATCAAAGCAGGTGTAGTTTTAAATATTTTAATTTCTTTTCTTTCCATAACTTTTGAGCCACATCAAATTGTAATGAAGCTTGTTATCTGTAAGTTCGAGAGATGACTCGTTCGTATGACACTAGTTATGCTCAAATAAGTCATGTAATCTTTGAGATAATAGACTTTCGTTGTTTTATCAACAATTTAATACATAACGGTTGCTTAAGTTCGATTATAATCAAATGAAAATAGGGCAGCCTAACTTTGAAACCACGTGTTCAATCATAATTCATCAGTTAACCTTAAACTAGCCCGCTTATCTGATAATAATATTGATCAAATCCGTTGTGTAGTTTCTGAGATAATGAAGTTTCGTGATTTTCACATTCCGGTACATTACAGACGAAGTTACAGTTCGATTACAGCAAAATTCAATAGGGTGTCATGAGGCAGCTAGACCTTTCATTTGACATTAATTTTGTGGAAATCGGGTCAGCCATCTCTGAGAAAAGTGAGTGAGTTCAAGTAGTCTTCGGAATATGTTCCTTTTCATAGCTGGATTTCACATTTTTAAACATAATAGGCAAAGTAATAGTCTGATTGCAAAACAAATCAATAGGGTCTTATGGGGCAACTAGACCTTCCATTTGACATTGATTTTATGAAAATCGGTTCAGCCATCTCTGAGAAACATGAGTGAGATTAAGTAGTCACGTTTCTTGTCATAACTTTTGAACTACAAGTTCAATCTTCATGAAATTCAAAAGTTAAGGGTATTTTAGGTAGCCCGTTCACTTGAAACCTATTTTGTTCAAATCGGTTGTGTAGTTTTTGAGATAATGATGTTTCATGATTTTTACATTTTGATACATAACCTCTGAACTAAAAATCCGATTACAATGAAATTTAATAAGGTCTTATGGGACAACGAGACCTTTTATTTGCAATTAATTTCATGAAAAACAGAAAATGCTCAGCTCGAAGAGCTGAGTCGAGTGGTATATGCCATTCGGCCCTTTGGAGCACTTTTTTACTTTAGGTTTTGCAAGTGATTGCTATACCTTTCTAGGAGAAAGGCGAAAATTATATAAAATATCCTGTTTTATTTTACTACCTGAAAGTTAGAAGGCGATTGGTTGAATGAGTGGAAAATACCAATTTTTTTGTGATGCAATTTGGTCCCGGACACTCTTTACCCAATCCAACGAATCTGCTTCAGAACAGTCCTGTCGAAGATTTCTGTATGATTTCATGTTCCTTGGTGTGCAAAAACAACTGGAGAGCAACAAAATTTCAGTTGTCACCCGTTAGCTAATAACTGCACTGGTTACCTCGCAC
Source organism: Wyeomyia smithii (assembly GCF_029784165.1). Lineage (NCBI taxonomy): Eukaryota > Metazoa > Arthropoda > Insecta > Diptera > Culicidae > Wyeomyia > Wyeomyia smithii. The sequence continues at coordinate 647,457 of NC_073695.1, read as the reverse complement.
AAACTACTACGATAGATCATTACCATGACCAATGTAAATGTTTCATCGCATAACGTTGATTTGCGAAATTCTTGCGATAAATCTTCTGCTTCTTTTTCTATATCTATAAAATAGATGATACCCAGCCCGCGTTGCTGCGCCTTTTAGTTTGTAACGACAATTATGTATTTCTAGAATGTGCCATAATTTCAAACATGTATTACCATGCAATAAAAACCTAAATTAATCCACCTAGCGGTCAGACTTATTATTTGTAAAAATAGATTTACATAAATACTTAAATCCAATAAATGTTTACCCACTTTTTGGGTTCTAAAATATTGATGTTGTAATTAAAGTATAAAATATGAAATTTGACGTAATGTTAGTACTTAAGAAATAGCGAAATAAAAGCAATGACTCTTAATTTCGAACAATTTAATCACGAGCGATGCCGGGAACGTTCAGATAGTACGATACCACATTTAAATCATGTTGAGGCCATATATATTGATCAAAGCAGGTAAAGTGTTGAATAGTTTTTGAATTTCTTTTCTTTCTAAAACTTTTAAACAGCATATCAAATTGTTATGAAGTTTGTTATTTGTAAGTTTGAGAGATGACTCATTTGAATGACACTAGTAATGTTCAAATAAGTCGTGTAATACTTGAGATAATAGACTTTCGTTGTTTTACAAATTAAAACATAACGCTTGCTTAAGTTTGATTACAATCAAATGAAAAGGTAACGTATGGGGCAGCCAAACTTTGAAACCACGTGTTCAATCTTAATTCATCAGTTAACCCTTAACTAGCCCGTTCATCTGATATCAATATTGTTCAAATCGGTTGTGTAGTTTCTAAGATAATGAAGTTTCGTGATTTTCACATTTCGATACATTACAGACGAAGTTACAGTCCGATTACTGCAAAATTCAATAGGGTGTTATGAGGTAGGTAGACCTTTTATTTGATACTAATTCTGTGGAAATCGGGTCAACCATCTCTGAGAAATATGAGTGAGTCCAAGTAAGTTGTCTTGGAATATGTTTCTTTTCATAGCTGGATTTCACATTTTTGAACATAACAGGCAAAGTGGGGCAACAAGACCTTTCATATGACACTAATTTTATAAAAATCGGGCCAGCCATCTCTGAGAAACATGAGTGAGATTAAATAGTCTCCAGAACACGTTTCTTTCCATAACTTCTGAACCACATGTTCAATCTTCATAAAATTCAAAAGTTAAAGGTTTTTAAGGTAGCCCGTTCATTTGAAACTAATTTTAATCAAATCAGATGTGTGGTTTCTGAGATATTGATGTTTCGTGATTTTTACACTTTGATACATAACCTCTAAACTAGAAATCAGATTACAATGAAATTCAATAGGGTCTTATAGGGCAACTAGACCTTTCATTTGCAATCAATTTCATTGAAATCTGTTCGGTCAGACCATCTCTGAGAATAGTGAGTGCGAAAAAAGGTGCACATACACACGTACACACCCACACACAAACATATCCTGGGCCCGGTTCTATCCTGGGCCCGGTGTTGTGGAATGTCATGTATGACGGAGTGTTGAAACTCAAGTTCCCTGTAGGGGTTGTGATCGTCGGCTTTGCAGACGACATAACGCTGGAGGTTTACGGCGAGTCTATCGAGGAGGTCGAGTTGACGGCCGCGCACTGTATACGCAAGGTCGAGGACTGGATGCGCTCCAGGAAACTGGAGCTCGCGCATCATAAGACGGAGGTCACGGTTGTGAACAACCGTAAATCGGAGCAACAGGCGGTGGTCAGAGTCGGAGACTGCACCATCACCTCGAAGCGATCCCTGAAGCTCTTGGGGGTTATGGTGGACGACAAGCTCACGTTCGGGAGTCACGTCGACTATGCCTGTAAGAGGGCCTCATCGGCTATTGCAGCACTATCTCGTATGATGTCCAATAGCTCAGCGGTTTATGGCAGCAAGCGAAGACTTCTTGCCAGCGTGGTTTCGTCCATACTTAGGTATGGTGGGCCAGTGTGGTCCAGAGCGCTAGGTACTAACAGTTATCGTGGTAAACTGGAAAGCACCTACAGGCTCATGTGCCTGAGAGTTGCGAGTGCGTATCGTACGGTGTCATACGATGCAATCTGTGTCTTGTCCGGCATGATGCCTATCAGCATCGCCATCAAGGAGGACAGAGAGTGTTTCGACCAACGTGACACAAGGGGCATACGAGGTACCAGAAGGTCATTCTCGATGCTCCGCTGGCAGCGGGAATGGTCCAACTCCACAAAGGGCAGATGGACACACCGACTCATACCGGAGATATCCGGCTGGGTCGGGAGACGACATGGTGAAGTGAACTTCCACCTGACACAAATCCTGTCAGGCCATGGTTGTTTCAGGCAATATCTGCACAGGTTCGGACACGCGGTGTCCCCCATGTGTCCCGAGTGCGTGGAGGAGGAGGAGACTGCTGAGCATGTCTTCTTCGTATGCCCCCGTTTCGTAAGAGCGAGGAGCAACATGATGGCTGTGAGCGGGCCTGGCACTACTCCGGACAATCTAGTCCGGAGGATGTGCGACGACCCGGACATCTGGAACGCGGTCTGTGCGGCCGCCTCTCAGATTGTTCTGGAGCTGCAACGTGTGTGGCGGGTCAACCACCAACACGCCAGTGGTAGCTAATTACCAGTCTCCAGGTAGTTAGTTAGGAGGTTATAAGAGTAAAGAGGGTGCATCACGCACAAAAGCCACTCCCCGACGTAATACTTAACCGTCGTTCCGGGAAGACCAGGGCTGGAGACTGGAGGGGTTTTAGTGGGTCGGGACAGGGATCAGTAGGTGCCTGGATGAGTGTAACTACCCCAGCATCTCTCCCCTAGTCTCATCCCCACACCCTGAGTTCTCTTCTCAGGTGTCTGTTTGCAGATTTCCCCGCCACCTTTAATAAAAAAAAAACACAAACATATACACATATACATGCTTATATGCAGAAAATGCTCGATTCGTCTAACTGAGTCGAGTAGTATATGACATTCGGCCATTGGGATCACTTTTCTACCTTTTAATTAGCCAGTGATCGTTAGGAGGAAGTCAATATGTTTACTTTCATTATGTGTTTTCACATTTTCATGAACAACGGACAAAGTTACAATCCGATCGCAATGAAATTCAATAGCAACCTATGGGACAACTAGACCTTTCATTTGACATTAATTTTGTGAAAATCGGTTCAGCCATCTCTGAGAAAAATGAGTGAGTTTAAACAACCTCAGGATAACTTTTCTTTACATAACTTTTGAACCATATTTTCAATCATTACGAAATTCAAAAGTTAAGGGTTCTGGAGACAGCCCGATCATTTGAAACCAATTTTATTAAAATCGGTTGTGTGGTTTCTGAGATATTGATGTTTCGTGATTTTTACATTTTGATACATAACCTCTAAACTAAAAATCCGAAATTCAATAGCAACCTATGGGGTAACTAGACCTTTCATTTGCAATTAATTTTATGAAAATCGGTCCAGCCATCTCTGAGAAAAGTGAGTGAGAAAAAAAAGTTGCACATACATACACACACACACACACATACACACATACATACATACATACAGAAAATGCTCAGTTCGTCGAAAGGGGTCGAGTGGTATATGACATTCGGCCATTGGGACCACTTTTATACCTTTGGTTTTTCCAGTGATTGCTATACCTTTCTAGCAGAAAGGCAAAAACGTAACCCGGAGACTGTTTAAAACTATAGCTACGATCAAAATATGTTGCCTCAACATCATTAAAATTTGATATTGTACTATTTCAATGTTTGCGGCCTTGCTCGGGATTGAAGTTGAAATTAAAAGTCATATCTATCATTTCACTTTTCTTTAGCACAAATATTACGTGAAATATCACAAATTATTACTTTATATATAACATCAATATTCTAGTACCCAAAGAGTGGATATACCTTCATTGTATTGTATTTGACAATTTAGGGATGTTTTCCACAAACCGGAAGCTGCAAAATCGGGTTTCAAAGTGAAATATAGAATTTACTTCCGGCTTGCGAGCCCGGGATAATCCTTCTGAAAAACATCGGGTAATGTTTGTCCCTTTAAGGTTGTTTTCCAGAAATCGGAAGCTACTATGTATCTAGAAATTAAAAATGGCGTCCTAAGTTGATTTCTGGCCTTTGGGTGTAACGCTCCCGCAATCATAACAGATGATATTTGGTCATCTTAAGTTGTTTTCCAGAAACTGAAAATTGGTATCTTCGCCATCGAAATACCGGGATTAGGCAAAATTTGGCCATTTTAGGATGTATTCCAACAACCAGAAGTAGTCATCTGGATTTTTCGCGTGATGTTTTTGAAACATATTTATTTCATGGTATTTGCATATGTATGTTTTAATGTATGCTCATATGTGTGTTGTTAGGTTTAGAATGTTCGGTATAGTTGTGCTGTTGGCTATCAGAAATTCCTTATTTAGAGTGAAAAATTAAACCAGCAGAAATTTTCAAGGAGTATTTCTTCTCTTAAATCGTGTAAATCTATTTCAACATATAATAAGTTTCAATGAGAAAGGCTGGGTCTCACCGCTAGGTGGATTAATTTGGGTTTTTTATAAGAAGATGAGAAACAATATCGAAGAGTTTTGGCTTATTAAGTCAGCCCTATCCGGGCAATGGGTCGCACGCAGGGGTGGATTATCGTGAACAGAGCCGTAGCTAGCTTTTTGCGGGGTGGGGCACAGAAATTTTACTAAAGTGTTTTGTTAAAGAAGTAATTTAAAAATAATATATTTAGCTTAAATATACAAAAGTTAATCTGGAATATGTGAATAGTTAAATTGATCGTTTTATTTATACGAATTAGGAAAATTTCGCCAAAAGCAATACATACCCGTGGGGGGCCCTCCCTAGCCTATTAGGTAGCCACGGGCCTGGGCGGTAACCTGCTCAGCAATCATCGAAGGGCGGACGAAAAATTCAAACGAAAAACGACGAAAAATAAAAATAAAACTAGAGTCATATTAATAATTTGAATCTACGGCAGTTTTAGTTGACTAACTTTTTTCTAGACTGCTGTTTCTCAAAATATCGAGTAAATAAGAATGTAGGATACCCTTGGACCTGCACTTGAACGTACAATCATGAACTCAAGCAAACGTTAACTAATGAGAAACAGTTTATTGAAAAACGATCCCAATGACTACACGTCTCGATTGGGAATGACTGAAAATATTTTCCACCAGCACTTGCCAACTTCTCAAGGCCTGCTTGGCAGTGCCTATTTCGCCACCCCCTTCTGATTATGGAATTCATCTGTTCATCATAGATCTTCAAATCATTCAAATCAACAAAATGGTGATGCCAATATTACTCATTTACACTCCGAATTTTGGGCCATCCTTATGCAGCCACGGTTGTCCTCATAGATCGTCGTCCGTTGCGTAGTCTCAACCAAGCCTGCAAATTTTCGACACTGCAAACGAAAATGACAGAAACAGTATTTTTACTGGCTCAAGTTGAAACAACCTGCAGTGTTACCGGTGTCAATTTTCAATGAAAGTCCGATCATTGAAAGAAATGAGATGTTTCATTTAATATCGAAATTATTTGATTTGAGCCAAATCATTGCATGAAGTAGATGAGGGTATCGAACGTCTTCGTCAGTGGTTTTCTTTAGCAGGTTTTCTGCAGCAATCATTCAAAAGACTGCCGAAAAAAACACTGACGAAGACGTTTAATACCCTATATAAACATCTATATTCTCAACCGCATAAACATCGCTAGAGCACAGAAATGATGCTAGTCAACAATCACTTTCAACTGATTGTAGCCGAAAGTCTCTTTCATTCCCAGCTCGTTTATTGAAAGCTGAAACTGTGTAACTTTTCAGATCGATCACCGAATTATATTTTTGCGCCCGATTTTTCAAGATTCCATACGATTTTCTATGGAAAAATCTGTTAACACCATCTTATGAAAGCTTGTTGACCTAGAGCAAGTTTTTCCAAAGATACGGCAGCAGTAGTACATACATACATTCTGGATGGTGAATTCAGCTCCATTGTAAGACATACCTTCGATTTCCCCAGCATACTTTCCGACCAATGTCACGGCATTTCTGGCCCAATCAATGATGAAAGGATCTTTCAACTGCTGCATGAATCACAGAAGATTTGCATCTTCCACAAAACGATCACTGCATCCTCAGTCAAAGCAGAACTAGATCTTTCCGATTTTAGACTTTTTCTGGTCATCATTTACCATGAACGTGACTCCTTTTTTCTCGACTGCCGCTATTGAATTTCCGCTGCATGTGTCGCCCTGAATTTCCCACAGCGATGGCACTTGCCGCCGCCGGTAAACTTCCTCTGCTGCTTCTTCCTACCTCTGTTAAGGGGTTATATCTACCAAATGCTCAAAAAACAAGGCTTTTTTCATGAATTTTTTCACAGGACATTTGAGATGTAAGGTATATAATTAATATATCATTGGATTGAGCAACTTTTGCATAATAGAAAACATATTTATTGCTATTTTTGTTACAAAATGGCGGCTGTGCAGCGATTGCCGTGAACCGCTTTTTTTTTTTAAAATGTTCCGCGGCGAGCAGTAGAAGTCGTGCCCAACTCCACCTATAACCAAAACAAAAATTTTGTCATTATCTACATAAGTGTCGCTCGTGAAGTACACATGATTATATTTTTAGAATTTTTCTTCGCAAAATGGCAACGGTTTGAAAAAAAAATCTGTTTCGACAAAAAAAAATCGACTTTGATTGTTTATAACTTTAGTTGCTGTTAATCAATCGCTAAAATCGTGTGTACTTCACTAGATAATCTTATAAAGAAGCTACAGTTAAAATTTCAAGTCAATCGGATGTAAACTTTTTTAGTTCTACTGCTTTCCGATTTTGAAAACATTGTTCTAAGAAAAACGCGTTTAAAGTTTCAAATTGCTATAAATCTTAAGAATAGCAACAGTAAAGCCCCTAATAATTTTTTAACCTTCAGTCAGCTACCTCTGTGCCGTAAAGTTGTCCTTTCTGGGCTCCTCTTCTTCCTTTTATTTTATCTGACCTGCGCCTACGCTCTTTCATGGTATCAGACATGCGACGCTCAGTGACTTTGACGCAGTTGGCGTCCGATACCACGCAAAACTCAAACTTTTCACTCATATTTAGGTACTTTTGAGTAAAACTCACAGTTAAAAAGTAACGAAAAATTCAAACAAAGAACGTACATAACGAGAACGGCTGATCTACGAAACAAATGGAAATTGTGAGTAAACACGTGCTGTAGAGACGCTATAACGGTCGAAACTTGATGCAGCGACCTCTATACTACAAATTTGAAACACGATATCGATCATAGGTAACTTCTAGTAGTTTACAAAGCCTCGAAATTAAAAACAAAAACGAGCATCGCCAAAATAAACGAAAAATGTTTTTTTGGAGCATGAAAGTTGTTTGGTAAAAATAGATTTAAACGAATTTTGAGTTTAGATCAGTGCTTGAGCGATGTAGATTTTGATTCTAGGATTGTTTTAGCATGATTTAAGACAATGAAAAAATTGACAAGAAAAAAAAATTGTTGGTGGATATAACCCTTTAATCGTAACTGTAATTGTAGGCTTCCTGCTCTCCAGTTGGGATTTGGATCTCAGGGGTGTCGTTTACTGATGAACCAATACTGTCAGCCAGTGAGAGCCACCCTGTACAGTAGAGTGCCAATAAAAATCGATTTTTTGAATGTCGTAGCGGTAGGGCTCAAAAGTTTCGGCTTCTCGAAAAAAGTCCCCATGCAAATTTCAGCTCGTTCGGACATCAGAAACACGTGCCTTGAGCGGTCAAAGTTTCACAAAAATATCGACGAACAAAAACACAGGTAGTGATACATGAAATTGTCAATATCGAAACTTTTTTTTGATGCCAAATGCATGAAACGTCGAGATTTGGTGTAAACTCGAAAAAAAAATTTCCAAAAAATCCACTTTCTGGGTCTTAGAAAATTTTCGAGCTTGGGTAAATGGCATATATACAAAAAATTCAACTTTCAAATTTCGTTTAGCGGTAGGACCCAAAAGTTTCGCCTTCTCGAATAGAGTCCCTATGCCAACAGCTCGATCGGACATCGGGTACACGTGCCTCAAAGCGGTCGAAGTTTCAAGTCTCCCAGCTTAAAAATTTGGCCCCAGAAACTCGATTTTTTTGTATTTTTTTTTGGGTAACACCAGATTTCGACGTTTCATGCATTTTTAAGATATTTGGCATCAAAAAAAAAATCGATATCGACATTTTTTTGAACTACTACCTGTGCATTATT